>NW_026068060.1:1766626-1769389 GCF_014885135.2 Alexandromys fortis | reverse complement strand
CCAGCATATAGTAAGACTGTCTGAGACATCCATTCTTGTGGAATAAGATTCTAAGTGGACTCTTGGACTTTTTGTTCACAGTCAGCTATTAATATATTAGTTAGACTGCAGCCTGTAAGTCACTCCAATAAATTAGAGAGAGAGGTTCATTTTATGAGTTCTTTTACTCTAGATAATCCTGATTGATATAATCTTTAAATTAATTTTGATAATATAGACATTTTATAATAATATTCTTCAAATTTACAAGCATGGAAGATTTTTCCACCATATAGTATCTTCCATGATTTTCTTTTACACTCTCTTGAAGTTTTCATTGTGTATTTCTTTTTTCTTTACTTTTTGGAGTTAATGTGGATAGACTTTTTCTTTTTGCCTAATCACTATCATATATTTGTAAATAAATGTGAATACTACTCAACTGTAAAAAAGATGAGAGTGAATTCCCAATGTATAATATTAATGTATAAATTAAGTTACACAATCTAAGCAAGATATAACACATGCTATCTCTTTTATTCACAATAATATAATATATTTGTGTATATATATTATGTAAATATAGTACAGTAGCATATAGAAAAGAGAATGAGAAACACTAAAGATTAGGGGATGAGGAAAGGCTGAATGTAGACATGAGTTATAAAAGAGGCTATACATTCAAATATGAAAGTATAGAATCTAATATGAGGCTCCACATCTCCCCTGTTAAATCACTACTCTACATGTGGAGTTTACTACATAGTATAGTCTCTGGGAGTTGTTAATTTTGATGTGTACATTTTATAACATAATTCTTTATTGAATCTTTGGGAACATACATCATACACCCCAATCCAGCTCACCTCCCAGTCCCTTCATATCCTCTCCTCAACTGGAAACATCTCCCTAAAACAACCCCTCCCTAAACTTAGTCAAAAGGAAAATTAAAATCACTTCATGCCTCCACCTTTCCCATCTCTCAAATACCTTTTATTTTGTCTGTAATAGTGACATTGGGAACTTCATTTTGTCAGGCAGTGTGCCCTTTCATTCATTCAGCCCCACCTGTGAATGTATATGCAATGAGTCATTGGTTAGGTTAGAAACCTCTGTCTTCTGGCACACCCACATCACTGGACCATCTCTGAAAACTCCTCTTGGATATCTTGCTGTTGACTGGAGCCATGGATATCCGGTGTCTATCGTTCCACAGTACCAGTCCCTTCATGTGCTTCAGCAGGTCATAGGTGGTTAGATGTTAAGATGGTCCAACCCAAGTCCTAGGATGTGGACTTGGTGGTAACTGACCTGGTCATTCCAGGGTGCTGGGACTGCAACAGTTAGGAGAAGGTAGAACCAAATTGGCTACACCCATGTCATTTTGGCCAACTATCCCATAAGAGTTGGGACCAGCTCTCCTGCTGGTACAGCAAGGGGTGACACCAGCTATCTAAAAGGACTAGAGAAGGGAGGCATCAGCTCAGCATGCCCTTCTAATTACAACCTATATGTTTCCTATGGCCTCCTAAGGTAATACAGTCCCTAGATATCAAAAAGACACCCCAGCTGCAGCCGGACCAAATACCAAGACATGGATCTTGACATCAGCTTAGACACAAACATCATGCCCTGGTAGCAGCACAGGCAATGCAAATCAGTATTACCTTGGTACACCCACATTGTCTCAAGTAGAAGACCAGACCCCAGATGTCCATTCATATCTCCTCAGTGGTAATAGAAGCCATGGAAATAAACTTGAATCCTGACTGCTGCAGATTTACAGTCCTATACATGGCCTTACAGGAGGCAGGGTGCCTGCCACTCCTCCTCCCGCCACTCCCTCAGAGTGGCACCCAACATGGTAACTAAATCCACTTGAAAACCTGAGAAGGCTTACAAAGAAGGGAGAGAGACTTTAACACAGATTTTTGCTGTTTGTTGGTGGCATGCTGTAGAGAGATTTCCTGATTCAGCAACAGCAGCAGAAAAAAAAAAAGCTGTGTCATTTTAAAGCGTGGTTTCCTGGGGCTGTGTCGCCAGTGCAAACTTTGGCTTTAAAGCATTTCAATGGCTTTTATGGGACTGGTTGTTTCTTTTCCCACTTGGGATCAGAAGGAGAGTGCTCTGAGACCATGCAGATGGTTCAGTGCTCCCAGCCTGCACCTGGACAGACGGCAGAATCAGGCTTAGGCAGGCAGAAGAGCATGGCGGATTCCCGCCGCCACACTCAGAGATGTTTTCAGACTGCGCAGTGCTCTGCGTGTCAGATTTGGCTGTAACTTGGATGAAAAGAGTTTCTGTGCCGCACGCTCAGTCTCAGAGTTAGACTGCTGACTGTGGCTCCAATGTGGACTGCTGTGTGCCTGGAACTGTGTGTGGCTCAGGGGCACCATATGGCTCTGAGGCAGGAGTGGCTCAGCTCTGCCATGCTGAACTATGCTGGTCTCAGGCAGGAACTACCATATGGTATTAATTACCATATTATGGTATTAATTACCATAATAACAGTGCAGTTAAGGTTTCCACTGGGCAGGATACAGGCTGTACTGTATTACTTGTACATGGTGCAACTTTAGTTTTTAAGAAGTGCTTAACATTTTACGAAATGCTCCTGGATTAAAAAAAATTACAGATTCACAATAAAACAGATTTCAGACATAGAAGACCTATAAATGGATCGCAGTGTTGGATGAATGTACATAGGCTTGAGAGAGAAAAGAAAGAGAATATAGAGAATAAAGTTAATGGTTTAAAAAGGGGGGGGAGGGAAAGTCTTTAAAA
>NW_026068060.1:1736551-1764063 GCF_014885135.2 Alexandromys fortis | reverse complement strand
GAACTATGAGGTCCCAGCCTGGCCTGTGGGTATCTTTTACACATCTGGGCTGAGTGATATCATGAGGGTCCACAGATGCCTTCTGCCAGGCCAGATATTTAAAGTTTGTGATTTTTTTGTTTGATGCTTTTTTAAATAATAAAATTAAAAATTTAAAAAGAGAAAAAAATGAAATTTAGAACAGCAAAAATAGCAGCTTCATAACCAATAATATGGCTTAGCAATTGTTTAGCATTGATAGTATCCTGAATTTGATTCCCATTATCTCAAAAATCCTGAAGTAAATAAACAATTTCTGCTTTCTATTATGAATGACTTTTACATATTCAAATATATATTATATATGGATATGTTTATATGTTGCATTGAGGATTAGAATTTCAGCTGCAGTTTGAACAAAAGTAGTAAGTTTGTCCATTCTTAGCTATCTCTTAACAATAGAGAGAAAATGTTTATATCTGTTGTAAGTTTTCAATGTTGCCTATATTAGTTTTAAGAATCTTGTATCTTTAAGGTGTTGTTTTGTTTAATTATTCATGTTTATAATACAACTGCGTCATTTAGTGTCTATGCAGTATTATGAGGTTTTCATAGTCTTAGTTTTGTTATGCTAAGCTTTGCTTAGGAGTATAATATATATTTTTATGAAACATATTTCCATCATGAGATACAGTCATTTTTTCTAAATACATCCATTTGATCATATTTTAATAAATAACTATTCACCATTGGATTGCATAAAGAGATTTTGTTCCTTAAATTTTTACAATATTATCTTTGCTGTCTTAATGACAGTATGACTCAAGGTGGGAACTGTACCGCTAATAACATGTTCTAAATATACATATTGTCAGTTATTTACTTAATTGTTAGAAATCATATGTGTAGCTATTAAAAATTGCAATATTTCATGAATGATTTTTATTTCCTTTCCCTAAACTGTGCTTGAATTGATATACTCTTGCTATCTATTTAATTTTTCCTAAGGACTTAGCAGAGATTGATAACAGTCTTTGTGAGGGCACAAAGTAGACCAAATGACAAATAATACTATGCCCTCAACAGCTCCATGCTGCCTATCTGAAGCTACAATTGACCAGAGAAGCCAGAGGTAATTTCTCATCCTGATTAAACATGTTTTCTTCTTAGTCTTCATCCTTAAACTATTTCTCTTCCAGCTAATTTTTATTTGATAATTTTTAGTATAAAAAACATATCTTGTATTATTCTTTAGAATGGTCCATAGGCATGATCTTGCAGACAAGATTTTGTTGAATTCCAGTTTAAAATGAGATTGTTTCTTCAACTTTTCAGTTTCTATGCCAAACTCCTTTACCACTGACTCAATATATGTAAAATAATCAACTCCAATTTGACAAATAAACATGAATTAAGTGTGTGAGGAGTACCATCTCTACATTCACTAATCAATTTAGTGTTTAAAATTCTATGAAAAAGACATTATTATTAGACTCAACATATTGCATGAAATTCTATCTCATCTGAAAACATATCTCCTGGTTACCATAAGATGTAATTTATATACCTTTGTGATGGATGTGGATTTTCTACCATAAGCAAATAGCATCTCATTCTCAGTATTCTCCTAGTTATTGTGTAAAAAGGAACTCGCTATTGTAAAATGGAACCGAGAAAAACCTCAGTGTATAAGATTTCAAACTGCTCTTTCAGAAAACAGCATTTGGCTCCCAAATTCAAGTAAAGAGGCTCTGGTCTATGTGAACAATTACACTCACAATGAAAATAAACATAAATGCACACACACATGTGTGTGCAGACACACAATTAAAAATAAAAAATAAATACTCATAAAAGAAACAAAGAAAAAGGGGAGTCCATTTTGACAAGCTATTTTGCAATAAATGAAATGACCAGTTACTTTTTATTTCTAAGCATCAGACTTTACTGATATGGTAAATATTCAGTTCCCAATGTTTTTAATATACAATCTTACTTTGAAATGCAATATGGTGTCCTTTTATATGTATTGACAACCATACACATGAAAAGAAATACAAACACACAGAAAGGGATACAGAGAGACAGAGAAAGAGAAAGAGAGGAAAGAGTTTTACACTTGCATAATTGCTTTTCATTAAAATCTCCGTAAACAATGTACTTAATAATGAAAAAAATGTCTTTCTTATACAAAGTCTGGCAATATTGAAAGTATGTAGAATTGAGTCAAAATTTATTGGAATTAAGGAAAGCAAATCTAATGTAAAGACAGGTTAGCAAATACTATACTAAAATTAAAATCAGTTTTAAATGGAATGTAGAACCATGTATTTGTTTCTTTTGAACAGCAAACAAATCCAAAAAGAAGCCATACTCTAGACTTCTGACCAAGGAAAATTCCACTGTCAAATTGTAGATAGAGAACATTTGATCAGCATCTACATTTTTTACTCACTACCAACAAGAGAAAGCAACATAATTATTAAATGCTGGGAAGATGATAATGATGATGGTAAACAAAATAGATAATGGTGTCTGGGATTCTGGATGCTTTCCACCTATACTTTCTGAATGTGTAAAGAGAAAAGCAAGCATCTGGCATACCAGATGGTTTTCATTTGACATGCCCAAGGTAAAAAAGAGAATACAGGATATAAAGACATGCTCCTACTGATACTAAGAGTTAAGTATTCAAAGGATGCCACAAGCATTTTTCTCTATAGGATATTAATGTTACTATGCATCAGAAAGAAATTTAACAAAATAACTCCCAGAGAATTGAACTGCATTGAAATGTTTTCTCCATTGTAGGAAATCCTCCCTTCTCATCATCTGAGGGGTTGCTTATTTCTACCACACCATTTTCTCAACTTTTAGCTAAGCAGAGTTCATAGGAAAAAGACATCCTCACTGTCCTCATTCTTCATCTGTGTCTTTCTGATTTAAAGTGCAGGGTCATGTTGAGTGCCGTCTTCTTTCCTGGCTTTTTTAAATGCCTGACGTAAGAGAGTTCATTCTCTTAAAATATATCAGGTACTCTATTTCCTAATACAAAATTAGTCAAACTATCTGTAATGCAGATGTTGTTTCTGTGTTTTTGCTCTTGGAATCAATTGGCAGATATTTTGAAGATAGGTGCTGCAGAAAAGGAATGCTCGCCAGGAGCGGTGATTTGTACCCACAGTATATATATTACAAAAACTAAAGCAGAATTGCCTCAAGTTCAAGACCAGCCTGGAGTATAGGATAAGACAGTTCCACAAAATTAAAACAAGTAACTGTAAAAATAGTATTTTTGACAATAGTGTCAGAATTCTTAAAGGAGTCAGTTTCAATAAACCATGAAAAGAAGAGAAATGGAGAAAATAAAGCAAGGTAAAATAACATCTCTCATATCATGCATGTTTAGCACAGTCAGGATTCAGTTTTTATGTCTTTCTATTTTGTCATCTAAATATATGTTACCTAAATATATATTTAAAAACAAGTAAAAGGAACCCATCTAATGTACAGATTTGTTCTTTTTACTGTAGTGGTATATTATTTGCATTTTGATAAATAAATCTTTTCTGCATACTATTGACAAAAGTAGAACCACTAGAGTTCAGGGAGTAGACATACCTTTATTCCGAGGATTTGGGAGACAGAGGCAGATGGATCTCTGTAAATTCAAGGCCACCCAGGTCTACACATGATCAGTGCAAACATAAGTCCAAGTGGTAGTGGTCTACACATTTATTCCTAGTACTATGTAGTCATATGCTCTTAATTCCAGCACTAGAAAAAATATAAAATGAGAGGAGAGAGAGACTGGGTGCTTAGTTTGTGGTTTCCCAGCCTTGGTAGAGGAAAGACTTTTCTATTTGCTTGGCTCTTTGCTTTTCTGCTTTTCGAGTAGAACCCCTATTTCTTTCTCTAGATTTTTTGTTATTCGAGGTATATTTTATACAATGATATCCAAAAGTTTTTAAAACATAAACCCTTTGCAAGCAGGACACATGCAAATTGATAGTGGAAATAGATTTAAAAAAAAAGAGGGCCACTTTAGGCAAAGGAGGTTAATACAAAAGAAAGGAGTGCTAAAATAATAAAGATGTTATTAGTGTTTTTGATATTTGCCATTCTTATAGATGTAAGTTATAATCTTAAGAGATGTTTTGATTTTCATTTCTCTTATGACTAAAGATGTTGAACATTTTCTTAAGTGTCCTTCAGCCATTTTAGATTCTCTGTTTAGGTCTGTACTCCATTTTTTATTTGATTACTTGTTCTTTTGATGACCAATTTTTTGTTTTCTTTGTAAATTTTGGAGATCAGACTTCTGTCTGATGTGGGGGTTAGTGAAGATTTTTCCCGTTTTGTAGGCTGTCATTTTTTTTCTTGTTGACCATGTCCTTTGCTTTACAGAAGCTTTTCAATTTCAGGAGGTCCCATTTATTAATTGTTTCTCTCAGTGTCTGTGCTGCTGGGGAAGTTGTATCCTGTGCCAATGCATTCAAGTATACTTCCCACTTTCTCTTTTATAATGTTCAGTGTGGCTGGCTTTATGTTGACGTCTTTGATCCATTTGAACTTGAGTTTTAGGCATAGTGATAAATGGGTCTATTTTCATTCTTCTACATGTTGATATCCATTTATGCCAGCACCATTTGTTAAATATGCCTTTTTTT
Source organism: Alexandromys fortis (assembly GCF_014885135.2). Taxonomy (NCBI): domain Eukaryota; kingdom Metazoa; phylum Chordata; class Mammalia; order Rodentia; family Cricetidae; genus Alexandromys; species Alexandromys fortis. The sequence goes on along the minus strand of NW_026068060.1, from coordinate 1,759,414 downwards.
TCTGGAGAGGTTTTGGAGTACAGGGAACACTTCTGCATTGCTGGTTAGAATGCAATCTGGTATAGCCGCTTTAGAAGTTGGCTTGGTGGTTTCTCAGAAAATTATGGAACAACCTTCCTCAAGACCCAGTAATATCACCTTTGGGTATATTGCCAAAGGATGCTCAATCATGCCACATGAACATGTGCTCAACTATGTTCATAGTAGCATTGTTTGTCATAGTCAGAACCTGGAAACAACTTAAATGCACCTTGACCAAAGAATGGATAAGGAAAATGTAGAACATTTACACAATGGAGTACTACACAGAACAAAACAAAATAACATATTGAATTTTGCAGGAAAATGAATAGAGCTAGAAAACATCATTTTGAATAAGGTAAACATACACAGAAAGACAATTATCACATGTAATCACTCATAAGAAAACTAGCCTAAAAATCACAATCCCAAAGATCTTAGACAACAATGAGGACACTAAGAGAGATATACATAAATCTAATCTACATGGGAAGTAGAAAAAGAGAAGATCTCCTGAGTAAATTAGGAGCATGAGGATCTTGAGGGAGTGTTGAAGGGGAGAGGAGAGGCATGGAGGGAAACAGAGAAAAATGTAGAGCTCAATAAAAATCAATAAAAAATAAAGATGTCTGGAAAAACATAAGAAATTATGCTAAGAACTACCAAAATAAATCAATAACACATATAATTCCTTGGATAAATATACAAATATAGTTTTAATAAACTTTTTTCATATGGGCTGATGGTATTCCCTGCAAGAATCAAATACCACCTAACAAAATCCCAATATCAGAATTGAGAAGACATTTTTTGAATTATTATCCTAGATTATAGAAGGGGCTACCAAAGCATAAGGCCTGTGACTGTTGTCCTAGGTTACCATACATGGATGAAACGTGACTTTCTCATGTTGAAGACACCATGCACTTCAAAATCAGGGCATAGAGGACCCTAAACTAGAATTGACCTGAATGTCCTCTACCTGAGGACTAACTTTCATTGAACCAGCTGGCATGATGCAATCTTCCAGAGGAGAGCAGCCACCGAATTTCCTTCTCATAATACCAATAAACAGCACAAACAACCTGCATAGCATGATAACCCTAAAGGTAGAGTAGTAGCATACATACCTTGTGGGCAACCAAAAACTCTCAAATTGGGCTTAAGACCATCAAGAAATAAATTATGCCTGGTAATGGAAACTTAGCTAAATATACAGAGTTAGCGATGTTATAGTTATTACAGGAAAATTTACACCCTCTAATTAATTAATAAGCCAGCAAAATTCCTAATAATAGCCTGTAAACAGTTGTCCTTTATTTACACAGAAATAAATATAATATTCATCACTTTATAAGAAATAGACAGAACACTAAAGAAAATCTCCACCAATGGAAAGGCAGAGGGGGCAATACATTCATAAATCACTCCCACACTTCAATTTCAGGTAATATTGTAGAAGAGTGGACAGAAGAGTTCTTAAAAGTGAGATGATCATGGAGCTTGAAGTGAAGTTGTGATTCTTAGTAACATCAGAAGCTACACCTATAAACTCTCAACAACACGATTGCCAAAACATGAGCTGAACAAGGACACCTATAGATATGCTAAATTGAGATGAGAAAGACTGTGAAGCTTCAGCTCTAAATAAGAAAAGAGAAAAACAGGCAACTGAGGAAAGCCAGAAACAGCAGTGCTTTTCTCCAGAGAATACTAGATTAATTGGTTGTTCATTGCCAAATTGTCCACCCTGAACTTCTATGTATGTTACTGAAAGTCTCTGGGGCATCTCAGCATTACTGCCCCTCCTCCCCTGGGAACCAGGAACCTGATAATCACCCACACATGCACTGAAGCTTTGGGTACTTTCCCAGGTATTTTCCATCCCTGTGTGGTTTTTCTTCAATAGACCCAGCTCCTGAAACTGGGGCAAAATGACATGCAGATGATCTGCAGATTTTTTTTCCTTGCTTAACCAACCCAGCAATCACCATAGCAAGGACCAATCACAGTTGATCATTAAATGAGCCTGTCACAATAGTTGACAAACAACTCCTGCACCTTCTCTTTGATTCTGCACTCCTCCTTTGATATTTTGGGTTTTTAAAAAAGTAGCCTATAACAGCTACTCGGGTCCCTTCACCTCATGAGGCAGAGGACACTGACCCTCTAGCCAATTAAAATTCCTCTTGCTTTTGTATCAACTGTGGTGTAAGAATAGTCTCTTGGGGTGACCACTCCTAGGTAAGACCCAACATTACAATATAAATAAAAGTAAAGCTTTCTGCAAAGAACTGGTTAGAATATAACTCCAAGCCTTAGTATCCTACTTACAGATTCCCACACTTTTCCCTCTTTGTTCAAAAAATGGACTCCTTTCAATTTAGATAACAATTTAATGTGGCCACCTAATGGTATCTTCGATCCCAATATTCTATGGGTGCTTTCTAACTACTGTCAGTGCACCGGCAAATGGAAAGGGTTTTACTATATATCAAGCCTTTTACTGTCTAAGCTCTAAGTCCTAGTCTTATAATCTAATCTTTCATGATATCTTTATGATCCTATCTATATATCATGATCCTATCTAATAACCTAATTCCTGAAGAGCATAGGTGAGTTTGGGAGAGTGCCAAACTACAAACAGATGAGGTTCACAAAACACATGAAACACACCCCTAGGGGTATAGGTGGTCCCTGAGCAGGAACCACACTGGGATTATAATACCCCAGGTGGAAATATAGCTAGGACCAGGTACTTCCTATAAGAAGATATTTTTTAACAGTAGTAGGAGCTTGCATTTCCTTTGCTTTTTCCATTCACCTTTTCCCAGACTTGCCAATAGCTCCCCCTTCCTTCTTATAGTCTCCTAATCTCCCAGGTCCAACATGTCTTTTCCTCTACCAGCCTCTCAGGTAGACCCCCAAGTCTGGGATACCCAAAACCCCTCTGTTGCTAAACACCATTCTCCCCATCATTATCCAATTACAAAACTCTACTATGTACATCACCCAAGCTCTGTACCCCCTTTCTCTCCAGAGTGTTAGGGGACTTAAGTCTATTATCTCTGACCTTCTAAGAAAAAAACTACTTTGTTCCATCCCTTTTCCCTTTAATACTCCTATACTTGCTGTTAAAAAACCTAATGGAACCTATTGCCTGCTTCAAGACATCTGGCTCATTAGCTCTGCAGTGATCCCTCTTCATCCTGTACTGCCTAATCCTTACACACTTCTTTCCACTACCCCACCAGGAACATCCCACTTCCCAGTTCTAGATCTTAAGGATGCCCTTTTCTCTATTCCCCTCAGCTCTCAATCTCAAAATATCTTTGCCTTCACCTGGTCTGATCCTGACACTCACATCTCCACACAGCTCCCTTGTATTGTCCTTCCCCAGGGATTCCCGAATAACCCATACTTATTTGGTCAGGCTTTAGCTTCTAATATCTTGTCACTGTCTCTCCCTAAGTCTAAACTCATAAAATATGTAGATAATATTTTAATTTTTAGTCCATTCTTGGAGATCAGCAAAACTAATATTCCACTCTGTGGGCCCCTGGTCTCCCTTATTCCTGGGGTGCATTGGCGGGGACAGTTTGTTATTTGTTAACTAAGCTTCCTGTGTGTTTCCTTGCTATCCCTGCCCCACCTGGTGATTTAGCTACAGGCAATCTTCTCCATTGTTAACTAAGTTTCCTGTGTGTTTATTTCCCACCTCCCTGGGTGGTGAGATCTTTGTGCTGCAGTTAGGTAGAAAAGGGCTTCCCCAAGTCTGAATAAACGGCATTCGCTTGATCTCCTATCGAATGACCCTGGTCTCTGTGTCNCCTTCTTTTTCTCTCCTCGCCCACCTGTTTTATGAGGCAGCTCTCAGGTCTCTGCATGATCCCCTTCTCCATCCTGTTATTAAATCTTTCCAGAGATACCAGAAAGCCCTTATACAGGCCCCACTACTTCATCTTCCAGAATTAACTTGTCTCATCTCTCTCTAAGTAACAGAGAAGGAGGGATATACCCTCGGAGTCCTAAAATATCAGCTGGGACCTTTCTTTGCACCTGTAGCATACCTGCCAAAGAAGCTGGACCTCACTACTCAAAGCTACACACCCTGAATACATGCTTTAGAAGCTGCTGAGCTTCTTATTCTTGAGTCAAAGAAGCTAACCCTTGGGTCACTCACCACTGTCTTCTCCCGCAATATGTCCCATCTCAACGTACAAAGGCTTATAAACCTTAAGTCCTTTTCTAATTCTTTCCCTAGAGGTGGCCCTATTAGAAGATGTCACACTCACTTTCCAGTCCTACTCACCCCTGAGGACTTAGAGTTCTTAAAACCTATCACTGCCTTTTTAAAAATCTATCAAAAGTCAGATCCCAAAATCAAATATCTTAGCTTCCCCTTTCCCACCCACCAGGTTAGGCGCTCCCTTCCAGGAACTTACTGGAAGCTTAATTTTACTCATATTCCCACAGTCAGATGAGTTAAATATCTCCTGGTTTTGGTGGACACCATGTCTGGTTAGATTGAAGCATTTCACATAACCACTAACAAGGGGGCCCAGAAAGTTTCTGATCTTCTTCTCTGAGAAATTATATCCCAGTTTGGAGTCCCAACCTCTCTGCAGTCTTATCTGGCCCAGAGTTTACTTCCCAGATCTCTCAAAATTTATCTAAGGCTTTGAACATTCCCTGGAATTTTCATATCCCATACCTCTCTCAGTCTGGTGTGGGAGGTTTTTCTGTCTATGTGTTACTTTTATTGGTTAATAAATAAAAAAAAAAACTTTTTGAACCTATGGAAGGGAAGAACAGAACTAGGTGTAGAAAGCTAGGCTCTATGCTGGGAGAAAGAAGGGTAGAGTCAGTGAGAAGCCATGTAGCCCCACTGGAGCTGGATGGAACTTTACCCAATAAGCTGCATCCACATGGCAATACACAGATTACTAGAAATGGGTTAAATTCAGCCATTAAGAAGCTAGAACTAATGTGCCAAACAGTGATTTAATTAATGCAGTTTCCATGTGATTATTTCAGGTCTAAGCTAGCATGGCTGCCGGTAGTCAACAAGCGGATTGCTGCTCCAAACTGGCACACCAATGTGGTATACTGAATCCAATTAAATCCTGAGAGGATTTGAAAAGGAATTCTACAAACAAAAATACAGAGTTTAATAAAACTGCTTATTGTTTGCTGGCAGCATGCTTCTGCTCCTTTGAGAGAGGTTTTCCTGACTCAGCAGTAGTAGGAAAATGGCTTTTCCATTTTGAAATGTAGGCTTTCTGGGCCATGCTGCCAGCGTGATTTCTTGCTCTTTCAAAAGACTGAGTATTTGGATGGAGTTTGTGATCAAAGTGCTGTAGCTTGCTTGGTGTCAACATGGACTGTCTTTATGCCTGGAAGTGGGACAGTATGTATGGCTTAGAGGCACAAGCAGCTTCACCATGCTGGAATGGGTGGGTGCAAACAGGTAGTTCCGTATATGACCTAGTAATGACGCAGCTTAAGTTTTAAGAGGTACTTACCACTTTAAAAAAGTGCTCCTGGAGAGTAAAGAATTACAGATATGCAATAAAGACAAATCCAGATGGAAAAGAACTCTAAATGAGTTACAGTGTTGGATAAATATACATTGGCTTGGTAGAGAGAAGAATAAGAATACAGACAGTTATAAAAAGAAGTAAATGGTTTCAAAAAAAGGTAGAGTCTTTAAAAAGATAGAGTACAGACAGTCGTAGATTAAAGAGGTAAAGATAATAAAATAAATATTAAAAAGTAATAAAGAAAAAATAATAAGACATGTTACTATGTGAAATTCACAGAGTCTGGATTGTCTATACTATTGTATTTTCTTTGAATTTTTTGACTGTGAAGGAGCTAAGTACAGAAGGAGACATTTCATTGTATTGGATGCTAAGTTAATCCAGCATGCATATTATAAAGTTACCTTGACTTCAGAATTTGGTCTAAGGATATGTTGCTTTGGAAAAGAGATTTTTCTTTTGTTTTCACAGAGGATGAGAGCCTGTGGAAATCTTCTGGACTAATGTAGTTTGATGATCCAAGAGCCCTGGAAAGATTGCCTTGAGCATCCCTCAAAAAATTACTTTGCCCAATATACATCAGGAAGAAGTTTGAAAGAATTATACTCATATTCACAAATATTGTTTATAAATGTTCATTTCCATTTAAAGGGAGATATTCTATAGATATTGGCATTGGAATGAAACTTGGTTAACTGATACAAATTAAGGTCAATTTTATTATATGTATACACATTTCTGCTCCTGATTAAGGTATTGTGATTTTGTAGCTCATTTAAAAATGTAATGCATAATTAAGAAATACAGTTTAATAGACAGTCATCTATAATACTCAAGCTTATAGTCATGTTAGTTAGATTTTCTAGATGTACAGACAAATATTTCAGATGAATAGGCATTCTTTAAGCCTTTCAATGAATATAGAATATGGCATTTAAAATTTTTTTAAGACCTTAGGACTTTTCTTGACAATGAGACACATCTGCTCCTGGCAAAAATCAGTCTACTTCAGGAAAAGATTGGCATAGAAGAGCCTCCTTATGGAGTTGGTTAGCTATTTGGGCAAGAAACTGCTCATGTCTGACTTTTTAATAAACTGGACATGCAGAATCCACAGAGTAATGACTGCTGAACTTGCCTAAAGGTGAGACAATCCGTCGGGATTCCTGCTACATGAAAGAATCTTCCAAACATTCTGCAGGACACAGAAAAATGTGATGTACAATCTGGCAATATAGGTTGAACTACCTTTGAAATTTCCTGCTTCATGGAAATGTTTGCTTGATATTATGGGCCTGTGGGCTGAAGACTGGATGCTCCAATGGTACAGAAGAAATTTGCCAGCAGAAAACACAACTTTCTTCTATTTGTTTTGTAAAATCCACATCTATCATGGGACTCTCTGTCTAGCATTGCTTATTACAAATGACTGAGATCTAGCTTTATTTTATGATTTTAATTTTATGTGCAGAAATGTTTTACCAATATGTATATCTGCTCTTTAGTTACATCTTTGGTGCTGGCAAAAGTCAGAAACGGCATTGATGCCATGGAACTGGAATTATAGGTAGGTAGTAGTGAGCAACTATGTGGGTGCTGGGAATTGAACCCAACTATTCCATAAAAGCAACAAGTGCTCTTAACTACTGAGCCATCTCTCCATCCCTTGTACATATGTTCACTCACTCATATCGGCTGTAAATTTTAGCCTCTTAAGGATATTAACAAAAACAATTCCAGTTTATGTGTGTCAGTCTTTAATATTCTCATATATATTCCTAAATACATTTGCTTAATCTTTATGATGTTACTTGTATGTGTGCTTGCAGTGTTGGCCATCTGGAACCATATGGACCATGGGAAAGACCAACTATTCTGCTCCAGACTCTTCCCAGTTGCCTGGAGCAGTTACTCTGTAGAGATATTTCTGTTATTATTCCTACAGTTATTTCTATAGGGATAAGGCACCAAGGGCTTCTTTCTCCATCAACTTTTGCTTGTCTGTTAAATGATGTTTGTATAAAATGATTAAAAATTTATGAATATCAATGAACATTCTGAAATAAAAGCAAATAATGAAAAAAAGAGGAAGAAATACAAGAAAAGGGATGAGAAAGATAATAAGGATAAAAATACCATCAAAGTAAGGCCTATATCACAGTCTTAGTTTCTGGAACTATTCACTAAGCTACAATAATATCGCTGACTCCTCTAGTGCTCTGCAGTTTCATTCTATCTCTGCCAGTGCTGACAATTGGAATACTCCAACATCTTTTTACACTTGATTTTCCTTCTAAAGATATCTGACATCCCTATATTTTCATAATATGGAGTTTTTAATCTTAAATCTTACTGTCTTAAAACTCTCTCATTTGTGAAACATGTGGTGGATTGGTAATGACAGGAAATAGTAGAACTCAGGGCCCAAGATAGTGACAGTCTGAAGAAAGAAAGGAACCTGAAGTGGATATTGACGCTGAAGATGGATATAGGTTTCCCCTGTTAGCAATACTTCAGAAGTGGCGTGCCACAAAAATTGTAAGTGAACTAAGAATAGAAAGAAAACAAAGAATGAATAAAAATATTAATTGCTGGCAATTTAGTTGATGGGTTGTGTGTAATGTTTGTGTTACCTAATGACTTGAAAGGAACTAAGGTCTCTTTTTATGTATTAACCATTTTTATTATTTATTTGCTTGCTTAATTATAAACATGGTTATTTATTTACTTACAAGTTCACCTTAAGCAATCATGCTGGCCTAGAAGCAATAATTTTCCCTCTCACAGGACCATAAGTACTGTAATTATAATAAGAAAATAATTAGCAAGTATTACAGAACCAAGAGACTTTCATGATAAGGTCGACATATGCATTTTGGATACTGTGGCAATATTTTGTTTGTGCTTTAATAAATTAAGTTTACAGGATAACATGTAAAGAATCCATATTTCAAAAACTGTCCAAGTCAGATTTTAAAATTCAGGTGCCTTCATGACACATATTTTATCCAGGGCCTAGTGGCTGACCTGGCTGATTAAGGGAGAAAATAATCCAAAGATAAGTCCTGTGAGCTCCCTGCTTGGAGTTTTGGTTGAGTATAACTTGGCCAACATAATAGACACAGATGAATCAGTGATGCAGGAAAATGATTACCTAGAAGAATAAGGCCAACAAAATCAACATAACAAAGAACTTAAATCAATGACAATAAAAAAAATGGATCACATTGAACCTTTCTGTGATTCCTACTAAAAAAAATGTAAATAATATTTGTTTTGGTTTAAGTAAAACGCTGCAGTTCCCCAAGGGGCGGCAGTGGCTGGCCAAAAGGGGCAGCCAGGTCCTACCACCCGAAGCCTCTGTGGGTCCCAAGAGGCAGCAGATGAGAGACCTTGGGGCAATTGGTCCCTTGAGGAGCACAGCAGGTAAGAGCCAGAGATGGAAAGGTACACTATGCAGAGAGAGGGTTTGCGTATATATTATTCAGTGGGTTATGAAAGGAAAGGGAAGGCAGAGAGTGTGAGAGAGAGACAGAGAGGCGGGGGAGGGAGGGGACCCAAGGCCACCTTCAGGCCAGAGAAAGCGCAGGCTAAAAGTGCTTTCCTCTTAAAGGGACAGGAAAGACCATTACAATAGTAACTATTAGATTCTCATGAGCATGCTGTAAGTACTTTATTTAGTAAGCCCAGGGATAGATATGGCTTTTGAGGAAAATGAAGATGAAAGCTCCATGGCAGCTGAAGGAAGATATCCTGAGAGCATAGTGAAACTAGGGTGTTGGACAACTTGTTTGAATCAGGCCTGCCTGAAGGCAGCTCTGAGAAGCCCCATGCCCCCAAACCCGACAAAGTCTATTTGCTTACCTTGGCTATGTCCCATCATACAGAAAAAAATGTAGTCAGACCAGCAAAAGGTCAATCCCTAAAAGGTAGGCCAGCTTCATAACCACTTCCCCAGGAGAGCTTTGAACATAAGAGTGCTAGGAGGTTGCCCTTTTGTGTAAGTGCATCTTCTCAAATCACAGCACTGGCTTGCCTGGAGCACTGGGAAATACACCCACTGTGTACTTTATGGTGTTTTCAGTGATAATAGCAGTTAGCCCTGGAAGCTTGCTTAATGACTGAGAACTCCTTCAGAGAAAATTTGCAAATGTTGAACTCAACTCTGCTAAGCTGCTTCCAAACCACATTTGACATTTTCAAATGCTATTATATTTTATGAATAAGCCTATTAGAACAAATTACCCCCAAATGCTGGGCAAGGTGTATGAATATATTTAATTATAGTGCCACAAACAAACTCAGCTCCAGTCATTTAGGACGTGCCTCTTAAGATAAGTGCAACAGTGCATGTTGTAATCATGTCCTCTCTGAACTAGTTATCCCTGACTCCAAATATTTTAAGCAAAATTATATGAAAAGTGATATATTCTCACATAAAATTTAATAAGATCTACACGAGCTGTAAAAGAACTTTGAGACCTTGAAGAAATAAATACATAAAAATAAATAAAATAAGGAAGGGGAAAATCTCATTGTTTAATCCAGTATATTTCAATCATCATCCAGTCAGTTAGGGACAGGTCTGTGATGAAGAAAGATTCTCGTTGTCATCATCATTGCAAGCTTCATGACACCCTGGGACCAGTCATGGTAACAACATTTATATTCCCAGAATTATGTAATACTGTGTAGAACAAAGGAAGTTTTGTATGTGCATATGTGTATGTAAGTATGTGTGTATGTTTTGTGTTTCCATCTTTGGATGGAAACAGAGTTATTATAAAAACAAATAGAAATTAAAGAGGCCCAGAATTATAGACTTACTTTGATAAATCATATCTGCAGTAGTGTATAATATATAAATACAAAAATTTTTATTTCAAAATTTCCTTGTTCTTAGAAAATTGAAGATAAAGAAGAATGAATATTAAGAAAGGAAACATGCTTTCACTCTAAAACTTGGACTAATTTAAATTACTAGTGGCAGCAGGCACAGATGACTCTAGTGAGTGCTATGTAAATAAATGTGTAATAGCTTAATATTTCTTTTATTCTAATTTACTTTTTTCACATTTAAAGAAACATTATTGTAAAAGCTATAGTCACTTAGGATAGCTTCATTTTTCAATGCAAGTCAGAATTTTTAAGTAACATCTTCAAAAATCAAACTATGAAGCTTAATAGAACTAAAGCAAAAACCATTTTATAATTGAGCATTGACTCTTAATGATCACATAGCATAATATGTATAAATAAATTTATGCCATAGTAATTTGCACAGCTAATTCTGTGCCACATGACTGTGGATTTGGCTTGAGATTCAAGAAAACATAGTCATTTTTTTTGTTGTATTTGTATGAATAGTATGGATAGTGCTAAAGAAATGTCAGTCATTGGGCAAAAGGTTTTAATGGTGTTTCTTTGCACCATGTGATTAGGAACTGTTTTCTTTCTGGTCATGTTCCTCTTTTGGTGAGTCTTACATTGGCCTGGCATCTTTCATTTTCTTGGCACTTCCCTTCCAACTTATGCCTAAAATACCTGACCATTCATACCCTTATTGACATGAATTCCCCTGCATTTGTTGATAAAGAAATTTGGCCTTGAAAACCACTTATTCAATAGAATAACATTTCATGCAATAGTCCAAACTATTTTGCCATATAACTGAATGTATGTCTTTCTTCACATTATCTATGCTATGATCTCACAATGTTCATAAACCCTGGTGACTGTTCTTCCACCAGTTTTCCACAGTAAACAACTCCTTGAGAGATTGTCTTCCTAATCCTTGTAGGAATCATATTGTTGCCTAGCATCATCATTAGCATCTCAGTACAGTCTTTCTATAAACTACACATTTTCACTATGTAGATATGGTCACAGGAGCAGCTCCATGGTGTTGTGTTATTGTAGGATATCCTTCTGTATATGTGTTGCTTTTATTGGTTGATGAATAAAGATGTCTCAGTCAATGGCTTAGCAGAAAAAAGTCAGGAAATTTAAACAGAAATATATAGAGAGAGTAGGCTGAGTCAAAGAGATGCCATGTAGCTGCCGATGGACAAAGATGACAGCCAGAAACTTACTGGTAAGACATAGCCTTGTGGAGATACACAGATTAATTGAAATGGGCTAATTTATGATGCAAGAGCTAGCTAATAATACTCCTATGTTATTGCCAAGAAAGTGTTGTAACTAATATAGTTCTGTTTGATTATTTGGGCCTGGGCAGCCAGGAAACTAGAGTGTAGTCTCCACCTACATTATGTAGCATTTTCCTCTAAGATAGAACATTCCATCTTGGAAGAACACTAGCTAAAGCACAGAATGCTCTAAAGGGAATTGAAACACTTCATCATTCAGAGACCCTGGGTTTTGATCTTACTGCATGTACTGGCTTCGTGGGAGCCTAGTCTGTTTGGATGCTCACCTTCCTAGACCTGGATGGATGGGGGAGGACATTGGACTTCCCACAGGGCAGGGAACCCTGACTGCTCTTTGGACTGGAGAGGGATGGGGAGGGGAGTGGAGCGGGAGTTGCTGGAGGAGGAGGGAAAATGGAGGAGGGGAGGAGGCGGAAATTTTTAATAAAAAAAAAAAGGGAAAAAAAGCAGACAACTAAAAGACTTTAGGAATTCCTAGAAATCGGTTCATGTACACCAGTCTACAAATTTTCCAAGTATATGGAAGCAGTAGGAACTGAAAAGAGACATTCTGAGACCATCCAAACTGCCTAGAACTCTCAAACCAGATGGGATGGCTGAAAGAGGGCATATGGTATGATGACTGGAAAAACAGCCAAGGTGTCTAGAAAAGGCAGAGATTAGCACAGCTGACAGAAAAAGGCTCAGAACAGTTGAACTGCACGTCAAAGTCATTAGCCAATCTGAGGAACCACCTACAACCTGTACAGCATGCTCTAGGTGGGCAGGTTTTGTGAGTTGTCGCCCTTTTAAGAGTGGACTTTGCATGATACAGCTAAGTGAGTTCTTTCAGCTTTTGACAGTAATCCTTGACCATAGTCCTTTAAGTAATGCAAATGAAACTCAGCATTATTCTCTTTTAATTTGTCATTGAATTTCTATCTGGAGTGAGAAGACTTTTTTTTCATATCTTCTTATGTATACTTGTTGTGATTGGAGCTGCGGGGCTGCATCCCTAGCACGCCGGCCGCCTGCTAGCTTATACCCCGAAATAACAACACACAAATTGTATTCATTTAAACACTCCTTGCCCATTATATCTAGCCTCTTCTCGGCTAACTCTCGCACCTGGACTAGCCCATTTCTAATAATGTGTGTAAGCACCCCAAGGTGCGCTTATCGGGAAGATTCTAGCCTATGTCCATCCTGGGTCAGAGCTTCATCACGGGTGTGTCTCTGAGAGAAGCTATGGAGTCTGAGGAGTCTTACCTCACTTCCTCTTCCTCCCAGCATTCTGTTCTGTTTACTCCTCCCACCTATGTTTTAACCTATCAGGACAAGCAGTTTCTTTATTTAATTAACCAATAACCTTCCTCCATCATATACTGTTCTCCAGCATATGGAATCATGGGCAAATCATCAAATTTTCACCTATTTTATTCCAATATAGTTCTACTTTACCAACTGGACTTCAGAAACAAATGCCATTTTACACCCAAATTTTTAAATTGTAATGAAAAACCCACAAATATAATTAGCCCATTATTTCAAAGAAAAATTCACTATGCTGTCTTGATATGTCTTTATTTCCATTGTGTATGCATTTTTCCATGACCTAAAGCATTTTTATTTAAATCTCTCATTTTCCTAGGTATTATTTCTGAAAATCTGGGTGAGAATGATAACTTCACACTTTCTTTGCTCTCTCAAATTTATTGCTGTGTTGTCTATAGTGCTCTTCTGAATTGCTCTGGAAACTGAAAGTACATTTGTAACTAAAACCTAGGCATGAACTTAGTGATTATCCATAAACATTTTTGTGGGGAAAGGTAGTTTGAATTGATGGATATACTGTTTCTGCTGCTGATTTGGGTACTCTATAGTTTTCTTGAAGCTGTTTTATATATCAAGACAAAACTCCACCAGAAGTTGATTTTAACAACTTCTGACAAACATCTTTGTCTTCACTGGCCTCTCAAAGTGCACAAGGCTTTCCTATTGCAGTTTGGACACAGGTGAAGACTTGGTTATTTAAGGATCCTTCAGTTACTGGTTTCTGATATCCATCTTCAAAATAATTTGTTGTGTTTGTGAATGGTATGAATAAATATTGTTTCAATAGAGTTTTAAAATGTCCATGCCTTGCTGATATTGTATATAATATATCCAAAGAATTTCACTGTGTGGGTCAAATAAAAGTGCTAACACCCTAGTCAAACTGCCTCTTCCCCCCAAAAATTTCAGAGTAGAGCATGGCATGGTCATCATTAAAGATCTCTGATTTGCTCTTGAATAGGTACCTACCTAGTTTCAGGTCACTCTGGAATGACCCCAGGTGTTGCCAACAGTTTCACCCTTAGTTTCTTGTTTGTCGACATTCATTCTTTATCATCAGCTGAACCGAAGTTACTCTTTCTTCCTTATATTTTCTCATCCAAGACTATAAATCTCACAACTAAAAGGCCAAGAAGTCAAGATTCTTTCTTTAAAATATCCCATCAACACTTGATAAGACTAATATCAGTTTAGCAGATCATAAGTCTGTCCTGGCACAAATGTAAACTTAACAAGGAATCCAGAAAATTGCACTATTAATATTATACTCATTTTTCTTAGTTACTTCTCTATTGCTGTGAAGAGACAGCATGATTTACTCAAATTACAATGAAGGCATTTAATTGGGGGAAGGGTGGCTTTTTATAGTTATAGATGGCTAGTCCATCACTATTAAAGCCAGAAACATGGCTGCTACCAGGCTGGAATAGAATTGGAGCTGTACCTGAGAGTTTAAATCTAATATATAAGCAAGAAAAAGAAAGATAGAGAGGCAGGGCCTAGTGTGGACTTTTTAAACCTTAAAGTCCTCCCCAGGAACACACTTTCTCCAATAAACCCACATTTCCTAATTCCTTCTAATCAGCTCACTAACTGGGAATCAAGCATTCAAATGTATGAGTATATGGGGGCATTCTCATTCAAAACATCACAAGTCTCTAATTTAGCAAATGATAATAGAATAGGTGATATATATGTATAGGAGGGGATGTAAACCAAGGCCTAATTTCATAGTTATAAATATTCTCAATAGTTACATGGGGCTTCTTCAAAATCATATCTCTATATTCAGCCTAATTTTAGTAATCCCATTCAATTCTAGAGGTTTTGGATAATTTTTAGTTTAGATTAATAAAACCAATCCTTTTCAAATGTAAGCCTTCTCTTACGTGATGCCCTGCTGTGCCTTTGTAGAACATTTGACCGATCTAAGGATGACACCATCTAATAAATTTTAAAGAATATGCTCACTTTCTCTGAGCATGGTGTGTATTCATGACCTTCTTGTTCCCGCTATAAATCCTTAACCACTTGAGGCTCTAAACGAGGCTTGAATTTACTTCCCTCAGGCTCAGCTTTAAATCAAATCAAATGCTACATTTTCCATCTCTTATTGAAATTGATTCTCCCTGAAGCTATGGGAGGAGAAAGTCCTTTAGTCTTTCCTTCCTCAGTGAGACTTTAGTGCCTCTAAAATAAAAACAGAAGAGTGTGAGGAAGGTCACACTACTTTGTACTAATCCACAAATGTACACTATGACACTGTGGCTTCTAGATCCTTCCTATGTGAAACTATTCCGTGTAGCAATTTATAAAGTATTTTACTTGCATTAAAGTAGCCATTCACCATTGTTCATAAAATTAAAGAAAATAAAGCAGATGTACTTTAATTTATGGTGTAGAAAATCACATAAGAATCTTATTTCCTTTTTTGTTTTATATTTTTATTTAAAATTTACTTTTCAATTTACATACCAACCTGATTCCCCCTCCTCCCTGCCTTCTCACCCCCATCCAGCCCTCAAATAAGTGAATCTTGTTTGTAGTCTTACATCTGATTCCTAAAACCATCTGCTGAGCCTATTCTAAATCATAAGCTATGAGAAACCCAAAAATACCTTTAAAAAATAAAGCTTAATTATTGACCTTTGCTCTGTCACTATAAACTTCCCTCAGACTGGGACTAGAGAGCATCTCATTGGTTAAGAACACTTGCTGCTCTTACAGGTGACCTGGGTTACATCCCCAGCATCCAAATGTTGACTTACGACTATCCACAAATGCAATTCCAGGTGATCTACAGCCTCTTCTAGATTCTATAAGCACAGAAGGCATATATTGGACTTTACATCCATGCAGGCAGAACGTTCATGTACATTAACTACAAATAAATAAATTTTAAAAACTTTATCAAAATTGTAATACATTAGAAGTCATAATTTTGGGTAACCTAAATCTGTTTCCGGGGCCATGGTCACTCTTGATTTGCTCCAGAATGAACTATCTCTTATTACCTTTGAGATGAGTTATTTTTGCATTGACAAGTATCAAGACAGCCTCAAAATGAAGAATGATGAGAACATGTTCAAGAAAAGAACATTAAGACGCTGTAGATTCCTACTAGGTTGTCTGTCACATACAGTATAGTTCAAGAACAAAGAGCAAAAAGCATAAAACAAAATTGTGGATGCAATATACCACACCAGACATTAAATATTAAAGGAGCCAGTATTTTCCATGTCAGTGACCAAGATTCTGCATTGTGCAACCAGTATAGTTAGTGCAAAATTTTATGTCTCAGATTAGACAATTATTAAAAATTGTTTATTGTTGTTATCAATTAAAATTTAAACCACATTTCACTTATACACAGAAGGTATCAAATAAGTCATTATTCTCTTTATCTTTCTCCTCATTCCATCTTCAAGATTCCAAATAATCTTTTAAGAAGCCTTCTAAATTCTAGCTAGAATATTCATGGGAAACAAATACTGTACATTCATCATTGTAAGTAAAATTAGACTTTCCTCTGTCATTCTATAATCTTATTTTATGTGCTATCTTAAACTTTACTAGATCTTAGTTTTAATCAAATGTTATTTTTAGACATGTTTTGATATATTTTATAGCAAATAATCATTAGTGAACATATCAATCTGTTACTACCTTAACAGGAATATAGATATTCTAAAGGGATACTTGTGTTTCTTAATCTATTATACACAGTAAAACAACAGACAACAGAAATGAACATTTCCCAAAAGTCTCACTCTGATCAAAGGAGCAGGTACCAGTTAGAGATAAAACTTTTCTCCTGGAAAAATTTCCACAATTCTAAGAACATGTCAAAATGTTTTATCAATCATACTGAAGGGCAGACAATGGTTGTTCAAGGGTTGGAAGAATAGTGACTCTTTGAATCTCTACCGATTTTTTAATCTCAATTCTGGGAGTCAGGCTGTTGCCATGATTCTCCCACCCAACACAGACACAGGTTAAGATCTTTCCTGGTAAGCCACACCTTGTGGGGCTACACAGATTACTAAAAATGGGTTAATCTAGATGTGAGAATTGGTCAATAAGAGGATGGAACTAATGGGCCAGGCAGTGTTCAAAAGAATACAGTTTCCATGTAATTATTTCGGGTAAAGCTAGCCGTGTGGAGCTGGGCGGGGATGCAGCCCACCACAGCTCCTTACTACAAATTAAGATTGCCAAAGATGGGTTTGTTTTGGGGTGGTGTTCACTGGAATTCTTTGTCCATAATCTCAAGAGGAAATAATGAATAAATTTATTTTTTTCTGCTTTATAAAGTTAATTTGGATCTTTGATTGATTTCTCCAATAGGAGTAACTAAATTTGACTTCTTGGGGTACATATTGTGACACCATATGTGATAATTATCTTTCAAAATTTAAACAAAATATCTAAACACATTTAAATCTTTGTGAAGTTTTAGTCTCTCAGAATACTATATTTCTAAAAAAAAAAAACCTCTAAAATATTTTCTTAAAATATTTTCAAGCACTTATTCTTAAATAGTTTGTCTGGTTCTTATATGTATTATATCACTTTTTGTCTTGAAGGAGCATGAACAACAGAAGTTCACATTGATAATGTTTTGTGTAAATCTATTTTTGTTCTTTTCCTTCGATGTTAATGATGTGAAACACAGCATCAACACAAAATTAAGAATAATTTGCTTTAGAACCAAATATGAGCAACAAGTTCTCTGAAATACAAATTTGGGTTGTCCCAAATACCATGTTCCAATATAATAATAAATGCATGAGTATTTTTAGAGAAAAACAGCTAAAAGAAAGTTATAGATTAACATACTAAAATGTATTTGTGGATGTCTAAAATAAGTGTTACCAAACTCTTATTTTTTAACCATTCATATGTTTCTTAATTTTTTTCTTTTTTCTTTTTCTCTCATGTATTGCATCCTGAACATAGTTTCCCCTTCCTCATCCCCTCCCAGTCTTTCCCTACAACCTGCTCTCTCCCCTAGATTCATGTCTCTGCCACTTCCCTTAATAAAGGTCAGGCCTCCATGGATACCAACCAAACACGGCATATAAAGTTACAACAAGACTAGACACATACCCTCATATTAACACTAAACGAAACAACTCACTAGAAGGAAAAGAGACCCAAAATTAGGGAGGAGAGTCAGAGACAGCCTCTA
Source organism: Alexandromys fortis (assembly GCF_014885135.2). Taxonomy (NCBI): domain Eukaryota; kingdom Metazoa; phylum Chordata; class Mammalia; order Rodentia; family Cricetidae; genus Alexandromys; species Alexandromys fortis. The sequence goes on along the minus strand of NW_026068060.1, from coordinate 1,741,175 downwards.
TTCCCACTGTTAGTAGTTCAATATGAACTCCAAACTACACAACCATAATAAATATGCAGAGGCCCTGCAACAGTCTCATGAAGGTTCTGTGGTTGTTGGTTCAGTCTTGGTAAGTCCCTGTGATCTCAGGTTAGTTGATTTTGTAGGTTTTCTTTTGATGTCCTTGACTTCTCTGGCTCTTCCAATTCTTCCTTGCCCTCTTCTGCAGGATTCCTAATCTCTGTCTAATGTTTGAGAGTGAGTCTCGGCATCTGCTCCCATCAGTTGCTGAATGAAACCTATCTGATGATAATTGTTCTATGCATTGGTAAACAAGTATAGAAGGTTATCATTAGGCATCATTGCATGTAGAAACTTAAGGCCTCCCAGACTGAGATGAACCAACCTGGAGTCTGCCTGACACTGTCAGAGGACTTGATCATGCTAGCCAATGAAGTGTGACCATGCCATATCAACAGATCATAACGCCTTGGTACTGGGAGGGTATAGAAGTTTCTCCCCATTGCTAAATAAATGACTCTTTCATCTGAGTCCCAGAGTCTATGTCATTGATACATACCTTCTCAATCCCTCCTTCAAGGGAGCCTTTAGTACCAAGCTACATCTGGTTCCAAAGATGTTACATATGTTATCCCTAACCCTGGCTCCATTCAAATGACTATTTTTCAGTCCTATTTGGTTCCATCTTTAGTCTCTGGTCTATCAAGATTATGATACCTGGCCCTCCAGATTGTGTCGGTTGTGGGTCCCCTCCAATGATATTGGTCTCTAGTAGGAACAGGCATTGATTGGCCACTCCCACAAGTTCTACACCAACTTTACCCAAGCATACCCAGCAAGATAAACTGTAGGTTAAAAATTTTATTTAGTGTCATAATCCCTCTACTGCAAGCCTTATCTGGTTACAGAAGATGGTCTTTTCAGACTCTGTCTCCCCCCGTATTCCCCACTGTTAGAGTTTCCAATGCACTCGGTTTCTAACGTCCCAGAAAGTCTCCCAATTCCCTTCACCACAGCAAGAACTCTCTCCAGCCATTCCCACCCACCTGCAAAATCTATTTTATTTTTCCTTACCAGGGATATCCATGAGTTTTCTCACTTGGATCTTCATTGTTACTTAGGTCTGTGGATTGTAACATTATTGTCTTTTACTTTATACCTAAGATTCACTTTTAAGTTAGTGCATAGCATGATTATCTTTTTGAGTCTCTATTTTCTCAGGATAATTTTGCTAGTTCAATCCATTTGTCTGCAAATTTCATGATGTTATTTATTTTAGCAGTCGAGTAATATTCAATTGTGTAAATGTACCACATTTTCTTCAACTTTTTTTGGTGGGGGGTTAATAAGGGATATCTATGTTTTTTCCTGTTTCTGTCTATTACAAATAAAATTGTATGAACATAGTCCTTGTGGCAGGATGGAGTATCATTTAGGTATACCATTAGGATTGATATAAATGGGTCATGAAGGAGATTGAGTTCCAATTTTTTATAAACCAAAATGACTCTGAAATCCCATCTTACACCTTTCAGAATGGCTAAGATCAAAAAACAAAATTGACCATTCATGCTGGCAAGAATGTGGAGCAAGGGAAATACTTCTTCATTGTCAGTGTGAGTGCAATTTTATAAAGACACTTGGGTATGTCAGAAAATTGGGAAACTCTTATAGGCATGCTATAACTGACAACATTCTTAGATTTTGTATTTTTAGTTGGTAGAAGCTGAGGGTCTCTTCACACTTTACAAAGGGTTTTCTTAATTGTTCAGGATGTCTGTTCATGCATACACATTTTTATTAGGGTCCTTGAGTTCAAGATTGCTGTACTCTGAATCTATAGAATTCTACACTTTCTACAGTCATAGAAGTTCTAATCAGTCAACTAGCCAATGCAGAATGCTCAATGGAGTTGTGCCCCTTTAGTTCACAGTCTAGTATTCACTTATTCTAATCCTTTTTCAAAATTTAGTGGGAAGAAAAAGATTAGAATGCAATGCTTTAACGTTATGGAAAAGGCCAACACTATGAAACCTCTACTAAAAAGATTAAATAGTGGTTTTTCATATAGTGTAAGATTCTGGGATAGCCACAAAAATGAAAGTTTATTTAAATTGCAAAGTTTCAACTAATAGCATTTTACTCTATATTTTAAAAATTATAAATTTTTAATGATATAAGTTCTTACTTAAAGCATGCTCTAAAACATCTTTTTAACATAACTCTTCTTCATTAATTAAAGGATGTACAAAGAAGTGAAACCTAGATGGATTTCTAATCTTCACTCAGAAAAAAAATTATTGAATGAACAAACAAATCTTAAATCAGTTCCCAATTTTGAGATTGATCCCATTTGGTGCCCATTATTCAGTATTTACAATGAGAAATATTTCCATTAAATTACTTACAATCTTACTTTAATATACTACAAAACTTTGTAGCCACTCTGACTTAGTGGTACTCTAGGGTTCCTGAAAATAAAAACTACTTCTTAATTTTTATTATACATGTAATAACTAATTTGGAGATATTAATTGTAAAGCAGTAAAATATGCTATTTTAAAATAACACTCAAATCATTTTAATAAACTTTAATTAGAAGTTTAGCCCCAGATGTCATGCCTTAATCACTGAATATCTCAAATGTTTTTTTACCTCTCAATATTTCTCTAAAGTTTATGCAAATTTTTGTTCATAAATCACTAAGTAGAGCATTTGTATTTCTCTATTTGCTGTCTTTGTATACCTGAATTATTTCATTTTAAGTGAGAAGTACTTGAAAAAAATACTTTGCCTGAAGAAATACAGTTTGTAAGTCAGTGGGAGTTCATAATCAATACCACTAGGAACACAAGCAAGCACAGCATTAAAGAATACTTCTTGTCAAATGTTCCTTGAAAATAGACTCTATTAGATCCATGGGAATGTGCTTAAACAAAGAGATGCTAAGGGTAATTTAGCAGAGCCTATGAAGAAATAAGAAGCAGGGAACATGCTTGCTTTATCATTTGTAGAAGAACACTTAACATGAACCCCTGCTGAAAACAAAACTATTTAATTACATTTGAGAAAAATAGAAAAAGTTTCCTTGGGAAGTTTCAGATTTACAGTTTTGTTTAACATGGTAAATTTGAAGACAGCAGCGGGATAAAGCAGTAAAATGTATCTAAAACATAATGAACCAATTAAAGGAATTATATGCAATTACATTGCTTTAAAAAACTAAAAAGTAGAAAAGAATAAAAAAAAAGAAAGCACAGTGTGTAAAAATGATAAAGTAAGAAGAGTGAAGGCTAATTCTAAATCACATTCACTAGCTACTAAATTCTGGAGGCATACTCATAGTAAGCAATTTAAAAGCAAGCTTGCTGTGTTTCATTAATATTCTGTTCAGGCAATTATGAAATAAATGTCACATCTTTTATACTGGTCTTTTAGAAGTCTCTAAATGTGTAATACAATATTATCTTATGACTATCTCACAGTAGTAACTCTGTGTTGACAGTTATTGCTTCTCTGAGCTGAAGGACAGATTCAACTTTTCACAAAGCCCTATGGCCTCACTCATGTATGTTTATATACACTGGGTAGGCATCATGATATTCCTCAACCATATTAGTTCGTCTGCAAAATGATGTTTAAAAAAAAGAGCTGTTTAATGAAAGTTTGTATTTCCACTGAAAACATATCCTTCTTTCCTGGAAAATCAAATAGATAATATTTGCTTTTAGATACAGAGAGATAGAAAAGACACTATAAAAGAAAACATACTTCTGGTGTTAGTTAACCACTTAAGGGTTTATAATATGGTTAAAATGAGGAACAAGTAAAAGAAGTGAAAACTGAACAGACATACTTAGTTTCTGACTCAGACCTTTACAAATCTAACACAGAACAACATTTTAGTTTAGTCTGTATGACTGCTTTTATAGAATGCAGTTTAGAAAGAAAAGAAAAAAAGGGACTATAAGAAAATTTACATGTTATTTTAGAAAAATATCTGATTGAAAATCTCTGTCTTCTTGTGTTTATAGTGAAAATAGCATTTTTATAGGAGATGTTCACATGTTTCTTTTTAAACTGAATTGTTTCTAAGCGATAAAAATTTTTGTTCAAATTATATGCATTGCTACATAAAATCACTATAAAAATCAGTGGTATTTTAAAAAGCAAACAAGGAAATTACCCACTTGCAAAAGTTCTTCACATCAAAACTCAGAGAACAGTACAAAGGAGACTTTTCTCTATCCTTGGGCAAGGGCCCAGGACTCAGACTTTAGGGATAGAGACTGACTCAAACAAACAAAAGAGAAACCATTTCTATAATCTGTGTCAACAAGTCTGGTGCGTAAATATCACTGTTTAGTCAAAGGGAAATGCCATAAGAGTCCTATAGCCTTGCCATGTGATTTTGGCATCCGTATAACATACCTGTATGTGTAAAAATAGTATCAAATATGCAACACATAAGTAATAAATAAAGTCCATCAGATTTCCCATGTTTAGATCTTTGATCTCTCCTTTCCTTTCCTTTCCTTTCCTTTCCTTTCCTTTCCTTTCCTTTCCTTTCCTTTCCTTTCCTTTCCTTTCCTTTCCTTTCCTTTCCTTTCCTTTCCTTTCCTTT
>NW_026068060.1:1730461-1735407 GCF_014885135.2 Alexandromys fortis | reverse complement strand
ATATATATATATATATATATATATATATATATATATATATATATATATATATATATGTGTGTGTGTGTACATACATACATATCAGGTATGTTTCTAGTGCCAATATTGGTAAGCTAACATAAATCAAAATTCTTAGATTTCTAAAATTTGGAAATTCTCTTCAAACTTTTAAAACCAAACAAAATAAAATCTTGTAAAATAACTTTAGAAGAAATAGCAAATGAGTTAGTACTACAAAAAGGAAAAAAATGATGAAAATGAGCTGGATTAAGAATGTCTCATTCAAAGTGGGAAATTCACTACTTGGTAGTAGATAGACAACTGTGGTAAGCAGAGAAGCTTCTGGTACAGTAAGAGGGTGGCTTGCTTAGGGAAGCATGGAGCTAGCAGAATAATTCCTGAATCTCAGTGTGTGAAAATGTTTCTTTTGACAAATACTGCAAATAGTTGGGGCTCATGAATATGTTTTAAATCTGACACTCTGAGAAAACCAAAGCAAATCATTTACCTGACAAGGTAAGACATATCAGTCCGTCACTGACTTCCTGATCAAATAATCAGTTTGCTTCTTCCTCAGAGTTCTGCTAAGAGTAGTTATAAAACATTTCAAATAATAGTGAAACTGTTTATTGCTTAGCTTCATTTATGAAATTTATCAGACATAACGCAAATAGTAAGTTGCATACTATCAGCTATAACTTAAGAAGACAATTAAATACCAGATGAAATAAAGAAATAATCACAATTAATTATGAGAAGTATTGGTTTCAACAACTGCTAGTAAAAAGATGAAACCAGAAATTAGATGGAAATCAAAGAGAGAAAGTAAAACAATAAAGTTAAATCAAATCAAATTTCTGTAACAGATAAGCTGAGTTGTAAAATATAATAGGAAAGAGCTAAAATCAAATATAAAGAATATTAGTTACCACAAGATAAATCAGAATAAAATATTAAAGATTAACATGGAAGTACTGAAAATAAAAGAGATGAACCATATGAAATGAAACACACACAGTTTAAACTGTCTAGATAAGACAAAAAGAGAGATGAATACATTTCAGGAAATAGTAACTGAAACTTATGAGAGGAAAATTACAATACTGCCTCCTCAAGTTCTAGGAATGAAGTGGATATGCAAAGCTAATCAGAAAAATGCTAATAGAATGGTGGGACTTTGGGATTTTGGATGATTCTTAAAATTCCTAAGTATTTCCTAACACAGAACAGAGTCAATGTTATCCACTTTCCAAACAGGGAAAATTACAAATCTTATTAGCAAATATCTAGATATAGAGATTAACAATATAAACACCCATTCACAATAAAGTACTTATAAATCAAGAAATAGAAATGACATTAGCCAGTGCTGGTGGCACATGCGTTGAATCCCCGCATATGGAAAGCAGAGGCAGGCAGATCTCTGATTCAAGGATAGCCTTGTCTACAAAGAGAGTTTTAAGACAGCTAGAAATGTACAGAGAAAGTCTGTCTCCAAAAAAAAAAAAAAAAAAAAAAGACCAACCAAGCAACAACAACAACAAAGATATGACATTCTTATTGTGGGAAGGTCCATATGTACATATATTTCCTAAATAAATATAACAGCAAGAAATAAAATATAGAAATATATGTGTGAGAGATAGCTCAGCAAAAAACTGGGAGACAAGAGAGCCTATTCCATGTAATAATAATCCGACAAGCTCTTGTGATGAGCATATGTTTTATACAAAACTTATCATGGTAACAAGTTTTCCATATTTTATCATTTATAGCATGTTATAATTTTGATTAAATATTTAACATTACTATGAAAATATTCTAAGTTATCGCCTAAGAAGAATAAAACACACACACACACACACACACACACACACACACATACACACACACATATATATATATATATATATATATATATATATATATATATTACGATGTTTCTCACAGTGATGAATCAAGAGGTAAAAGGGTTTAATAGACAATTTGAGCCAAAGTCATGAAAATTAAGAATACCTAATTTTATGTAAAATTTATTTATCATAACTTTCCCTACTGTAAAATTTTATTTTGTTTTCAGGATGGTGGCCTACTGTAAAATTTTATTCTTCCACAATTTTTATTCAATATCAAGAACTTTTTAGACTTCTTTTTTATGTATTTATTTATTCATTTATTTAAAATTTCCACCTCCTCCCATCCTCCCATTTCCCTCCTCCTCCTCCTCCAATCCTCCTCCCCTTAGCTCTCCAGTCCTAAGAGAAGTCAGGGTGCCTTGCCTTGTGGGAAGTCCAAGCCCCTCCACCCTCCATACAGGTCTAGGAAGGGGTATATCCAAACAGACTAGGCTCCCCAAAAGCCAGTACATGCAGTAGAATCAAAACCCAGTGCCATTATCATTGGCTTCTCAGTCAGCCCTCATAGTCATCCACTTTCAGAGAGTCCAGTTTGATCACATGCTCATTCAGACCCAGTCCAGCTGGCCTTGGTGAGCTCCCATTAGATCAGTCCCACTGTCTCCGTGGGTGGATGCACCCCTCTGGGTCTTGACTTCCTTGCTCATGTTCTTCCTCCTTCTGCTCTTCATCTGGGCTTTGGGAACTCAGTCCAATGCTCCAATGTGGGTCTCTGTCTCTATCTCTATCCCTCGCCAGATGAAGGTTCTATGATGATATGCAAGATATTCATCAGTGTGTCTGTGGGAGAAGGCCAGTTCAGGCACCCTCTCCTCTTCTGCCCATGGACCTAGCTGGGGATATCCCCTTGGACACCTGGGAACCCCTCTAGAGTCAAGACTCTCGCCAACCCTAAAATAGCTCCCTCAGCTAAGATATCTTTTTCCCTGCTCCGATATCCACCCTATCTCCATCTCAATTATCCCATTCCCCCAAGCTCTCCCCAGTCCTCCCCTTCTCCCTTCTCTCTCTCCATCTCCCCTTCCCCCTAACCCACCCCCACCCCTCTGCTCCCAATTTTTGCCTGGCGATCTTGTCTACTTCGATTATCCAGGAGGATAACTATTTTTCTTTGGGTTCACCTTCTTATTTTGCTTCTCTAGGATCACGAACTATAAGCTCAATGTCCTTTGTTTATGGCTAGAATCCACTTATGAGTGAGTACATACCATATTCCTCTTTTTGGGTCTGGGTTAGCTCACTCAGTGAAGTGCTTTCTATTTCCATCCATTTGCATGCAACATTCAAGATGTCATTATTTTTTATTGCTGAGTAGAACTCAAAAGTGTATATATTCCACACCTTCTTTATACATTCTTCTATTCAGGACCACAGCTCTAATCACCTTGAGGTCACTTTGTGTTCCTGGAGGTTGTTCAGCACTCTCAGGGGTCACTCTGCAACCCCAGGGGTCATTTGGGTCTGTTCTCAGAGAGGTTCCTTGCTTAAGGCTATTCCTGCTGAGGTTGTTGTGTTGGGCATGCTCTAGCAGAAGTCACTGGCTCAGGACTGCTCTGGTAGATGTTTCTCACTTGGGTCGGCTCCCTTGGAGGTTTCTGGCTCAGGCCTGTTCAGATTTCCCTGGCTTGGAACCGTTCCTGTTGGGCCTGGCTTGGAGGTCCTTCGCTTGGGCACAGTGCCACAGAGGTCTTTGGCTCAGGCCTGCTCTCTTATTGGTCATTCCATTGTACCTGGTCCTGTGGACGTTGCTGCTTCAGACCTGTTCCAGCAGAAGTGTTTTGCTCAGGCATGCTGCTGTGGAGGTCACTGTCTTGGGCCTGTTTCAGTGGAGGGTGTTGTCTCTGGCCTGCTTCTGTGGAGGTTGCTGCTTCAGACCTGTTCTGCTCAGGCATGCTGCTGTGGAGGTCACTGTCTTGGGCCTGTTTCAGTGGAGGGTGTTGTCTCTGGCCTGCTTCTGTGGAGGTTGCTGCAGTGTGCCTGCTCCGGCAGAGTCACTGGCTCAGGCCGGCTACTTTGGGGGTCATTTCCTGTGGTCTGTTCTAGCTGAGGTTGCTGGCTCAGGCATCCTGTATTCTTTTATACAGTAATAAATTCAATAACAATTATTTCAAATAGCTTCCCATTCTTTCCACTTCTGCGCCACACAGATTGTCTCTCTGTGGTATTCTTGCCTTGGGAAAAAGTATGATGAGTAGGATTTGAGAATTGATGACTCAGTAAGAAAATGTAATTAACCATACAGTAAAACAGGAGCATTGAGGGACATTTTGTACTTTTTTTTTAAATAGGAGATTTGTTATTAATTCAGAGGTTTTATGGAATTGTTTTTAGACTGAAGCTCCACTCCATACATTTCAGCAAAGACTTTTAATACACAAGGAACTTTTATGTGTTAAGAAATTCATTGCTGAATATTCTGTGCCCTTTGCTGAAATCCTAATGTTGATAGTGCTAGAGTCCATGACTAACCCCAAGGAAACTCCAGAGTACAAGCTAATTAGGGAGCATCCCATGGGAATCTTCCCGGGGAAGTGGCACTATTCCTCTTAAAGATATCATAAGTAATAGTTCATAATTACAACTTTTACTTTCTAAAAATGACGATTATTATTAATGATAGCACAGAAATGCCCAAACTAATGAGCAACACCAACACTATGTTTAAAAACTACACATTCAATATATTATATTATTTATGCTGGGAAATAGTGGTGCACGCCTTTAATCCTAGCACTCGGGAGGCAGAGTCAGGCACATTTCTATGAGTTTGTGGCCAGCCTGGTTTATAAGAGATAGTTCCAGGACAGGCTCTTAACTACAAAGAAACCCTGTCTCTAAAAATAAGAAAACAACAACAAAAAAATTGTGTATATAAATTATCTTAGCATAATCTACATAAAGACCTATCTTTGATATGATATGTAGACATATATGAGTTAATGTTTTCATTTATAATGTTAATTTGTAAGTATTAGAAATATTATTTTAATGGAAAAATCAAATATTTAAATATGCAAAACAATGTTGCAT
>NW_026068060.1:1722094-1730181 GCF_014885135.2 Alexandromys fortis | reverse complement strand
TATTAAAATCAGATTCTAATTTTATTTTACATATTTTAGAATAAGCATGTATTTTTTTCTAAAATGTATGTAGGAAAAAATGTATATTATAACTTAGTTACTGATTACCTCTAAAGCTTAAATGTGTATTATTTTTGTGTTATTCAGCACTAAAAGAAAAATGAAAAATAGTAATTATCTATGATTATGTTTACATTCTCTTAGGGTATGTCTTTTGAAAAAAGGAAACTATTAAAGAATTTATCTAATACTGAAGAATTTTTATTGTCATTGCTATTTTCCTTAAATTCATTTGGCAACAACCACTTTATGATTAAGAAAATAATTTCTAAAACAATCTGTCACTGAATACCTTTAGTTCAAGGTCAGCCTTCTCTATAGAGTGAATTCCGGGATAACGAGGAAAACACCAGAAGCCCTCTCTCAAACACCAAAAACTAAAAACCAAATACAGAGAAACAAAAATAATTTGAAGTTAGTCTAGCTGGGGTTTATTTCAGAGTGTTTATCAGCAAGTTTGCTTCTTTTTGGCTAATTAAATGCCCCGTCTTTCTTCTCTCCATTGAACAGAAAAATATTCTTAGCATTCAGCTTTTCTAGCATCGATCAGATTTTTTAGGTTCACCCTCCTCCAGTGTGTATTTATGTACTCTTTCATCCAAAACCAAATGTTTACAATTGCATAGTTTCATGTGTGGATTCTCTATTCTAATCTGTGGATATAGGAGTCTGTCTATGTCAAAACCATGCCGCTTTTATTACTATTAGCCATGAACTGAATGTCTGAATCAATAATTCACGATAAATCCTTTTACCCTTATATTGTTCTCTTGACTATTTTTGGCTACAATGATGCAAAAGTAAAGAATACAATTAGTAGATGGAGATATTAACTCTCCCTTAACAAAACATGAGAGATTTTAAGTCTTAGTTGGGACTAGAATGATTATTTTGATTATGTGGGATGTATGTTAACTAGATTTGTTGCTGTAACCTCATCACAACTTCTTTCAAACATAATTTATGTTTCTTTCTGGAAAGCTTTATTAAAATGCTTACTCATGGGAATCCTTACACACTCATTAACAGACACAGAAAGTTTGATCAAAATTCCATTATTATAAATGACAGGGGTTCATACCATAGCTACATGCCAATTGAATACAAATATTCATTTCATATTTTTACTTATTGAGGGATTATTCCCTCTGTAAAATAAAGAATGCAAACTATAGATAAATTTTATGCTTAAACGGTAAAAATTTCTCATCCGTTTGTGGCTCTTCATCTCATTTAATTGGAATTTAAAACCCAAGTGATTGAAAGGAGAGGAATGATCTAATTAAATTTTTCATTATACACATGAAGAAACAGATATAGAGAAAAAGTAATTGGTTTATAGTCAGAATGGCCATCAACAAACAGCCGTAGAATATCAGAGCACGGTGTGTGTGTGTGTGTGTGTGTGCGTGTTTATGTATTTCTGTGTCTTAAAAATTCAACAAACAGAAAATTTTTCTATTAATTTTCAGTTTGTAGTTTATTGCTTCCACATCCTGGGAGCAAAACATAAATTTTATGTCCCTTTCTTAGTTTTATTTAGAAGTGCAACATAGGATGACGAAAGTGGTCATGATGAAAATTATATAGAAGTTTAAAGTAAAAACAATGTCTGTGTGTTTTTCCTATGATACACTGACCTCTAAGCATATTACCCAGAAAAGCAAAGAGATAATTTAAAGATCCTATTAAATAATAATGAATGGAATAAAAGTGTCACTTAAGATATTTACTTTCACACTATTTATGTATGTATTGCAAATAATTAAAATGATATAAAATGACATAGATATTGTAGGTACATAAAGGTTTAATATTTAAAATATATATTAAAGTATATGAAGCACTGAAAAAGGTTTTTTAAGTAGTTCTCTTTTATGTGTTCTTCTCTATCAATTCCTTTACATGCTGCTCGAGATTAGCTTTTATTTCTGGAAACACCATGACAGTATGTTTAGAATTCATTCACCATTTGTATACTCAGCTCTTCCTTAATCACACTGTGATTTACTGTACTTTGTGTTTTCATTGTTTCCAGCATAGTTCTCTGCACTGACTTTTAGTAAAAAATATTTCTATGCAAAATGAAATATGTGAATACTGATGGACTTGATTTGTTGAACAACTTTTCATTCTTTTGTTTTGGAGGATTCCTATTTAAATACTATCAAGAGGGGTTTTTTTTGACAGTATAATGAGGAAAGATGGCTACCTGTATTCCTATCATCATATTGAAAAATACACAGAAAAAATAAAGTGAATAGTAATCCTACATTTTGCATTTTTATATTTTATCAATTTGGATATGATAATTTTAACTATGTGTTTAGCATAGTTATATAGTTGATCAGCTAACTGATTAATTATGTGTGATTTGTCATATAAAGGGTTTTGATTGAACACACTGTTGTTCGGCATTTTATCAGATTACTTCTCCAGCCTTATTTTCTTTTTCTTTCATTCTCAGATTTGCCCGACACTTACGTTGCATGCCTCACTATTATCCCACAAGCTTAAAGTGTTCATGTCTTTCATTCAGTTAATTTGCTGTTTTTCAATCTAATCAAATTAAACCTATCTTTATGCTTACTGGTTCTTGCTCAGCTATGTCATAGGCTAGTAAATTCATTGGATGCATTTTACTTCCTACTTGTTATTGTTGACTTTTTGCTTTGCATTTTTATTGTTTCACTTTGATTAGTGTTTATTAAAGATTCCAAATCTCTTCCTGAGAGATCAAATTATTCTCATGCTTCTTTTCTATCTGAAACTTTAATATATAAATAAATAATAATTATTCTAAATGACCTGTCTCACTCTTCTAATACATGTTTCAGATGAGTTTGTTTCTGAATATTTCTTTGTCTTTCTGGAATGTGTCCTTTACTTGTCTCTTAATATATGTAGTGTTTTATTGAGAGCAAAGCTTCTGGTGTAGGGCCGCAGAGACTGCAGTAAATATAGTTTATGCCTAGCAATAGACATGTCTTTCTTTCTGCTTGATCTAAGTACCAGGATGAGTTAATGTGACTAGCATGTGGCTTGTGTCTGTGGTTTGATATTGTTTTGGTATTCCCAGGGCATCACAGACATAAATTCCTGTAATGGCTGCCAGTGTGTGAAAGCCTTATCTACTGCAAGTCTCCATCCTTAACAAGTACTGTACACTCCGCCTCAACTTCACATTCTACTTTCTGATGAGACTCTGAATGGTATGGATATAGGATTACACATTAATTCAAGACATGTTAGTGGATGGTCTAGGTACACATTCTCTGTCTTGATCATTCACTGTGTTCCTGAATCTAGAGCCTAGGGCGTTCTTAGGATTACCTGTGAGGAGGTTGTTGAATTCAGATTAGCCTTTTCTTTTATTCTCTGTTGCAATACCCATGTCCAGGGAATGTAACAGTCCTGCAAAATCCAACAATTATTGATTTGTTAGCATGCTTTTTCATTTTCCCATTCTGACCATAGATTAAAGCTTCTATTTTGCCATGATAATAGGAGAGTCCTTCCAGGTGACTTTTGCATTCATCCTAAGTAGTGTTTTTTTTTTTTTTTTTTCCTGAGCCTGCACTGTGAGAGAGATTGTAAAAGTCCCCCTGTCTCTACACAACTTCCTAGTAAGATTTATTTGGAAGGAAGGCCTATCAGGAAGTACCATTCCAGATCTCACACTCCATAGTCAATAAAAGGAAGGCTGCATTTCCTTGACATTTGACAATTCAATAACCATTCTTACCAAATTGACTGTATCTTGTCCAGGAAATATAAAGATATAATATAATCAGTAAGAAGGTGTTAATTGCACACACTGCTTCTGAGTCGATAAACCCTTCTATTTCTCAAAAAACACATATTTTGGTGGCCCCACCATATTCGGAATTAGAATTCAGGCTGTGACCATGCACTCTACCATGTAGCTGTCAATATACCACCAAATCCTACCACCTTCAAATAAAATCTCTATATAAAACATATTTGTGAAAAAGTTAAATGATTCATAAAAGTTTTAAGATTCAGGAATGTTGTGATAGTTTGTTTTCTCCAATTAGATGCAGTCTAGAGTTACCATTGAAGAAGAAACAAGCAAGGAATGTCTGCATCAGTTATGTATGTGTACCTATCTGTGCTGTCATTTTCTTAATTGCTGTTTGACATAGAAGGGTCAAGCCAGCTGTGGAAGATACCTCCTCAAGGCAGATAATCTCGTATAATAAAAGTACCTGAGCAAGACAGATAAACAAGCCAATAGCAGTGCTCTTTCATTTCCTCTGTTCCAGTTCCTGCCTTGAGTTTTTGCCCTGATTTCCATTGACAATTTACTATAAAGTGTAAGATAAAACAAACCTCTTCATTCCCACATTGCTTTTAATCTTAGTGTTTACTACATAAATGAAAAGAAAACTATGATAAATGTTTCTTATCTGCTTTTGAAATATAATGATGACAGAAGATGGAGCTCCAATTGTTAAGTTTCTGTGTGAGGTGGGAGTCTAACTCAGGAGTGCTTCTTTCTGAAAGTGAGATGATACTTCCTGTAATAAAATATGATATTCATCTTTCCTTTGTATAAAGTTAATTATCACAGATGTTCATCCAAACTATCAAATGAATTTAGAATGAATTCTGTGTAACAAATGGCATTGTCAAGTCCTCCTGCTTGAGATCTGGCTAGTGTTTATGTTCAGAGTATGGATATAATGGCTTAGTTTTAGGAAAGCTGAGATTTCTGTCTTTAAAATGTATTGGCAGATTGTCTGTGATGCAGATTAAATTCTGATTTAGTGGTTATTCATTCTGATTGTCTTTTCTCTTCTATATTTATGAAGAGATTTTCTTTGATAAAAACTCATTTTATTTTCAATTACATTTCCCCAACAAACACAACCCTTTCGTGTGGGTTAACTTGAAGAGGTAATACAAACTAGAGACACTGAGGAAGAGAGAACCTCTATTCAGAAATTCCTTCAATCAGATTGGCCTATTGGATAACATTCTTGACTGATAAATCAATAGTAGAACGTTCTTCATCAATAAATCATGGAGGAAAAAGGGTTTAGACCATGATGGGTGGTGAGATCTCTGGTCAGGCATTCCTAGGTTGTATAAGAAACGCAACTGAAAGTCAGACTGGATGCAAACCAGTAATCAGTTTTCCTTCATCCTCCTTGTTTTAGTGCCTACCTGCAGAGACCTGTCTTGACTTACTGCCTTGGCTTCCCTCCATGGTGGACTGTAGCCAATAAGTGAAGTAAATAATTTCCTTCCATAAATTTGATTTGGTCAATGTTCTATCATTGTAACAAAAAGCAGCTTAGAATATCTCTCCTGAGGCAGTTCCCTGCTTGTTACTGTCTCTTTTGGGCTTTCTGGCCATTTAGTTGACCTATAACTTCAATACTGTTATTAGATCAATATAATTCCTGAGTAGGTTATTTGTTTAACTTTTCTTACATACATGGGTGGGATTACTTGCCACAGCCATAGTCAATACAGTGAACTCACTCATAGTAGAAATAGTAATCACTTCCAATTGCTCTTTGGTTTAGGTGAGTGATGAAGAAAGTAGTAGTGGAAAGGAATGAGGCCCTACTTTATTGGTACAAGGGTTGAAATAGCCATTATTCTTTAGGGTTATTGTCTTTTTGTAGTTTCACTACACTGAATTGGACAGCCCTACACTCATGCAAAATGAGGAAACAACTAAGACTATAATAATAAAAAGAAGTAAACATGAAATTGGAAGGAAATATGTTCAGAGAAATTTAGGGGTGGATATGATCAAATATATCATATACATATTTGAAGCTATCAAAAACTGCATAAATTTTAAAGTGTATAGGCTCTTTATGAGTGTCCCAGTCATAAAAATTATATTTAATAAAAATTTGTTATGAATCATAGCCAGAACATCTCAGCCAGAATTCAAACAAGAATATCTGGGTCATAAAGGAAGAAAACATCTCAAGAAAAATTGGTCTATGGAAATTGTTAATATCTGAAAGTGATTTTATGATGCGAGTTAACCTTTTAGAAACTCAGAACCAGGGAATTAATGTTCACCTCTTATTACTTGAATTTATCCCAACCATTTGTATCATTTCTTCCTCAGCTACTAGCCTCCAAACCTCATCATCTACTGGACACATAATTTTGCTTCTGCTTAAACTTTTGTTTTCAGATATAAGTTAGATGGATATTTAAACTAGATGTAGTGGCATTTTACTTGCATTTTAATAAATAAATCCTGCCTGGGGATTAGAAAAGTAAAACAAACACACTGGCTACCTTATAGATCAGGCATCAATAACACACACCTTTAACTCCATGCGACACACTAGCTTGTATTAGAAACAAGGTGGTAGTGCTACATGCTTTTAATCACAGTCCAAGAGAGGATTATAAAATGAGAAGGATAGCTCTCAGATACAGTCTCATTCTGGTATTCCTGGAGGCAGGATTACCATTTTCAGACTTAGGTCAAGGAAAGAGCCAGTAGCTGACATTTTTGCTTTTGAGGTCTTCAGGTTGAACCCCAACTTCTCTCCCTGAGCTTTTATTAATTGTACATTAAAAGATAGATAGATGATAAATAGGTAGGCAGGTAAATAGATAGATAGATAGATAGATAGATAGATAGATAGATAGACAGACATATATTTACACATTACATTGCTCTTATTTTTGAATGACACTAATACTGTTTGACTAAAACCATGATTAAATATGTGCTTTCCATGTTAGCAGGAAAAATTTTATAGAGATGTCACATAACCTGTGTCATGCTATTCTGTTCCTAAAGTCTGCCCAACTCTTGTCCTTTTATACTTTTCTGTTATTTTGTGGTTATTCTATGCTGTATATTCACATCAGATTTAGAGCTAGGAATTACAGATAAGAGAGAACATGTGGCATTTGCTTCTCTGGATCTTGGCTTTCTCACTTTATGTAATCTTCCTAAATTCATCCATTTATCATGAAAAATTCATGATTCCATTTTTCTTTAGAGCTGAACAGTATTTCATAGTGTGTAGATATCACATTCTCTTCGTCAGTTCATCTGATGAAGGACAATTAGGGCATTAACATTTTCTATTCATATGACTAATATGAATAGGGTGACAGTGAACACTGTTAAGTAATTATCTGTCATTTAGAATATTGTATCTTTTGGGTGAGGAGTAGTTGAGTTGGCTTATATGTTTGATTTAGTTTTAGGTTTCTGATAAAATTCTATACTTATCTCCAGTAGGGTTAAAACAATTTTTATCTCCTCAAATAATAAACTAGGGTTCCATTTTCCTCACAACATTGCCAGCATTTTGGTGTCACTTTTTTGTTGTTGATCTCAGGTATTCTAACTAGATGAAAGGGGATTCTATAGTTGTTTTAATTTTCATTTATCTATTGCTAATAAAGAGCAATGATGTAGGTGGGTCATCTGTCTATCTGTTGCTTTCATTGGTTAACTAATAAAGAAACTCCTTGGCCTTTGATAGGACAGAAGCTTAGATAGGCGGAGTAGAAAGAACAGAATGCTGGGAAGAAGGGAAGTGAGGAAGTCACCATGAGTCTCCTCTCTGAGACAGATGCAGGTTAAGATCTTTCCTGGTAAGCTACCACCTCATGGTACTACACAGATTATTAGAAATGGGTTAATCAAGATATGAGAATTAGCCAGTAAGAGGCTAGAGCTAATGGGCCAAGCAGTGTTTTAAGAATACATTTTCCAGTTTCCCCAAGTTCCCCCAATCCTCCCCTTCTTACTTTTCTCTCCCTGTCCCCCCTTATCCCCACCCCACCCCACCCCCAAGATCCCAATTTTCTCCCCGGCAATTTTGTCTACTTCCCTTAGCCAAGAGGATAACTATATGTTTTTTCTTGGGTTCACCTTCTTATTTAGCTTCTTTAGGTTCACCAGGTATACACTCCGTGACCTTTATTAATGGCTAGAAACCAATTATGAGTGAGTACATCCCATGTTCATCTTTTTGGGTCTGGGTTACCTCGCTCAGGATAGT
>NW_026068060.1:1682045-1721368 GCF_014885135.2 Alexandromys fortis | reverse complement strand
AGGAAGGAAGGAAGGAAGGAAGTCAATACAAAAGGAAAAGGAGTTGTGAGGGACAAACATCATGAAAGCTGTTACATAGAGGTTCAAGGAACCATATTATTAATATTTATACACACAAACACATATATACACTTATATACAGAAAATATACACAATACATGTGTATGTTTACACACACACTCACACAACTTAAAGAAGTTAAGATACCTGATAACAATGTTTTCCACAAGAACCACAGGTTACCAAAAAGTTCCAGAACCAAGTAGGAGAAACTCTGTTTAGAATTATTGGAGAGGGGATTTCAAGTGACTACCAAAACTATGTATATTATCAATGTAGTTCTCAGATGCCTACCAGAAGTTAAGGGAAACTCTTATTGTGAAAGACATGTCCCAAATAGGACACATAATTCAGATGATTCAAACCAGATTTTACCTGGAAGCCCCTTTTCTCCTGTGTAATCTCCATAATTGCAGAACATATTGTGCATAGTTAGGGTTGGGTGGTCACTATTAAAAGAACATATAATCCAGCTCCAAAACCATGAACCATTGCAATGATTAGCATGGCTAGATATACATAAAAGTGAAATAAGTGAGGCTCATTGCCTTATTGGATTTAAGGCTTACTAGACAGGTGGAAAAATCATGCCTGTTGATTCCAAACCTTGCTAGGTATATGAAACTATTAAAATCATAGAACTTAGGATAGAATCTACCTCTGCCACTTTCATAAACTAGCATAAATCTTTACTACTCTAAATCTTATCCTTATAACTACATATTAATGTTGTATGCCCATCAAAAAATCGTTCTTTACAGAGAATAGAGATAACTACAGAAAATCAAACTGGGCACAATGTAGAGATCAACAAATCCCGAGAATCCTAGCCCAATTGAATATACATATACATCAAAGCTCCTGCATTTACATTTTAAAAACAATGTGGAAAGGAAGCAGAAAGACTGTAGGAGTGGGGATAGTAGAAAGTTTCTATGAAACAATCTGTCCAGAAATGGCAATGTGACTGTATAAACAAGACTAAAAGAATGATAATATCAATGGACATGTTAATGTAGGAGGTGTTACAACCATAGACAAAGAACTACAGAAAAAAAAAAAATAGCATGTTCTGGAAGTAGAATTAGCCTCTCTCAGAGGCAACCATTTTGATGATATTTCCTGAGTCTAGTTTCCCTATTATTTCTAGAAGATACTGTCTCACAGTAGAGGATCCTAGTCTTTTGGTTCTTAGAGTTTTTCACCCTTCTTTTATTTTATTGAACTATTGTTGGTGTTTTAGTTGTGGCTGGGCAATGCAGAGACTTTTATTATTTGAATTTGGCCATTGTGGAACTCTTTATTTACTAATCACCATATCTTACAAAAAGGAGCTTCTATGAAGCTTAAGAGCTATACTCATCATTAGGCGTCATAATTAGTATTAAAGAATACATTTAGGAATTATATCATTTAGGAAAATATCAAAATTAGATTCTCTCCTAGGGTCCTGTTTCCCTCCGTTCTCTATTAATTGGCAACAGTTAGTTTACCAAGCCTGATTTCCCTCCTATTGAGTCAAATTATTCAGCTGTTAAATACTGCCAAGATAAAATTATTCTTTCACCAATGAGGATGATTTGTTGGAATCATTATTGAGGGTTTATAGATTTATAACTATGTAGAATTATTCATTGATTTTCTTTCTTGACAGGCATCATAATAACTTTCTGATATTATAAGAGCTAGTCTGTAGAGATGAAGCTTACAGGTAATTTCCACTTGGCTTTTTCTAACTCCTGTTTCTGAAATATGTACTATCATCCAAAGGGCCTAATCTTCAAGTTTTGGGCAGCAACAAAGGAAAATGGGAGTCTATTAGTATTCATTGGCCAACAACTTAAAAAAATCATTTCCATGTTAGGTACTGTAATTAATTTGGTGACCTACATTTATTAGGCAGTCTTGGGGGAAGCATTATCCATTGTTACCCTGATCCGTATGTCTTCATTTAACTACCTACTCATAACCCAGGAGTGTTGGTGCACTCCTTTCATCCCAGAATTTGAGGGACAGAGGCAGCTGAATCTCTTTGAGTTTTTGGTCAGTCTGATCTACAAAGTGAGTTCCAGTACAGTGAGGTCTGTTACACAGATAAACCCTATTTCTAAAAATCAAACACACACACACACACACACACACACACACACACACACACACACACACACCAATACTTTCTAATTCCCTGGCTTTTATGGAAACTTAAGATTATACATTTGAAGCTAATCACCATATGCAGCATTTGTGTGTTTGGGTCTGGATTATTTATTTAGTTTAGAGTTTTCCCATTCCGTCAACTTATCTGCTGATTTCATTATTGCAGTTTCCTTTACACCTGGAATTCCCTTGTGTACGTGTACTACATTTTCACTATCTATTCAATAGTTGAAGGACATTATTGGGTTGTTTTTTAATGAGGAAGATAATGGCTGTAGATTTTTGTCATGCTTGGCTTTCATTTCATAGAGGTATTTTTCCTGAAATGCTATTCTCTCTAGGACTTTTAACAGTAAGAAATCTTTTGTCAAAGGATTTTTTTCTATTAAAATCATCATGAGATTTTGATTCAAGTTTTGTTATTTTAATTTACTTATGTATGCTTAACTATTCATGCATTTTCAGTATTAGAACACTATGTTATCTTTTTTATTTGTGCCGCCATTTTGTGTGTGAAAGTATTTCATTGAAAATTATTGCACCTATATTGGTCAAGGAAATTGACCTGTAGGTATATTTCTGTTGTTGCCCTTTTGTTTTGTTTCTTTTGTTGTTTTGTTTGTTTGTTTAATTTTTTATTGAGAAAAAGAAAAAAAAAGTTTCTGCCTCCTCCCAGCTTCCCGTTTCCCTTCCCCTCCTCCCACCCTTCTCCCCCTCCCTCTCCAGTCCAAAGAGCGGTCAGGGTTCCCTGCCCTGTGGAAAGTCCAAGGTCCTCCCCTCCTCCATCCATGTCTAGGAAGGTGAACATCCAAACTGGCTAGGCTCCCATTCGTTTTTTGTTTTGTTTTTTTTTTTTCCATTATAAAAATGAATTGGAAGGTCTCTTTCTGTTTCTACTTTTAAAAATTATTTATTTTTTTAAGTTTTTTGTTTTNTATTATGTGTAGTGTTCTGTCTGCACGTTTACCAGCATGACAGAAGAGGGCACCAGATCTCACTACAGATGGTTGTGAGCCACCATATGGGTGCTGACTGAGAATTGAACTCAGGACCTCTGGAAGAGCAGTCAGTGCTCTTAACCTCTGAGCCATCTCTCCAGTCCCTAAAAATTATTTTAAAACATTTGTTTCCATTCTTCATTGGAAAATTGGTAGAATTTTGCTGTGAATCCATCTGGACCTGAGCTTTTTCTTTTCGTTTTGGGGGTTCATAGGCATTTTACTATTATTTAAATATCATTATTGGTTATGGGTTTATTTAATTTCTGATTTCATGTTGAGGCCTTGAGCTTGAAAGACAGCAGGGGGTGTCTATGTGACAATTTGAAGGGAGGGAAGAGAAGAGAAAATATTAAATTATATTATAATTTTAAAAATTCTTACCACTTCTTGGCTTAAATTTTGAGATTTCAGTGGGTCTTGAAATCTGTGAATTACTTTAAAAAAATATTCATTTTTGCATTTCATATCATGCATCCTGGTCCCATTCATCTCCCTATCCCTTCATATCTGCTTTCTGCTTTTGCAACACTTCCCCCCCAAATGAAATAATATTTAAAAGAAAAATACGAAAGAAAAAGTAAGAATAAAAACAGAGAAACAACAACAAAAAAGTCTCTGCATGGAAGCTGTAATTTGACACAGTGAGTCACGCACAATATCCTTTAGTTAATACATCTTTACTCCTAAATGTTCATTGCTTTGAGTTATTGGTTGGCTTAGAGGCCTCTGGCTTCTGGTAAATGCTCACTGGGACTCCTGTTGGATATCCTCTTGTTGTCTGGTATTATGGCGATCCTATATTTTGGATCTGTAAGTCTGGCCTCTTCACATGCTCCAGTAGTTCATTGATGAGGTGGATGTAGGGGTGAGCCAACTTAAACTCTGGTTCTGAGCCTGGGTGGTAGCTGGATTGTTCAAACTGTCAGATTTCCTTCATCATCAATACCAGGGTTTGTAATCCAGCAGTGCCTCAGCTAGTCTACTGCAGCCTGTATGAAGGCGCAGGGCAGTTCTTTTGCTCTCATGCCCTCGGGACAGGTTCAGCCACACTCATACCACCAGTTCTACTATTTTGTCCAAGCAAGGTACTGGACCTTCCCTCCTGAGTGCCGAAGTTGGTGAGAGATAGATCTCCTCACTGTCATTGGTAGTAAGTAACAGGAGCTATGGGTATCAATAAAGACCAAGACGAAGGCTGGACCACAGACCCTGTCATGGCCACGGCTACTTACTCCATAGAACACCATGATCCCAATTGTCAGTTCATATTACTCAGATTTGTATGGCCCTTGAATCCCAGTCTGGCCATAAATGGAGTCCCAGATCCGGGACCACTGACAACACAAAGACCGGTTGCAGCAGGACCATAGTCCCAGATATGGCTCTTGCCAGTGGTCTATGCCAGATGTCACTATGGATTCGTTGGCAGCACAAACCTTTTAGATTGGCATGGCCGCTGTGGGGAAACATCTCTTGGACACCGACGTCTTCACTGGTAGCATTCCAGCCTCTGAGCATCTGCAAGGCCCGCAGTTGTAACAAGAGACATGGACTTCAGTGTAGACCAACATGGCTTTGTCAGAGCCATGGACCCAGACATGGCTCCTGGCAGCAGCAAGGCCCACACATCAACTTGGCCCCAGGTGGCAGGCAGAAAACCTATGACAGTTGGTTTCTCTCTGCCCTTGACTTTTCAGATCTGCCTCTCTCTCTCTCTCTCTCTCTCTCTCTCTCTCTCTCTCTCTCTCTCTCTCTCTCTCTCTCTCTCTCTCTCCAGTACACGTACATTTTTGGCTATCTCTCATTTTCTACCAATTACTCATTCACCATCAAGATGACTATTTGTAGTTAATCTCTACTTATCCAGGGAAAGTGTTCTGGGATAGAGTTGTAGCTGTTTTCCCATCACCAAGCAGCTCATGGCTGTTCAGTTCCTCACCAGGGCAAGTGTCTTATTTTAGTTTTTCTAATTTATTGAAGAATAGGTTTTGAAAGTATTCCTGTATAATGTTCTGAATCCTTTTGTGTCTATTTAATGTTTCCCTATTCATTGACAATTCTGTTAATTTGGATACCTTCTTTCTTTTAGTCAATTGGCTTACGTATCTATAGATCTTACTCAATGTTTCAAAGAACTATCACTTAGATTAAAAATCCTTTGTATTGGTATCTTTAATTCTAGTTCATTACTTAGGTTTTAAGTTTTATGACATTTTCATTTCTACTAGATGTGGGAGTTTTTTGTTTGTTTGTTTTCCAAATTCTGATTTTTTAAAATTTATTTTATTGAGCTCTACATTTTTCTGGGCTCCCATCCCCACCTCTTCTCTCCCCTTCAACCTTCTTCTATGGTCCCCATGCTTCCAATTTACTCAGAAGATCTTATCTTTTTCTACTTCCCATGTAGATTATATCTAAGCATGTCTCTCATAGGATAGGTAGAATAAGCATAGTAAAAATGAAAATTTAACAAAAGCAATCTACAGATTCAATGCAATGCCCATCAAAATTCCAAATTCTTTAATTTACCATTAGGTCATTTATTTTTAAAAAATACAAGTTCTTAGAGAAGCAAAATTTCCTTTTAGGGATAATTTTAATGTGTCCTAGAAATTTTGTTGGATTTCAATTTCATGTTCTTATAGTTCTTAGAATTTTCTTTTGGGGGTAGGTTTTCCCAGACATAATATCTCCATAGCTTTGAAGCCTGTCCTGGAACTAGCTCTTGTAGACCAGACTGGCATCAAACTCACAGAGATTCGCCTGCTTCTGCCTCCTGAGTGCTGGGATTAAAGGCATGCATTACCAATGCCTGGATCATTTTTTCTTGATTACTTCATTGATCCATTCATCAGTCAAACAAATTACAACACTTAATTTTAGTTATATAATATAATTCCTATGGATTATTTTTAATTTAGTTATCATAACATTTATGGGAAATGAGTGCTGTATTTGTTCAGCTTTTTTAGGTCCCAATATGTGATCTAGTTTAAATAAAATCCCACAGGCTGCTGAGAAGATGTATGTTATTTGCTGTTTACAAGTACTATTTAGTAGATATCTGTTATGGTCATCTGATGTATGATACCATTTGATTGGATGTTTTTTCTGTATATTTTGTGATATAGATATGAATAATTTACATTGGTATGGATCTTGGTTTATTGGTACAAATTTAAGGTCAATACACACACAGGTGTGTGTGTGTGTGTGTGTATTTCTGCTCTTGATTAAGGTATTGTGTTTGTGCAGCTCATTTAGAAATATAATGTATAATTAAGAAATATAGGTTAATAGATAGTCACCTATAATAGTCAAGCTTGTAGTCATGTTAGTTAGGTTTTTTAGATATATAGAGATACATTTCAGTTAGATAGGTATTCTTCAAATCTTTCAAAGACCTTCAAAATATGGTATTTAAAATGTTTTAAGAACTTAGGGCTTTCATGACAGTGAGACATATATGTTCCTCGCAGCACCAGTCTACTTCAACAGGATGGTGGGCATCAAAGACACTCCTTATGGAGTTGGTTAGCCTTCTGGGCAAGAAACTGCTCTTGCCTGGACTGCTTGATAGTATTCCTTATGAAGTCGACACACAGGTCTCACAGAGAAATGACTGTTGACCTCACCTAAAGGTGAGAGGTTCTTAAGGGTTCCTGCTTCATGAAAGAGTTTGCAAGACATTCTGCAGGACAAAGAAGAAAGTGACTTAAAAAACTTCCAATATAGGCAGAACTGCCTTTGAAATTTCCTGATTTATGAAATAGTTTGCCAGATACTATGCCCCAAGGGTACAGAAGAACTTTGGGTGACTGACCAGATAGCAAGATGTCTCTGCCAATTCTAGAGTTTTGGAAGTTTCTTACAATGCACTTCCTGTTTACTTGGGTAATATTTTATCCTTCTGAAGTCTTTGACGGAGTTGAAGAATAAATATGTAGTTATAGTTATAGTTTTTCTTAGTTATGAAAAAAGATAAAATAGATATAAATATTGTAACTGCAATTCTTAATACCTGTTTAGTAATATGTAATTTTACTATGTTAAAATTAAAACCTTCCTTTTTATTTAAACAGAAAAAGGGAGGTGATTTGGGATTCCCCTCTGTATGCTGTGAATACCATTGATTAATAAAGAAACTGTATTAGTCCTGCACAGGGTAGAATTTAGGTAGGTGGGGAAAACTAAACTTAATGCTGGGAGAAAGGAGGCAGAGTCAGGGAGAAGCCATGAGCTTCTGGCAGAGACAGACACATTGAAACTTCGCTGGTAGGTCATGACCTTGTGGTGATGAACAGATTAATGGAGATGGGTTAAATTAAGATGTAAGAGTTAGCAAATAAAAATCTAGTACTAATGGATCAAGTATAGATTTAAATAATATAGTTTATGTGTGATTACTTTGAAGCTGAGCATCCGGGAACAAGCAAGCAGCCTCTTACAACCTTTTTGGAGAAAACAGGGTATCAAAATCATCTATTGTACCATGCTTGGCTTAATTTTAATTAAGCCAAATCTGTGCAAAATATGAAGACTACTATCCGAGAGAATAGATGTACTATGCTTTTCCTTTTGGGTCACCAACCAGCTCTGAAATCAAGATGAGACATTCTTAGTTTCAATGCTCTGCCTAGCTTAGACAATTTTCTGGTTTGCACTTTTAAATTAAATTCACCTGTTTCTCTTTATCTACCTTTTGCCTTGGGGCTTTATTACCTTGCTTACTTCTGTATATCTTTCTTTTACTGCTTTTCTCTATCCACTGGGATGCCTAACTTCATGACCCAGACATGTCCTTCATTCTCTCCTTCTTTTTTCTCATTCTTCTCGAGTCAACATTTTTCCACCTTTTAATTCTCTCTTCCTGCCAGCCCTGCCTATGCTTTCTCTGCATAGTTAGTGACCATTTAGCTCTTCATTAGATCACTCAGGTGCCTTAGCCAGACAAGGTGAAAAAAAATGATACACAAATGGACAACTCATTATGTCTTTTAATAATTTAATGTAAATACAATAGATATAAAATATAATGGAATAAGTATGTGTTTCTAATCAGACCTTCACAATACTGCTTTGATGATATTTAACTTAAAATAAATATTCCATTACAATTGAAGAAATAACTTCAGTCATATATTCTATTATGATAAATACCAAATTGAAACTCAATATCACAGACTAACATGAATACCAACATTTAGATTAATCCATATGTTTCATTGCAGGAGAGTTTGTTGAGGGATTATTGATACACACCAAAGATATTCTTGCTGGAGTAACAAGAAAGGACTCTGATGTTCTCTGGAGAGTCAGTTCAAATTCTTGATACATTTGACAGTTTATATAGACAGATTATAAATGTGTTTTATTATTGGTGATAAGTAGCAAATTTTCAATTCATATAAATTCAGACAAATAAATAAATCCTTAAAAGTCTCTTGATCAAATAAGTAAGGCCTTTATATATTTGTTTGAATAAACCAGCTTAAGCTGAAAATGATGATTACAACATCATTACTTCAGGTCATTCCTGAAAAGAAAAGATAGCTCGATGCACAAACATATGAAAGACCTTTAATTTGCAATGATTTTCCTTTGGAAAATATATATATATTCCAAATTTAACATTGTTTAGCATAAGATATGGCATTCTAAATTTCATGTACTTGTCTATTAAGTTAACAATTGAAATAACAAAGCATACATTGAAATTAAGACTATTTGTTAGCTGTAATTCTTCAACGAATTTTTTTTATTTATTTATTAAAGATTTCTGTCTCTTCCCCACCGCCACCTCCCCCTTCCCTCCCCCTCCCCCAATCAAGTCCCCCTCCCTCGTCAGCCCAAAGAGCAATCAGGGTTCCCTGCCCTGTGGGAAGTCCAAGGACCTCCATCCAGGTCTAGTAAGGTGAGCATCCACGAAACTGCCTAGGCTCCCACGAAACCATTTAAGAATTTATTATTTCAAAATTTAAGGCAAAAGTGTATTTATTTTAGAATACACCTTTTAGGAAATCTTTCTATATAGTGATATGTATTGTTGAAGGAGCGGCAGGGCTGCCTCCCTGGCACCCGGCTGCCCACATGGCTAGCTTATGCCCGAAATAATTACACAGAAACTGTATTCTTTTAAACATTGCCTGGCCCGTTATCTGTAGCCTCTTACTGGCTAGCTCTTACATATTAATCTAACCCATTTCTAATAATCTGTGTAGCCCACGAGGTGGCTTACCAGAGAAGATCTTAACCTGCGTCTGTCTGGAGTGGGAGAATCATGGCAACTCCTTGACTCAGCTTCTTTTTCCCAGCATTCTGTTCTGTTTAATCCACCCACCTAAAGGTTGGCCTATCAAGGGGCTTAGACAGTTTCTTTATTAATAAGAAATCACTCCCACATCAATATATAAGCTTCTCTAATAAATATATGGTCATTTTACAATCATGTCTATGAGAAACAACCACAAAACCTTAAGATTTTTTTTATTGATTCTAACTTTCAAAAGAAAGGCAATCTGAAGAACCTATTTATTATTGTCTTTTGTTTCCTGTGTCAGAAATGTATTAAAGGAAGCTTAGCAATATGTTATTTGAAAAGGTTATACTTCAAATGAAAAATAAAACATTTTTAACAAAGAAGAATACTGTTAAAAATAATGAAAATGATGGATGAACACTGACAAAATTTACTACATTAAAAATTAATAATTTGCATTTAAAGAAACAACATTAATAGAAGGAAAGAATATATCACTAAATAAGAAGTGATTTCAGCAATATTGAGAAACAGAGAAGTATTTTACTCAGACTATACAAATTATCCTTCCATGGTACTAAAAATCTCAAAATTATAGAAAAACAATGAAAAGACTTAGATAGACATTTTATACCAGAGTAGGCTGAAATATACGAAAAGATGCTGAATCATTCAGAAAACATCAGGGAAGATAGCTTCATTTTCATTCTATTGCTTTCATTGTATTGCTAACTGTGTAGCATTTGAAACAGAGATCATTACACATTCTCAGAATAACACAACTTAAAGGCAGGATAGAACTAAGTGTTGGAAATGGTAAGAGGCTTCTGGAAGGGTCATATTTTTCGGGTAAGACTATGAGTCAGTGTAAGTAGTATAGGAAACTGTCAGTCTATAGAGAATGTGCATGTGATACATACACTAATATGTTCTTGTCCTAATACTAGCAGTAATGTTTATAGAAACTGTATTCATAAGAGTCTTCCATCAAAGAAGAGGTAATATGCAGCAAAACTAACATGACTTAAAAGATACTATTTTATAGATAATATCTAACAATCAACACTATGATATTCCTGAATAATACCCAGATAATAACTTTAAGTAAATGCTATTGGAAACCAAAGAAGAAATATTGCAATTATATTAAAGGTTAAAAATACAGGTGAAATCTATGATAAAAGATCATCCAGCAATGTTACTTAAAGAGAAGTATTTTGATGATGGTTTATGGAATATGAGCATAATTTTTGGATTTGTTGAAAGGCTTAATTTTGCAGTGTCATAAAGAAGCATTATCATCCTGTATTATTTCAACCATTAACTTCATTTTTTGTGCACAAATGCAAATCTGAATTTATAAATAAGTTGAATTACATCACAACATTCAAATACTATTCTCTAATCAATGCATTTTCTGATTTTATTGAAAGGTACTTATAAATTTAAATTAATGATGTTTTTAAAAGTTTGATAATTATTAAAGCAATGACTTAAAGATATTAATTACTTTTACTTTCTTAAATGTGGCACTGGTATATTTCTCCTAGGTTAAGCAGGTCATGAAACCTATTTTCATAAAATGTAAGTCAAGATCCTCAAACTTAAATTCTTGATATGCTGGCTTACAGTAGACATTTTATATTTTGATCAGATCAAATATAGTTTAAGAAAAAAAAAAAGAATCCACACCTCATTAACTAACAACATTTCTCCTTGCTTTCTAAGCAGTCCTTTGCATCCAAGCATTTAACATACATTATGCTTCCAAATTAATGCAATATTATGACAGGATTACTTCATAATTACTTGTGGGATCATCAGAGTTAAACTTCAGCCTGTCACACGAAGCAATATATTTCTTCTCTGGGAAACTCAATTTGTTCTAAAATTAAACAACTCCTTATATAAATTCACCAACTAAAAACTCTCTTTTCATAGAGACACCTGTCATTGATACAACAGTCATTAAGAATAAAAATCCTTAGGTTTGAAATGGAGAACATTTTATTAACACAAATCAAAATAACACAATTAGAATGAAGTGGTAGCATTGTGTTATAAATAACGATTTGATATCTGTTTATACAAAGTCCTCTTATCATGTATTATTTCAACTCCTGTAGTAGGAGATTTGTTTATTCTCAGCCGTTTAGACCAAAAATAACTAATACAGTCTCTGTGTGATTATTTTGGGTCTGGTCAAGTGGGAAACGAACAAGCAGCCTCTGCCAAAAACCTCCCTGATAAAATGAAAGATGGTGATTTTTCTCAGAATTATATTTGGGGTTTTTATTTTGTGATTTTTTTTTCAATTTTCTTTTTTTAAAACTAGTTTATGATTTATTTTTTACATCCAAAACTCAGTTCCCCCTCCCTCATCTCATGTCCCCCCTTTTACCCACTGCCTCCCCCTTCTGCTCCTCAGAGAGGTTAAGGCCTCCCCTGGGAAGTCAATTATGACTGTATTGTTCCTTCATTGAGGCAGGACCAGTCCCCACCATGCCTACACTGAGCAAGGAATCTCTAGGTAAAAAGGGGGCTCCCCAAAATCAGTTCACTGCCAGTGGCCCTATGTATTGCACAAGCCACATCATTTCCCCTATATACAGGGGGACTAATTTGGTTCTTTATAGGTTCCCCAGTTGTTAGTTAAGAGTCAGTTATCTTCCACATGTTCTAGTCATCTGATTTTGTGGGTTTCCCAACATGGTCTTGACCCCTTTGTTCATATTATCATTCATCCCTCTCTTTGCCTGGAGCTCGGCAACTTCCAAAAGACTTATCCCTATACAGAACCTGGAATGAAAGACACAAGGCTAGCAAGCAATGTTTTGCTCTATTTTTTTGTGCATTTAGAACCTTTTAAAGCTTTCTCAGGTCTTATGTAGCTGTAGGTGTTGGACCTTTGGGTGTTCTTTGTAAGCAGAGCTTTTGGTAGGGACTGTGATCTTCTCTGTTTCACCAGCCACCTCCAAAATACCTGAGCTAATCACCATGGAAAATTTCTGAAACCTCTCATGGGTCACAGTATAGAGTGGTATCTCCTAGCCTCTGCATGTGTGCTTAAGCTACCACTGCAAGCTCTTTCAGGATGCTTGCATGACTGGTTTGGGGTTTTGCTCATGCAGACACAAAAGGTTACAGATGCTAGGTAAAGATATTCAGATGGAAGAAATCTTCTAAATGGGTGACATTGTATTTAAAAATGTACAAAATCATGGGAGATTAAAGAAAAAGGATATAGATTATATATTTCTTATAATGGAAGTCAAGATAAAAGAAAAAAGCCAGGTAAAGATGAGAAGCATGCCAAAACTGGATCCTGCATGTTATGGTGTTTTTAATTTTTTGACTACTAATTAACAAGTGATAACTGCTAAGAAACATTAGTTTATAGAAACTGCTAGATTAAACCAACCTATATATCTAAAAAATATTGACTTCAATATAGTAGTCAAAGTGTATCCTGATTTTGAAATGAAGTTATGATTTTATTTTCACAAGACATTAAATGCTGTGGATTCATTTCAGGTTAAAAATGATAAGGTTTGATTGAGGAAAACCCCTTTAAATTTCTGACTACAGACATTAGGAAATAAGCCTAAAAATTACAAAGTATATAAAGTATATTTTACTTTCTCAAACATAAAACAATAATCCATCTTTGACTAACTTGCATACAACACACAGTCTATACATGTACTAATATAGATATGTATGTTACCTTTAAAAGTTTATGTATTTTCAAAGCAAGGGTACCAGACGCCAATGAAAACAAATGACCCAGATGATCTAGCATCTCAAAATGCTTCTGTTGCAGTTTCCCTAGAGTTCTGTATTCAAAACAACTTTGAGACTGCTGGATGAGATAGTCCAGCTTCACAAACTACTCCAGCTAAGACTTAACCATTCTCCTCAATTTTCTTAGGGTGCCCCAAAGATCCCAATGCTGCCAAACAATAGGAAGTTGTAGAGAGCATAAAACTCACATTCCCAAAAGATGGAATATAGATGTTTATTATCATTTAAAGGTGGTTGGTTACAAATTGTTATTGGTCTTAGTAAAAAATCAAAAGAAAGAAGGATAAATAAAAGAGTTAACTTCAAAGAGCTCTCTCTAAAGAAAAAAAAAGGGGAAGATGTTATATGAATAATAGAGAAAAAAAGGATATATTACCAAATCTACTTTAATTGGAAAAACATTGAGGACTACTGAGAACTCAAGAACAATGGCAATAGGTTTTTGATCCTACTGCACGTACTGGCTTTGTGGGAGCCTAGGCAGTTTGGATGCTCACCTTACTAGACCTGGATGGAGGTGGGTGTTCCTTGGATTTCCCACAGGGCAGGGAACCCTGATTGCTCTTTGGACTTATGAGGGAGGGAGACTTGATTGGAGGAAGGGGAGGGAAATGGGAGGCGGTGGCGTGGAGAAGGCAGAAATCTTTAATAAATAAATAAATAAATAAATAAATAAATAAATAGGAAAAGAAAAACTATAAATCTCAAAATATTTTACAGTGGTATGAATTTTGGCTTATTGGTGCAAATTTAAAGTTATTTTTGCTATACACTATGTGAGTTTCTACTCTTGTTGGGAGTTTTGTGCTTATACAGTTCATTAAAAATGTAATATCTAATTAAGAAATACAGGTTAATAGTCATCTATAGTAATCAAATTGTCATTATATTAGGTATATTTTTAAGGTCATACACAGATACTATTAGGTAGATAGATGGTCTTCAAACACTTCAAACACCTGCAAAATATTGTATATAAAATACATTGATAACATAAGACTTTTCATTACAGTGAGACACATCTGCTCCTGGCAGCACCAATGAATTCCTTCTTTATGGCAAAAGTTGGGCATTTGGGTACAAAACTGCCCTTGCTTCAATTGTTTACAATGTACTGTCCAAGCTGCACTAGCAAGATGAAAATTTTAACTACCAAATTTTGCCAAGACAAGATAGGCCAGTTCTTCAAAATTTTCTTCTGTTCAAAAAAGTCTTTCAGATACACTAGGCCTGTGTGCAAAAACTGGATGGCCCAGCATTAGAGAAGAATTTTAGATGACTGTCCAGGCAGCCAGATCTCCCTGTTGTTAGGTAATATTTCACCATTCTCAGGTCTTTGATAAAGTCGAAGACTAGATAGTCATAGAAAACATTTACCTTAGTTGTGATAAAGGTAAACTGATATAAAACTTAGATTCACAAAGATAAGATAAATATAAAATATTTTCTATAATTTTGCCAAATACAAATGTATTGGATTTTGTAACTATGATTCCACTTGATAATGTTTTGTTGTATATAATTTTACAATGCTAAAGTTAAAACCTTTCCTTTTAGATAGACAAAAGGTGGGAAATGCTATGGAACAATCTTTGTACACTGAAAGTATATATTATTCTCAATCAAACATTGATTGATTGGCTGATAGCTAGGTAGGATTTTGTGGACAGAGAGAATGTTAAGAGGAAGAAGGGCAGAGTCAGACAAAAGAAGCAGGTTATACAGCAGAGGTAAAAGCCATGAGCCTCAGGCCAGTTATGGATTAATAGATATGGGTTAATTTAAGTTGTAAGAGCCAGTTAGTAATATACTTGAGCTAACAGTTGAGCATTTATAATTAATAACAAGTCTAAATAGTTATTTGGGAAGTGGCTGGAAGAACAGAGCTGTTGAATTCCCAACAAACCTCCACCTACATATATAAACATAAGCTTCTCTTACAGCATGCTGTGGTTTACTTACTCCCCTAAAACAATGTGGCAGTGGATTAGCTAACAGTTTGTAAAACAAACCTGTGAGAAGTGATTAGAAATTAAGGACTTGTCCTAACAAATGGATAGATCCCTTAATTGCTCCATTATATGATTGGTAGTAGATTCTAGCTAGAGGCAGTAGATCTTTGGAGACATGCCCTACAAATGGCCTTTATTGTAGTATATCCCTCTTTCTGTCATCATATTTCTGCTTCCATAATACTTTGCCTCACCAGAGTCCAGCAGCAATATCACCAGCCAACTATGGCCCACCATGACACTCTAACTCACCATAGCACAAGAACAGAAATGCCGCAATCATGGACCACAACATCAAAAACAGTGAACATAGATAAGTCTTTCATATGGTTTCCATCAGTCATTGGTTACAGTGACCAAAATCTTTTTGTCATAAACAATTACATCATTTTCCCTTTCCCTTTCCTCCATTCAAACCCTCTATGTACTACTTGCTCTTTTTTTTTTGACTTGTGTTGTGTTTACATGTGTACATGTAACAGCTTTTAATTAGAAGTTTTGAAATGAATTTGAAAAAAATAAAAGTAAATCAGTCAGCAATTCCTAGGTTTAGACTTTTTCTCACTTTTTACCTGTGTATTTGTTTTTTCAACCTTGATTATCTGTATAATCACAGTTCAAATTCAATTGTCAGTCACTTTTCATTTAATGCAATTTGATTGGATTATTTGGAAATGATGATTTGGTTGGTAGCTTTTTGCTGAGGTTTATTTTTCAGTAACTCCTTTTTGGAAACTGACAGTTAACTGAAGATCTGCCCAAGGACCATCTGCTACAACCAGAAAATCAGACAAACTTTCTATTCAGACTGAGAATCTCCCAATTTGGGATCATTATTTGTCAATGGTTCATCTCCATATTCTCTGGGTCTTGATGGCTATAAAAATGACTTTCTTTTTATGAATCTAGAAAACAATAAGTAAAATTGTGCAAGTATGTATCAATATGCTATACTTTCATCTTAAACATTATTAAAATTAAATGAAAAATTTCCACCAAAGCAACTATTAGAGGAAGTTTCAGAAAAGGGAAAGAAAGAGAAATCAAGAGACTAAAAAATAAATATCAATGAGATGACAGTATCTACTTTGAAATATTAAAGGTTAATTTACATTCAAGGCAGGTTAGCATTGATGTGATAATTTAAGTCAGGAGATGAGTTCAAGGTAGATTATTCAGAAGTCAAATCTATTAGAAACTCAGTAATTATTCCTTCAAATTATCATTCTTTCAGTCTTTTAATCTTCTTTTGATTATTCTAGATTCCATTATTTTCTCTTAAAAATTCCCCAAAGTAGAACTGCAGAGGACACTAATATAGAGGTAACTTTTACTTCCTCTTCATGACTAGTAAAAATATAAATATATTTTATATATGTATATAAGCACATTGATATATTCCTGCTCATAAACAAAAATATTTGGAAGTATGACTGGATTCATTAAACATGGCAAAATAAATTTTGTGTTACTTTAGAATTATATAATCAGTAATGTTAAAATAAATTGATATTAAGCCTTACCTAGCACAATTACTATTGTTTTTATTTATAGATATAATTTCAAAATAAATGATTTTCCTTTAACCAATGTTTGGAAAAATGTATGTTAACTTGTGTATGATTAAAATTTTCTTTTTCAAATTTTGCATAATTTTTTACAGAGGAAAACAACATAAATAGGCTTTACTATGAATTGAGCATAGAGACGGTGAACAGAGAATTTTAGCTTAAAGATGTACCTCTCCCCTCAACTCAGTTCCTGAACCTCGGTCTCAACTAAAATTGGAAATCCAACCGAAGACAAATAAAGTTCTCTCTGCAGGTTGTAATGTTCCTCTCCCCTTCAGCAACATCAAATTTATAGTTCAAATATTCTCAATGTAAAGAAGTGCATAAAAGAAAAAGGTGATACGGTTTTCATTTCACATTTAACACATGACTAAAAAAATAATAGATGGAGAATTTTGTTAAATAAAGAGACAATATTAAATCATGACCTAGAGATTCCTGTTAACTGCATAAACATGTTCTCTCTTCCTTCATGGTTTCAAGATTCATTCCTCTATTTCTTTTGGGCATACTAAATTTGGAAAAAATTGTTGATTAGTAAGAATTACTCAAGATTCATTCAGCTGGGAATATTATATACAATGTTAGTAAGCATGTACTTCTGATCAAACATAGGCAGACTTTCAAAATGGTAAGTAATGAATAATGTCATAAAAGACAATTGTGTTGTATATTTCTTTGTGTAATAGTAATAAATAAATCGCAAAGGCCTACCTGCTGCAATTATAATCTTAATTCATTGGAGCTTACAAATATTACCTATAGTATACAATGGCAAAGCACTATCAACACCAATGTCATATAAATTCATAAACAACCACACATTACTCAATATTCACAATGATTTAAAAGATGAAATATTTATTAAAAAAAATAAAATGAAATCATTTGAAGAAAGAAGTTGAAGAAGACACCAGAAAATGGGATGATATCCTATGCTCTTGGGTAAGTAGAATTAACATAGTAAAAGTGAAAATCTTACCAAAAGCAATCTACAGATTCAATGAAATACACATCAAAATCCCAGCAAAATTCTTCACAGGTCCTGAAAGAACAATACTCAACTTCATATGGAAAAACAAACAAACAAAACAACAACAACAAACAGGCTAGCCAAAACAGCCCTATACAATAAAGGAACTTCTGGAGGCATTACAATCCCTGATTTCAAAACTCTACTACAGAACTACAGTACTGAAAACAGCCTGGTATTGGCATAAAAACAGACAGGAGGACCCAGATATCAATCCCCATACCTACAAACACCTGATTTTTGATAAGCAAATGATATAAAATGGAAAAAAGAAAACATGTTTAAATTAGTGCTAGCATAACATGATATCAACATGTAGAAGAATGAAAACAGATCCATATCTACCACTATGAACAAATCAAGTAAAAATGAATCAAAGACCTCAACCTAAAACCAACCACACTGATCTTCATAGAAGAGAAAGTGGGAAGTTCACTTGAATGCATTGGCGCAGGAGACACACTCCCTAAATATAACTCCAGTAGCGCAGACACTGAGAGAAACAATTAATAAATGGGAACTTCTGAAACTAAGAAGCTACTGTAGGGCAAGGAAATAGTCAACAAACTAAACAACAGCCTACAGAATGGGAAAAGATATTCACCAGCCCCACATCAGACAGAGGACTGATCTCCAAAATATACAAAGAACTCAAGAAATCGGTCATCAAAAAAAAAAAAACAAAAACAAAAACAAATAATCCAAAACAAAATGGGGTACAGACCTAAACAGAGAACTCTCAGCAGAGAAACCTAAAATGGATGAAAGACAATTAAAGAAATGTTAAACATCCTTAGTCATCAGAGAAATGCAAATCAAAGCAACTCTGAGATTCCATCTTGCACCTTTAAGAATGGCAAAGATCAAAAATACTGATGACAACTTATGCTGGAGAGGATGTGGGGTAAAGGAACACTCCTCCATTGCTGGTAAAAGTGCAAACTGGGATAGCCCTTTTAGATATCAGTATAGCGATTTCTCAGAAGATTAGGACCCAGCAATACCACTTTTAGGTATATACTCAAATATCGCTCTGTCGTACCACAAGCACATGCACTCAACTATGTTCATAGCAGCATTGTTTGTCATAGCCTGAACCTGGGAACAACCTAAATTCCCCTCAACAGAAGATTGGATAAGGAAAATGTGGTGTATTTACACAATGGAATACAACACAGCAGAAAAAAAAAGTCTTGAATTTTGCAGGAAAATGGATGGATCTAGAAAGCTTCATAGTGAGTGAGGTATCCTAGACCCAGAAAGACAAATAACACATGTACTCACTCATAATTGGCTTTTGATATAAAGCATAAGAAGGCAGCCTACAAGTCACAATCCCAGAGTACCTAGACAACAAAGAGGGCCCTAACAGAGACATTCATGAATCTAATGTACATGGAAAGTAGAAAAAGACAAGATGTTCTGAGTAAATTGGGAGCATGGGGACTGTGGGAGAGGATTGGATGGAAGGGGATGGGAAGGGACGGAAGTGAAGGAAATATATAGCTCAAAAAAATTTAAAAAAATAAAATGAAATAAAAATGAATAGCTGCAAATGTTTAAAGTATCCTAAAACATGACTATGGTAACAAAAATGTTTATAATTTTGTTTTTAATTTTCTTTTAATGTATATTAATACTCTAATTTAAAGCAAGAGATAATATGACATTTTTGCTGAAATCAATTTCTTTAAATAGGGTTCAGCTTCCTTCTGTCCTCAGTTTCTTTAAATTCATAAATGGTTGGAATAAGTCAAATATTGGCATAGCATCCCCACTGTTTATTATTCTCTATGTGGGAAACTATTTTGCAAAGAAAATAAATGCACATATGGTACCTTACTTCAAAATGGGTACCAGGGAATCTAATTTTTATGTTTTTGGTAAATTGTGTCCTTCCTCTTCTTAGACATCATTGTCTGGGTAGGTTAAAGTGCCTGTTCTTTATAGGTCCTGGGTTTGGGTTATAGCACCCACATAGTAGCTAACAATCATTTGTAATTCAAGTTCTAGGGATTCTAATGCTCTCTTCTGGCTCCCCAATGCCACTGACTGTGATACATATGCATACATGAAGGAGAAAAAACTCGTATACATATAATAAAACACATATATTTTTTTAAATTAATAAATCAAGAAGACATTTTAAATATCTTATTTCTTTATCAAATATCATTATAAATGAATGTTAATTTTGACATTAGCAGGTTACTATTCTCTATCATATTTAGCCTTCACAAAATATCAAATAAGTAAGACTATTGTCTTTATTATACTTATGAGAAGAAACATTGTAGCTAGCTTCACAGTACAAGGCTCATTGTCAATGTACTACAAATATAGAAAAATATTATTAGAAAGCTGAAATGCTGTTCCTCTCATTTGTATTGCTCTCTGTATTGTATGTAATGATCAATAGGCATGCTTTTAATAGAAAATTGTTTTTTAGAAGAGAACACATTTTCTAAAATTTCTTCGACTGTAGAGACTTGAAATTTGAATGAGGAGAAGAAAAAAGGTAATGACCCTGCATGTGGTTCACAGTCCTGTCTATCATATGAATGGTTGCCAAAATTAAGTTGTTTATTCTAGAGGTAAAATGTTTTTCTTTGTACAATATTTAAATTTGTGATATTTAAGTTCTGTCTAAAGCTGGTGGGATTAGGTTTCTAAATACAAAATAACATTGACTTAGCCATGATAAGATATTTGTGCTGCAGTCAAAAGAGCATTGATTTGGTACAATAAGCCATAGATTTTTTAGCTGATTTGTTGTACTTAGAGGACTCTTCTCCTTCTAAGATGGCCATCATCATGAACACTTTTACCTACCAGTGTTGAAATAGGAGCGGCAGGGCTGCGTCCCCGGCACCCGGCCGCCCGCATGGCTAGTTTATACCCAGAAATAATTACACGGAAACTGTATTCTTTCAAACACTGCCTGGCCCGGCTAGGTCCAGTTTCTTATTGGCTAGCTCTTACATATTGTTCTAACCCATTTCTAATATTAGCCCCACGTTGGGCGCCATCTGTTGAAATAGGATCTTAACCTGCGTCTGTCTGGAGTGGGAGCATCATGGCGACTCTCTCTCAGCTTCTTTTTCCCAGCATTCTCTTCTGTCTACTCCGCCTACCTAATTTTCTGTCCTATGAGGGCCGAGGCAGTTTCTTTATTATTAAGAAATCACTCCCACATCAATTCCCCTTTTTCTGTTTAAACAAAAAAGAAAGGCTTTAACTTTAACATAGCAAAATTACATATAACAAAACAGTTATCAAGTAAGAATTACAGTTACAATATTTATATCTATTTTATATCTTATCATAACTAAGGAAAATTATAACTATTCATTCTTCAACTCCATCAAAGACTCCAGAAGGATATAATAATACTTGAGTAAGAAAACTCTAGAAATGACAGAGACATCTCGCTGCCTGGACAGTCACCCAAAGTTCCTCTGTACTGTTGGGGCATCCATCTTCGGCCTACAGGCCCATGGTATCCAGAGACATTTCCATGAAGCAGGAAATTTCAAAGACAGTTCAGTCATTTTCTTCTGTGTCCTGCAGAATGTCTCGCAGACTCTTTCATGAATCAGGAACCCCGAAAGACCATCTCACCTTTAGGCAAGTTTAGCAGTCCTCTCTCTGCGGGTTCTTTGTGTCCAGTTTATGCAACAGTCCAGGCAAGAACAGTTTCTTGCCCAAATGGCTATCAAACTCCATAAGGATCCTCTTCGATGCCCATCTTCCTCTTGAAGTAGCTTGGTGCTGCCAGGAGCAGACGTGTCTCATTGTCATGAAAAACCCTAAGTTATTAAAACATTTAAATGCCATATTCTACAGTCTTTGAGAGATATGAAGAATGTCTGTCTAACTGAAATATATCTCTATATATCTAGAAAATCTAACATGACTACAAGCTTTACTATTATCAATGATTATCCATTAACAACCTATATTTCCTAATTATACATTACATTTTTAAATGAACTATACAATCACAATACCTTAATCAAGATCAAAAATACATATAACAAAATTGACCTTAAAATCCATACCAATGCAAATTATTTATATCTATATCATATCCCCCTTTAAATGTAAAAGAACATTTATAAACAATATTTGGGAACATGGGCGTAGTTTTTTCTTTCCAAACTGCTTCCTGCTGAATAGGGGCGTCGTTAATTAGGTCTTTCATGGTATAACCTGTGTGCCAAGGCCATCTCAGTTGGCAGTTGAGTGAAGTAATTTTTGGAGGGTGTTCACAGCAACCTTTCAGGAGGGCGTGGTC
The DNA here is from genome assembly GCF_014885135.2 of Alexandromys fortis. NCBI lineage: Eukaryota > Metazoa > Chordata > Mammalia > Rodentia > Cricetidae > Alexandromys > Alexandromys fortis. The sequence goes on along the minus strand of NW_026068060.1, from coordinate 1,699,174 downwards.
TATCATACCAAATCGGAATAGATGCAATCCACAGGGTTACATCCTCTGTGAAAACAAAAGAAGGACTTTTCCAAAGCATCATATCCTTAGACCCAAATTCTGAAGTCAAGATACCTTTAGAACATATGTGCAGGTTCAGCCTAGCAGCCCATATAATGAAATGTCTCTCTGTACTTAGCTCCTTCACAGTCAAAAATTTTAAAGAAAACACAATGTACATAATCCAGACTCTCTGTGAATTTTCCATTTTTACGTGGCTTATTTTTCTTTATTTCTCTTAATCTATAACTATCTGTACTTCTGTACTCTGTCTCTTTAAAGACTTTACCCTTTTTCTTTTTAAGACATTAACTTTATTCTTTATATTCTTTTTCTTCTCTTTCCCAAGCCTACGTACATTTATCCAACAGTGTCTGAATCTGTTTTATTGTGAATCTGTAACTTTTTTACTATCCAGGAGCACTTTCTTTTGCGCCTTTAAATCACTAAGCGCTTAAGAATCTAAGCTGTGACATTCCTAGGTCAAAAACAGGTACTGTATGCTGGCTCCGCCCAGTCCAACATGGCGGAGCCGCTCCTGCCTCTGATCCTTGCACATTGCACCATTAGCATGGCGGAGCTGCTTGTGCCTCTGAGCTGCGGCACACAATGTCCCCCTTTTTAGGCACACAGCAGTCTAGTTGCCATCAAACAAATCGTAGCACTTTAATCCAAATGCTCCATTCATACGCTCTGTCTCCCGCCGGAGCCAGACAGAGATCACAATGGCGGCACAGCCCAGAAAGCCGGCATTTTAAAACAGCCAGTTTTTTCCTGTGGCCGAGTCAGGACAATTTCTTTGCGGCACGCAACCCAGAAACAGCAAAAAGCTGTCTTAAATTCTCTCTCTCTCCTTTTTAAGCCCTCTCAGGTTTTTAAGTGAATTTAGCCCCACGTTGGGCGCCATCTGTTGAAATAGGATCTTAACCTGCTTCTGTCTGGAGTGGGAGCATCATGGCGACTCTCTCTCAGCTTCTTTTTCCCAGCATTCTCTTCTGTCTACTCCGCCTACCTAATTTTCTGTCCTATGAGGGCCGAGGCAGTTTCTTTATTATTAAGAAATCACTCCCACATCATACCAGGAAAGCTACATAGCCAAAAAATGCAAGAAGTCTAAAGAGGAATATTTTTTATAAATGTGTTGACAGAAATCACTCCTTTGAGGGGAATCCCATATCATAAATGGGCCAATAATTTAGGCAACAATTCCTTCCATTTAAATATGTGAAAAGAGGTTGTTTGGAAATTCATGAGTTGGATATTTTGCTCTAAGAAATATTTTGCTTGATTAACTAATGTTTAACATTAAATATTAATATTAAATTTAGTAACTTCTATGATCACTAAAAGGTATAATTTAGGGGTAATAGATTCTCTCCACTGAAATGTGTAATTTTTGATTTTCTTTAACATAGTTATATTTGTTCCCATCATCGGGCAGCAATGAAATGACCTATGGAAACATTAGGAGAGTCAATTTTACTATCATGACAAGGAAATCTTTATTATTTTGTAACAAAAGAACTGGATATAACACATAAATAAATTAGTCATGAGATTATTCTATTAATTTTGTATTATTGACTACCCCTGCAGTACAATGTGTCATGTACACTGGCTTTCTTTCAATACAATAGTTTACATGCCATGTCAAAGATGTTGTTCTGCTAGTTGAATCAAGGTTTATGGTTTATTAGTTCTCAACCTGTGGACTGGGATACCTTTGGTGTCACATATCAGATATCCTGTAAATATAATATTCATATTACAATTCATAGCAATAGCAAAATTACAGTTATGAAGTATCAGAAATTAATTTCTAAGTTGGGGATCACCACAATATGTGGAACTGAATTAAACGGTCATGGCATTAGGAAAGTTGAGAGCCATCAGATCTAAAAAACAATTTTTGATTTAAAGATATTCTTTCATGTCACAGTAAGTAAAGCAAAAGTTATGGAGATCGTCATCACTTCGTACGATGTCCTAATGTGGCAATAATGGAAAAAACAACATCTTGTTCTGATGACCAGTCCATATTTGTTTCTCCTGTGAATGGGAAATTTGATCTTTAGAGGGACAACAGAGTCAGAATGGAAACATCTATTCAGGCTACATATCACTGGGATTCTATAGCTAGAACAGACTCAAAACTGTAGTCATTTCTTTTGAAGGTCTGATATAAAATAACCAAAATACAAAATTTCTTATTCAATATAGAGAAGTACATGGTACTGGAAGGCATGAAACCTAGTACAAGTTCTATGGGCAGAAGATGAACTAAAGGTCTGCATAAGTCAGATGCAGAGATGCTAAAAAGCCAAGGTCCACACTGAACATATCACATATGACACCACATGCTATAAACTTGTGTCTACTTTTTACAAAAAGCAAAGAAACAGCAAACAAACAACCAAAAGATGTCTGTACTAAAGAATTTGAACCATTTTTTTCTCTTATAATGCAAAACCTATGTAATTACTATTTTAAGAAATATCAGTTTGTATTATAATTGTACTGTTTTGGTTTGTGTTGGGAGAGATGGCTGAAGAGTTAAGAGTACTGGCTATTTTCCTAGAGAACACGCGATCGGTTTCCCTCATTCACAATGACGGCGCACAACAATCTGTACTTAGAATTCTAGGGGATTGGATGCACTCTCTTGGCCTCTGCAGACACCAGGCATGTATAGTACAGATACATATATTCAGGCAAAACATTCTGGAAGCAATCCTCCTCCATAGCTTCTACTTCATTTCTAGTCCCAAGTTCATGCTATGACTTCTTTCTGTAAAACACTGTGATTTGAAATTTATAAGATGCAATACACTTGCCTACTTAAGTTGTTTTTGGCCATGGTATTTTGATCACAGCAATGTAAACCCTAACAAAAACAAGCAGTAAACAATTTCTGAGGAGAGAATACACTGCCCAGCTGTGAGGTCTGCAAGGTGCAGAAAGAACTTCAGGTATAGAGATTTCATGGGGTTATCACCTATGCTGGAGTGGTATGTAAGCAACACCTCATTCATACTCCTGTAATTAACCCCAGGAAACTCACTGCAGCATGAAGACAGGCTTGGATAGAGCTGCTTCTTGAGCCTATAATTCATGTGGTATCTGGTATTAAGAGATTTTCATCTACCACTTCATAAGAAGAGTCACAAAATACATACTCCTCTTTCATCTCTCTAGAGTTCAACATTAGAAAACCACCATCAGATTATCAGATCAAGAGGAGAGGACTGGGAGAACCACACCCAGGAGATTCTAAAAGTCTGCTCCATTGAGCTAGATAGAATAAAAATGGTTTTACAGTTTCTGAGCCTCACTTATTTCTTTATGATTATTGACTCCTTTAAGAGCAGACCCTCATGATGTCAGAATCTGAGCACAATACAATTTGGTAGCTCTGAGATATTGTATTTGTTACTGGTATTGTGCCAATATTCTTGGAAAATATAATTACTTACTTACTGATCTATGGTCTCCTGATATGGTCAATGGAATTTAAAGTCAGCTTGGTTGGAAGGAACTCAGCAAGACTGAATTTATTGCAAGCAATTAGACTTTTTATACTATTATCAGCAACAAAATACAATGCTGTTATCCCAAAGAATACAATTGTAATTGTCAGGATACAATGATGTTTGCAAGATATACAAGATATACAAGATTAATATCTAAGGAGAATTTTTCTGTCAGGTTTATATATGCTTCTCTGACTTCAAGAGAATGCAGAGATACAGAGGTTGCTTGAGTGCTCTACTGCCTACGCAAGTACCTTGATTTCTCAGGAAGAGAAAAACACAAAGTGCCCCTGGAGTCATGGACTCCATCCTGGAAAACTTTTGATACTTGCCTTTTAAGTCAGAGAGACCAGAAGAATTCTATTCCATGCAGAAAACTGGGTGTGCATAATTGAGGAGCACTTGTAGAGTGTTTAGAGAGAAGAAAATGCTTCAGATGGTGTCGTGAGCTTTGTCATTTAAGTTTACTGTTAAGTTCCTAATTTAATTCATGAATTTATTATCTTGAAAAGACACTTAGTGTACATATATGTTTATTCCTCTATAAGACATGAATAAGATAACAGATTTTTTTTCAAGAGGAGATAAAATATTGAATATGGAAGATATCTTATTTCTTGTGTATGTGTATATGTATGTCAGTGTTTTCAAGAAAAGAAAATCAAGCAATTATCACATTTGAAAAACTGTTAAGTCACTAGTGAAAAAAAGCAAGGTATTGAGCATATAGATTAGGCAAGCAAGACATTTTATTTACAAACAAAATTAAATCATTACAGAATGTAGGAATTAGTCAATATGCTTCTATAGAAATTACTTTATACTAGTATTTATATTTATATTAGAGATTCTGTGAATGTTACAAAGCATTAGAACCAATGCACACAAAAGCACTTCAAAGTAAATGGTGGGAAAATGTGCATTTATGCAAGAGTGTGTGAATGTATCTTTGTGTGTGTGAGGGGTTCATAAGCAAGCAAGCCATGTGCTTCCTGGAGTATATTTTATGAGGGCATTTACAGATATAATCTTGAGCTAGTGCAGGCTTTTTTTTTTATAGCGAAGGCAAATGAAGCATGCCTTCAATTAGAAACTTCTGAAAATATACTGTGATAACCTACTGAGAATGGAATTGCTTTTCTTCACAGCATCACACCCACCTCTCTTTAGAAACCCATAGCGTTGGGTATAAGTGTTGTAAGTGCAATATGCTCTTCTTGAGTCATTTTAGTTCATTAAATGCATTTTATACTTCAAATACCATCCTGAGATTATACATTTGATATCTCAAAACATATGCATGCTACTTTTAGAGTTCAGCATGTGGAATCACTGGAACTCAAAAGTCTTAGAACTCATATGTTATGCAAATGAGTATGCAAAACTTCACATCATTATGCCTTTCTGAAACACCTGAAAACTCATAAGCCCCAATTCTCAAAAAGAGGATTATTCTGTTTTCAACAACTACAGTTAGTTTAATTTTTGATGACCTTATTGAAAAGCCAGAAAAAGCCATCGCATTCTTACATTAAATGTAAAAATGAAAATATTCCCTAGATAGAATGAGCAAGAGTAGGCATGCATTTTAGGGATTGTCATATGTAGTAAAATTTTCATCAAAACCTTTTACAACTTCTTAATCTGATGTTATAATAAGGTATAGTTTTGACTTTGACTTATGGTTGATTTTCACATAATCTTTGTGCATCCTGGAAGTTTGGAAATGCTGAGTTGTTGCTTCCTAATATTTTGCGGTTGTCTGGAAGCACATGACAAACCTTTCTTTGTCCCTTGTCATATAGTTAGTTTTTATGTTCTTTTCTCATTGCATATTGTTGCCACCTTTGTTTCAGACAATCAGTAACTCTTTAGCATTATTGCAGATAAGGAAAAATCTCAAGTTTCAGTCTGAATTTATACTGTTCCATCACTTTATTTTATTGATGGGATCACATCTTACTCCAGTGACATATAGGACATTTTCTTGGAACATTTATTGAACGGTAGTTTTCCTCTTGTCAATGAATCACCTTAATGCATGATGAGTCTAAAGATTCTATTTTAGAGATATATTTGTGTTTGGCACGGGATACTGAGTCCATGCTTTGCCCTAATTTGCCTATTATAAAAGTCCAGTAATCATGAGTAGAATTGGAAGTCACACCACTAGCTATTGCAAAAGTGACAACTGGCAAAATCCTTGCCTCTTACAAGAATGAAGAAAGTTATTCTGGTTTTTGAAACTAAAGAAAGAAATGTTTCCACCAGCAGGCCCTACAATAACTTCACTGGATTAGAAAGTCAGGCTACTTATATCTCTCAGTCAATAAATAATGGAGCTGTATCTATTTTTTTTCTTTTTTCTTTTGATTTTCGAGACAGGGTTTCTCCATAGATTTTTGGTTCCTGTCCTGGAACAAGCTCTTCTAGACCAGGCTGGTCTCGAACTCACAGAGATCTGCCAGCCTCTGCCTCCCAAGTGCTGGGATTAAAGGCGTGCACCACCACCACCCGGCTTGGAGCTGTATCTATTAAGATAACTGATTCTAACTGCAAAGAGAAATTGGACTACTACTTACCATTGGAAGCAAAGAAAATACTGGCTGAGACACATATGGTCCTGAGAGAAACTCAGTGATAAAATCAATGCAAATTCACAAGAACCACAAGAACCAGGTTTACTGTGGTCTGGAATGATGAGACAACTTGAAAAGTTAAGAAATTTGACTAGATGAGGCATTTCAAATGAAAAATAAGTAATGGAGGAAGTAAATTATGCATACTGTCCAAAGCCATGAAGAAAATTGCAGAAATAATGGTTATCATTTTCATGAGCATATTCTCCTTATTTGTTAAAAATGTATTCCTGTGAGTATAAGTTGTTTTCATTCCTCTCTTTTGGACCATTTCTAGGAAAGAGAGAAATGTATTTTTAGGTGTATTCAGGTTACTTGTGTCTTCTTAATCAATATTATGATCCTGTTATTATCTATTACCCTAAGTGCAATTTGTCCTGCCTATATGCTCATGAGTATGCAGTCATTGAAACCTGCCAGTGCCCACATCCCCAAGGAAGAGTTATTCTCCATCCTTTGTTTTATTTTTTTTAAATAAAACCTAATGATTCCCATTTCTGATTTTTTTAGTAAATGTTTATTTTCAACCTTAAAATTTCCCACTCAGTTCTCAGGTAAAACATTTTCCCTATGGCCATATTGCCTTGAGTCAATAAAATAATCTTTATTGCAACATTTTTCCCTCATTCTTAAAGATTTGTTTTGATGGAATTAAATATTATAAATTTTATATTCATGCACTGACATATTAAATACATTTTCACTTAGGTAATGTTAATGAGTTTCTACTAAAAATTTGTATGAATTTTTCAAATTTTAATTGTCATTCTTTGCCATAGCATATTTGAGATAAAAATAATTCTATGATTGTATGTATATTGACAACTTGATTTTCAGCAAAGCAATTTTAAGGATAGCACAATAATTAAGGAAGCCTTATATTAAATACCACTATGTTGTAAAAACATGCTTGTGTGTTCCCAGCTACTGAGCCCCGAAATAATCACACAGGGACTTTATTAATTAAATCACTGCATGGCCCATTAGCTCCAACTTCTTCTTAACTAACTCTTACATCTTAATTTAACACATTTCTTTTAATCTGTGTATCACCACATGGCTGTGGCTTACCAACGCGGTCCCAGCTTATCTGTACCTGGCAGTGGCTACATGGCATCTTCTCACTCTGCCTTGTTTCTTCCAGCATTCAAGTTTAGTTTTCTTTTTTTTAAGATTTATTTATTTATTTCTTATGTATACAACATTCTGCCTCCATTGCCTGCACACCAGAAGAGGGAGCCAGATTTCATCAGAGATGGTTGTGAGCCACCATGTATTAGTTTTCAATGACTACCTCTACTTTACCCTATCACAGGCCCAAGACAGCTTCTTCATTATCCAGTGGTATTCACAGCATATGTACGGGGACACCCGCATCAACACTATATGAAAACTTCAGTTTATTAGTCAAAGAAATTAAGTTAATAATAAAAAAATCCTTACAAATCATGAAAAATTTACAATGAGAAAAGAGATGTGTAAATGCTTTCTCTGATATTTTTTAAATTTCTTGTGACTCGTTAATGGGTATACTCTCAAAAAAATGATGAGAATAATGTCTTTCTCTACAAAATTTGTCCTAAGGTGATTTCTTGTTCTCCATGCATTTCTTTTCTGTGAAACCTCATATTTTTACTCTTGTTTTTTGTAATATACTTTCTTGAAAAATTCATTGACCTGGACAATAAATATAATCCATACTTATAAACTTATAAATATGTCATAAAATGTAATTGATTTCAACATTTTTTGATTTATTGAAAATAAATTATATAAATAGTCAATTTAAATGATTCTCATACAAATATTTTCTTCTGATTATTTTTGAGTTAACAGTATTTACTTGTTTTCTTTGTCAGTGTAACTAAAGCTTCCAAAGGAATTTCAGCAACTTTAAATAAATACTCAATTATAATGTGCTAGTATATTGTATACAAGTTTTTGTTAAGCTTGTCTTTTTTTAGACTATAAATTTTGGAATTGCAAAGCTATAAAGTATAAAAAATATTTTTCACATATATTTCCAGATTTGTCCATCTATCTCTATCTTTCCTTTTGGTATTTTGAGACAGGGTTTCTCTGTGGAACAGCCCTAGTTTTTCCAGGAGTAGCTCTTGTAGATCAGGCTGGCCTTGGCATCACAGAAATCTGCCTACCTCTGTCTCTTGAGTAATGGGATTAGAGGTGTGTACCAGAATTGCTTGGTGGATTTTTTCCACTCTTTAATATTTCCCTTATTTGTTCACTGCCTTACATTCATTTTTTTATAAACACATGCATAGACTGTTTTATTATTTCTTCTAATTAAGGAAAGAAGTTTCACATCAGTTCATCTTTTATAAGTACCTCTATTAATAGCTAATTTTTAGTTGCATGGATAAAGGAAGCTGAGTAAAGTCTTGAGAGAATGTGTGCTGTGGCCATGGGTACAACCAATCAAAGAAAATAGCCTAGTTCCTTGGGAAAATGTCAATGTCCTCTATACCACCAGTGAGGTCCAGAGAAAGGACAAAGCCTTTTTAGTGGGGCCTATTGTGTTTGCTGATAATCTTAAAAAAAATGTTGGCCATGGCTTTCTCACTCTATGTATATATGGATGGAAGATTGCTTCCCTACAGAAATGAGCTTATCTCCTACATCCATCAATATACCATAAACTCTTTGACCTTGTTAGCCATTGTGTAAAACCCTGCTTTATTCAACTCTGTGTAATAAACAGGCTGAGCTTCTCTACAGCATTTCCATCAAAGAGCCCAGTCCACGAATCCAGATTCTTCTGTGTATTTGTGTGTTTTTACTTTTCCATTTCCTCTTACTTGTGTCAGTCTTTGGCATCGAATCAGACATAGTTCTCATTTTTTTTTTCAAAAATTGTCAATGGCTCAATAAAGTTCAGTGTAGGATTTTTCAATTGTTTCACAATTCAAATAAGAACCTTATAAAATCATTAGTCAGTATAACTCCTGAGTTTCTTTTGTTCGTGGCTGTTCTTTCAATTCTCTTTGACATATACAATCTTTTATTTTTATTTTGAAAATGTCAAGCCAGCTATTTTACAATATATTGCAGTAATTTTTATTATTTGGTATTATATTCATAATATTTCATCCAGATCTTAGCGAAGCATGAATAATAAATCTCAGAGAGAGAAATTGTGGTTCAACCTGTAGAGCTGAAAAACAAAGCAGCTACTTACTGGCTCTTACGTAGACATAAATCCAAAATGGCGATCCTGCCTCCAGTATCACAGAATAAGACTGAGCCTGAGAGCATCCAATTTTAAAATCTTCTCTAGGGCTGAGATTAGAGGTGTGTGCCACTGTGATTAAAGCATTCGCAGCCCATTTTCTGTGACAACTAGTGTAGCTACTGGGATTAAAAGTGTGTGTTACCACTGCCTGGTCTGTAAAACTGACCAGTGGGGCTGTTTTCCTCTCTCATCTTCAGGCAAGCTTTATTTATTAACATACAAATAAAATGCCACTATATTTTAGCAATTTTTATAACATTGTATGACACTACCTTTATTATGTTCTTACTGGTAAACACATTTTGGAAAAATCAACCTCACTTTATCGGTTCAGGTAAACTTTATTAATTCTTCTTCTGGCATATGGTCTACTCAAACAGGGAGAATACAAGGCAGACATGGCCCAGATTCTCCTGTATAGTACACCATGAAGAGAGAGATGAATACACATTCCACAAACACAGCAGGTTCTGTGAATGATTTTGTCGATGTAAGAGAATATGTAGTAAGGCTTCTAACAGAGGTAGAAATTGGAGTCGCATACCTTCCCTAAGGAGATGACTTTTTAATTACAAGCAAAAGCATAGGTGGGAATAAACTAGATAGACAGCATTTTTGAATCTAGGTTGAGTAACACCAGAGATTTAGCATAACAGGGAGGGTGAAGACAACAGAAGCAGCTGTCACCAAAATGTATCTGTCCTCTTGGGTCTCCTAAAGCCTGGCATTTCATCTTCAGCACAATCTTAACTTTGAAAGTGTTTAGTGAGGAAAGTCATGTGATTTAATCTGATCTGTTATCTTTTATAGCCACATGTTACTTCTCCTTACTTCTTTGCTGTCTGAAGTTATATACTCTATAATCATATATACTTTACAAATGTTATTTACATATTTTAAGAAAAGGTTTAGTCTTTCTTTTAATTTCTCTTTTTGTTTCATTTAATTATGTATTATCTGTGTGTATGCTCATGTGTGCGCATGCTACAGGGTGCTTGTATACATGCCGAAGGAGGTTACAGGACAATTTGATATACAGAGAACTCTCCTTCCCACATGTGGATCCTACTCTGAATTTATATGGTGAGGCTTAGAACCAATCCCCCTTAAATGATGAGCCATCTTGTCTAGCCCACAGGTTATTTTTAAGGTAAATTGAAATGGAGACAAGACTTAAAATTTCCTGAGCATCTGACTTGATTGATTTTCTATATATTTCTTGTTTTACATATATTAAATAAAATATTATTTAATCTCAAGCAATTATAAGGAGTCAACAAGATTAATGGGTTTATATACATTCCAAATCAGTTGGGCCAAATCAGGCAACTGTACAAATATATCAAGTCCAATATTAGGTTTTCTTTACTTCTACATTTGTCCTATAAAATCTCCCCATAACATGGCCTCAGAGGAGCTAGTAAGCCATTATTATTTGAAAGCATCTGAGTAATAAGTCAGTGTTTATTAAAATAAACTGAATTTATACTGATTTTTATCACCTAAACTTGCCAATATTTCTCTCTTTATTGTTCATACATTTCACTGGAAAGAATTCATAAATGATTTTTCCCAAAATATGAACCACTTCTTTCAATTTAGATGCCAATAAAGTAATCATGGGAAAAGAAGACATGAAGTTCTACCATACTTTATAAGCTCTGTTGTGTGTTCTATATACACCAGCAGAATCAGAGATTCTGTTCTTTGCTACAGCCAGCAATGAGAGTAGGTGTCATTTGTGAAACAATATTACTATCTTCTTCACCTTCCTTTACCAAATTGTGTGGCCAGTATGTATGGTAGAGGTAAGGTAGCTCCTGATTCTTGCTAACACCATTCTGGAAGAAGACGGCGGGGACTATGTATTTCTTCTCAGGCCTGAGGAAAGGAAAGCTGACTGCTTACTAGGTCTCAGTGGCAACATGGGCCTGTGCAATGGAGCCCTGAAATCTGATTTCATGGTTGAGGGGGGAAGTTTGAGAATGATCACCTTGGAAGACTTTATTGAACACACGAAGGAGTGTAGAATGTAGAGAAAAACCTCTTTATATAGTTATATACAGATTCATATAGATATATATAGATGATATAGAAATAGATGATATAGATATGGATATAGATATATCACGTGTGTATATATTTGACTGCTATAGGATTGTGTGGCCAAATTTTCGTATTTTCAAGGCTCCATTTTCTAAGTTAATTTGCTAAAAAAATTTTTGAGGTAGGGCTATTAGACAATTCCTCCTTGTGGGTTTACTATAAACTCCCTTCTCCAGAGTCTGTAGGAAAGCACTAGAGGTAAGGAGGACATTCAGTAAACTCACTGACATTTGCTAGCAAGAAAAAAGTATTTGAATTGGGTTTAGAGGAGGGTAAATTTGTTTCTCACTAGAGTAAGCTTAAGTTTTCTTTGAGGCAGTGGTAATGTCACAATATGTAGGGGATGAGGAGCCAGAAACAAATTCAACTTTTTAAAAAATGGACAGTAAATTAAATGAGCAAAAATGAGAAAGAAAAATATCCATTTTCTCTCTGAGAGTTTTATGTAAAAAACAATTTTATGTCTTCTTTGAAAGATTGTTCTCTCTCTCTCTCTCTCTCTCTCTCTCTCTCTCTCTCTCTCGTGTGTGTGTGTGTGTGTGTGTGTTAGGCTAAGCATGTACCCATCAGAGCATATTCGATAACTTGAATAAAATGGGAAAGATAGATAAATATATAATGAGTTATGTGGAAGCACCTTTAAGTGGTTGGCTTTTCACAATGCCCAAAACAGGAGACGAGGTGTTTGTTGTGTGATCTTTTAAATGTCTTTCATTCCAAGACATAGCTGAACACCCAAATGTAGGAGAGAGGAAATTGGGTACCTCAAAATGACTCTTTTAAGAGCTTTTCTCTAGCTCCCAAAGAGATTTGTTCGTTTCCAAGAGATTTATTTTGTTATTATCACATCTGAAATGTGCTAGAAAGAAAGAAAAAGACTTTTGTTAGCTCAGAACAATAGTAAATCAGCTCTCCTAAGAGCAGCTCTGTCGTAAAGATTGATTTTGTTTTGTTATAATTGTGATGAGTCAAGGAGACGACAGTATGGGAACACGTTTGATTCTGCATCAGGACAAAGGTCACCAGCAGAAGATCCAGGAGCCTTAGAGTAAAAACATTTTCTAAATCTCTTTTAATAGATATGTTTCCTTAGCAGGAGCACAGCACACTAAGTGGGCCTGCTGTTCACAAAGTGTCAGAAGAAGTGAGTTTTGTGAAAATATACTTTGTATTATCCTCTTTTTTGTACCTTGCATCATCTAAATATAGAGCAGAAAAGGAAGCTTTGCTGGGATAATCTGCTTAATATATTTAAGACGGCTCAGGTTTTATAACAACGTGACTTTGATTTTGTATAAGATATCATTCATGCTGAGAACCCATTCTCCTCAGAGTTATTCAGTAATTTGGTTTCAGCAAAATTTTGCATTGGCCACTGCACATATCTACAGAAAATTATGACTGAGGATTAACAGAGATCAGCACTTAACACTTTGACTTGTGATCATATTCTCAGGTTTTGATTTTGTATACAAATGGTAAGAAAGATAATGACCCCCCAAAATGTAAATTTAGCCAGAGATATGCACCCAAGAGCTTTTGTAATTAACGAAAAGTTAATATTGTGAACATTTAGTTTCAATAGTGTATAGCCCCAGTGAATATTTTGAGACAAGCTATTTGTTACAGAAATTAGATAATACACATTTATGGGATGCTCTTGAGGGCAAAGTCTGAGGAAAGTATCTGGGAAAGTTTGTATTCTTTCTATCTGCTGCTATGTTACACCTTTTACAAAACTCAAAAATCTTTTTCTTTCTCTGAACTACAATTTTATGGAATAATAAGAGAAAAAAAAAAAGGCCAACTTTGCTGGCAATCCAGACACGAACTCTAATGAATGGAGCCAGCAATTGCAGAGATATCAACACAGAGATCAGATGCTAAAAAGTCATGCAATGACTCTTCTATACAACACAGGGCCTACCATGACAGCTGTAGGAACACTCACTGCCACCTTTCATTTTCCTTCTACTGAAATTTCTTTCTTGGCTGAATCTAGCTAGATTCCATCTAGAGGCATGTAGTTTCAAAGCATGCACTTGTAATCTAATTCACAGATGAAGAGATTTTGAATAATAAAGAATAGAGAGTAAAGAGATAATAATATAAATAAAGAGTAAAATAAATACATAAGAGGTAATGCATGGTAGCCCGTGTCTAATCCCAGCACTTGGGAAGTATAGGCAGGAAGATCTCTGAGTTTGAGGTCAGTCTGGTCTACAGAGAAAGTTCCAGAATAGCCAGGGATATACAAAGAAATTCTTCTAGAAAACAAAACAAAACAAAAACAAAAACAAACATCAACAACAAAAGAAGATATGCATTAAGATATCACACTTTCAAGTGTGATGGGTTGGGGAGGGGAAAATTAGAACAAGAGGGTAGGAAATCACACTTGGCATAGCTAAAATAAAATCCCTAAAGTTAAATCTTCTAATTATAACAGGAAAGTTACCCTCATGGACTATCTATGGCTACCTAAACAAGACCTGAACAAGTTCCAATGTCTATGGAAGAAGTCTCTCAAGGTTCTGCGCCCAAATAATTAAATATAACAGACCATTAATGACCATTAATGCAAAGATGGTCAGGCTTAGTTCTCATCAAGCAAAATCTCCGTAACTGATTCTCTAATATCAAGTGCTTAGCCAGAGCAACATAAACATACAGGCAACACTAAATGGACTGTAGGTTGTATTATATGTCAATTTGCTTATACCTTTATATATACATGTTTCTATAACTGAATATATAAATACATACAGAAAGAGATTAAGGCACACAGAGAATATTACAGGGATGAAATGGAGAAAATATTGTAATCATACTTTCAATAAGATACATAAGAGAACATAGAAAATAAAATACTTACAAATAATATTTGGACATTCCTTTTCATAGTGCTATAAACTTTTAAAAATATGTTCCAGTGGTGTAAAGTACATTCTTAAGTATCTAGTGCTATACTAATGGGTGAATATGTTTCTTTAAAACATGTGTCATAGCTTAAAATGATGGTTTCACATCTGTGTTTGTATTCCAAGTAGGTCCAAATGCTGAATGCTATTCCATTATAAAATAAAAGAATGGATCTTTAGGGATAGAAAGAACAATCACATGAGGGAATTAAACTCTTGAGAGCTCTAGGGGACTATTGATTGAAATTGCCTTTTCATGTCTTTGAAAGTCACAAACACATTCTTATGAAAGATTATTTGCTTTTATGTTTTGGAAAATACATGTCCCCTGTGGAAGTGAAAGCAGAACTGCCAGGGATCAATCACACCCTGCATCACTTCATCCTCTACCTTGCATTTGGAATTACAACATACTTTTGTTGACAGAGGGGACAAAAATTAAATTCTTAGTGAATTTTTAAACCACCAAATTCTTTTTTCTCTCTAAATTTAAAGTGCCTCAATAGTCTTCTTATATAAAACCCCTGTTTGATAATATATTATGCTTTTACATTTCTGACTCATGGCTTTGTCATCTCTAGCTAATGAAGAAATGTTTGATGTTTTAGAAATAATTACTTATTTAATATAAATTTAATTTGATATAAGACAAATTTTACTTTCTATTTTTATTAATTCACAATTTTGTATATGTACATATTCACTTCCAATTTTCTTATTTTGTACCTTGTCCATTCCTACAACTCCCCCCTTTTTTTCCTCAAGTCTCCTACTTTTTTATTTGTATTTTTTTGTTGTTGCACACTTTTTAAATTAGGCTTATTTAACTTGAGGAAGGGAAGCTAATCAGATACTATAGCACTGAAGAATATGAGTCCTCTTCCCAGGAGGCATTAACTGCATATATTTCTTCAGGTAGAGATAAAGCTTCATGTGTCCTTTACCTACAAGGGATTATTAGCAAGAAAGGCCTGACATAGTTAATCGAAGCTCCTGTGATTTCACAAGTTCAGCTGTTAAATTATTTCCAAAAGAGTATGTTTCCCCTTAGTTATTCCTATGTTGTTTGTTGTATTTTTTCCATACCCTCTTCCACAATATTCCTTGTGTCTTATAGGTGTGTCTTTGGGGGTAATAGAAATGTCATTTGGAACTGTGCAGTCAATAGTCAGTTCTTCTTGGCACTGTGACAAATTATCAGTTTCTAATCACCTACTACCATGTAGAAGTTTCTTTGAGCAAAACTGATAGCAACACTAACCTGTAGATATAAATATAAATATATATCTTTAAAATGTCAATTGCCCTTATCCCTGTTCAACTATGAACTTTAGTGGAGCAAGATATAATTTCCCTTTAGCGCCATGCATCTAATACCCGATCAGAAACTCTATGGTTATCTTGCTAACAGTCATATTTTTATTAGCATTGTAGTTATCAGAGTCCACAGTTGGGTAAAACTGTTGATAACTTTACTTCCCCAGCAACATTCCTAGCATCATATAGCACTATGAAAGCTGATGAGTGGAGAGAAAGTTTTCAGAAGAGTTCCATCATGATAACTCTTTGCACTGCAACCAAACTATGTAATGCAGTACAAAATTTTCATCTAGTTTCTGTGGGAAATAAATAGCAATGACATCAGCCTATACTGTTCTGCAAGTCTCTGAAGCTACAACTAAAAGCTCATATGCCACCACAGTCACAAGTAAATCATTTAAAATATCATGGCTTCTGGGAATAATATTTTTCATTCATATGTGGAATTTTAAATCTACATCCTTTTCCTCTTTTAAAGTATTATTTGAAATTTGTTTACAGAGTAATATTTTTCCATGGGACTTTTAAAGGTAATTTTTAGTAGATTAGCACTGCTACCCTTCTTTCTCTTGCCTTATCTTTACATCAAACTATACAACCCATATATTCTTTTTCCCTATTTCATACTATTTGTGTTCTACTACTACAAAAAATTTATAGACTCTTTTTGGGTGTTAAATATAAATTAAATATAAACATTTATAAATCTGGATCTAGAATGGCCATGTAAGAGAACATGCATTTGTACTTTTGAGTCTGGATTATCTTACTAATTATATTTTATAGTTATTACCATTTGGACTCAAATAATATTTCTTTTTTTTATTTTTGGTTTTTCGAGACAGGGTTTCTCTGTGGCTTTGGAGACTGTCCTGGAACTAACTTTGTAAACCAGGCTGGTCTTGAACTCACAGAGATCCGCCTACCTCTGCCTCCCAAGGGCTGGGATTAAAGGCATGCGCCACCATCGCCCAGCTCAAATAATATTTCTTTAAAGGCTATTAAAATATAAATGTACTACAGTTTTGGTATTCATTCACTTGTTGATGGATGTCGAGGATAATTTCACATAAAAGATACTGTAAAAATGAATAGCAGTGAGCAATAATGTAAAGTTATTTCAGTTGTAGAATGTAGAAGCCTTTAGTTGTGTCACCAAGAACTGTATAGCTGGGGTGAATGGTACTAAAGTTTTAGTTTGTTAATGAACCTCAGTCTGATTTCTGTAGTGATTACACTCATTTTATTTCAACTAACAGTGAATTAGTGTCTCATTCCTCTTCTTGTTATTTTTTCCTTGAATCTAGGCAAATGGTTTGTTACT
>NW_026068060.1:1669351-1681591 GCF_014885135.2 Alexandromys fortis | reverse complement strand
TTTGTCCTATAAAATCTCCCCATAACATGGCCTCAGAGGAGCTAGTAAGCCATTATTATTTGAAAGCATCTGAGTAATAAGTCAGTGTTTATCAAAATAAACTGAATTTATACTGATTTTTATCACCTAAACTTGCCAATATTTCTCTCTTTATTGTTCATACATTTCACTGGAAAGAATTCATAAATGATTTTTCCCAAAATATGAACCACTTCTTTCAATTTAGATGCCAATAAAGTAATCATGGGAAAAGAAGACATGAAGTTCTACCATACTTTATAAGCTCTGTTGTGTGTTCTATATACACCAGCAGAATCAGAGATTCTGTTCTTTGCTACAGCCAGCAATGAGAGTAGGTGTCATTTGTGAAACAATATTACTATCTTCTTCACCTTCCTTTACCAAATTGTGTGGCCAGTATGTATGGTAGAGGTAAGGTAGCTCCTGATTCTTGCTAACACCATTCTGGAAGAAGACGGCGGGGACTATGTATTTCTTCTCAGGCCTGAGGAAAGGAAAGCTGACTGCTTACTAGGTCTCAGTGGCAACATGGGCCTGTGCAATGGAGCCCTGAAATCTGATTTCATGGTTGAGGGGGGAAGTTTGAGAATGATCACCTTGGAAGACTTTATTGAACACACGAAGGAGTGTAGAATGTAGAGAAAAACCTCTTTATATAGTTATATACAGATTCATATAGATATAAATAGATGATATAGAAATAGATGATATAGATATGGATATAGATATATCACGTGTGTATATATTTGACTGCTATAGGATTGTGTGGCCAAAGTTTCGTATTTTCAAGGCTCCATTTTCTAAGTTAATTTGCTAAAAAAATTTTTGAGGTAGGGCTATTAGACAATTCCTCCTTGTGGGTTTACTATAAACTCCCTTCTCCAGAGTCTGTAGGAAAGCACTAGAGGTAAGGAGGACATTCAGTAAACTCACTGACATTTGCTAGCAAGAAAAAAGTATTTGAATTGGGTTTAGAGGAGGGTAAATTTGTTTCTCACTAGAGTAAGCTTAAGTTTTCTTTGAGGCAGTGGTAATGTCACAATATGTAGGGGATGAGGAGCCAGAAACAAATTCAACTTTTTAAAAAATGGACAGTAAATTAAATGAGCAAAAATGAGAAAGAAAAATATCCATTTTCTCTCTGAGAGTTTTATGTAAAAAACAATTTTATGTCTTCTTTGAAAGATTGTTCTCTCTCTCTCTCTCTCTCGTGTGTGTGTGTGTGTGTGTGTGTGTGTGTGTGTGTTAGGCTAAGCATGTACCCATCAGAGCATATTCGATAACTTGAATAAAATGGGAAAGATAGATAAATATATAATGAGTTATGTGGAAGCACCTTTAAGTGGTTGGCTTTTCACAATGCCCAAAACAGGAGACGAGGTGTTTGTTGTGTGATCTTTTAAATGTCTTTCATTCCAAGACATAGCTGAACACCCAAATGTAGGAGAGAGGAAATTGGGTACCTCAAAATGACTCTTTTAAGAGCTTTTCTCTAGCTCCCAAAGAGATTTGTTCGTTTCCAAGAGATTTATTTTGTTATTATCACATCTGAAATGTGCTAGAAAGAAAGAAAAAGACTTTTGTTAGCTCAGAACAATAGTAAATCAGCTCTCCTAAGAGCAGCTCTGTCGTAAAGATTGATTTTGTTTTGTTATAATTGTGATGAGTCAAGGAGACGACAGTATGGGAACACGTTTGATTCTGCATCAGGACAAAGGTCACCAGCAGAAGATCCAGGAGCCTTAGAGTAAAAACATTTTCTAAATCTCTTTTAATAGATATGTTTCCTTAGCAGGAGCACAGCACACTAAGTGGGCCTGCTGTTCACAAAGTGTCAGAAGAAGTGAGTTTTGTGAAAATATACTTTGTATTATCCTCTTTTTTGTACCTTGCATCATCTAAATATAGAGCAGAAAAGGAAGCTTTGCTGGGATAATCTGCTTAATATATTTAAGACGGCTCAGGTTTTATAACAACGTGACTTTGATTTTGTATAAGATATCATTCATGCTGAGAACCCATTCTCCTCAGAGTTATTCAGTAATTTGGTTTCAGCAAAATTTTGCATTGGCCACTGCACATATCTACAGAAAATTATGACTGAGGATTAACAGAGATCAGCACTTAACACTTTGACTTGTGATCATATTCTCAGGTTTTGATTTTGTATACAAATGGTAAGAAAGATAATGACCCCCCAAAATGTAAATTTAGCCAGAGATATGCACCCAAGAGCTTTTGTAATTAACGAAAAGTTAATATTGTGAACATTTAGTTTCAATAGTGTATAGCCCCAGTGAATATTTTGAGACAAGCTATTTGTTACAGAAATTAGATAATACACATTTATGGGATGCTCTTGAGGGCAAAGTCTGAGGAAAGTATCTGGGAAAGTTTGTATTCTTTCTATCTGCTGCTATGTTACACCTTTTACAAAACTCAAAAATCTTTTTCTTTCTCTGAACTACAATTTTATGGAATAATAAGAGAAAAAAAAAAAGGCCAACTTTGCTGGCAATCCAGACACGAACTCTAATGAATGGAGCCAGCAATTGCAGAGATATCAACACAGAGATCAGATGCTAAAAAGTCATGCAATGACTCTTCTATACAACACAGGGCCTACCATGACAGCTGTAGGAACACTCACTGCCACCTTTCATTTTCCTTCTACTGAAATTTCTTTCTTGGCTGAATCTAGCTAGATTCCATCTAGAGGCATGTAGTTTCAAAGCATGCACTTGTAATCTAATTCACAGATGAAGAGATTTTGAATAATAAAGAATAGAGAGTAAAGAGATAATAATATAAATAAAGAGTAAAATAAATACATAAGAGGTAATGCATGGTAGCCCGTGTCTAATCCCAGCACTTGGGAAGTATAGGCAGGAAGATCTCTGAGTTTGAGGTCAGTCTGGTCTACAGAGAAAGTTCCAGAATAGCCAGGGATATACAAAGAAATTCTTCTAGAAAACAAAACAAAACAAAAACAAAAACAAACATCAACAACAAAAGAAGATATGCATTAAGATATCACACTTTCAAGTGTGATGGGTTGGGGAGGGGAAAATTAGAACAAGAGGGTAGGAAATCACACTTGGCATAGCTAAAATAAAATCCCTAAAGTTAAATCTTCTAATTATAACAGGAAAGTTACCCTCATGGACTATCTATGGCTACCTAAACAAGACCTGAACAAGTTCCAATGTCTATGGAAGAAGTCTCTCAAGGTTCTGCGCCCAAATAATTAAATATAACAGACCATTAATGACCATTAATGCAAAGATGGTCAGGCTTAGTTCTCATCAAGCAAAATCTCCGTAACTGATTCTCTAATATCAAGTGCTTAGCCAGAGCAACATAAACATACAGGCAACACTAAATGGACTGTAGGTTGTATTATATGTCAATTTGCTTATACCTTTATATATACATGTTTCTATAACTGAATATATAAATACATACAGAAAGAGATTAAGGCACACAGAGAATATTACAGGGATGAAATGGAGAAAATATTGTAATCATACTTTCAATAAGATACATAAGAGAACATAGAAAATAAAATACTTACAAATAATATTTGGACATTCCTTTTCATAGTGCTATAAACTTTTAAAAATATGTTCCAGTGGTGTAAAGTACATTCTTAAGTATCTAGTGCTATACTAATGGGTGAATATGTTTCTTTAAAACATGTGTCATAGCTTAAAATGATGGTTTCACATCTGTGTTTGTATTCCAAGTAGGTCCAAATGCTGAATGCTATTCCATTATAAAATAAAAGAATGGATCTTTAGGGATAGAAAGAACAATCACATGAGGGAATTAAACTCTTGAGAGCTCTAGGGGACTATTGATTGAAATTGCCTTTTCATGTCTTTGAAAGTCACAAACACATTCTTATGAAAGATTATTTGCTTTTATGTTTTGGAAAATACATGTCCCCTGTGGAAGTGAAAGCAGAACTGCCAGGGATCAATCACACCCTGCATCACTTCATCCTCTACCTTGCATTTGGAATTACAACATACTTTTGTTGACAGAGGGGACAAAAATTAAATTCTTAGTGAATTTTTAAACCACCAAATTCTTTTTTCTCTCTAAATTTAAAGTGCCTCAATAGTCTTCTTATATAAAACCCCTGTTTGATAATATATTATGCTTTTACATTTCTGACTCATGGCTTTGTCATCTCTAGCTAATGAAGAAATGTTTGATGTTTTAGAAATAATTACTTATTTAATATAAATTTAATTTGATATAAGACAAATTTTACTTTCTATTTTTATTAATTCACAATTTTGTATATGTACATATTCACTTCCAATTTTCTTATTTTGTACCTTGTCCATTCCTACAACTCCCCCCTTTTTTTCCTCAAGTCTCCTACTTTTTTATTTGTATTTTTTTGTTGTTGCACACTTTTTAAATTAGGCTTATTTAACTTGAGGAAGGGAAGCTAATCAGATACTATAGCACTGAAGAATATGAGTCCTCTTCCCAGGAGGCATTAACTGCATATATTTCTTCAGGTAGAGATAAAGCTTCATGTGTCCTTTACCTACAAGGGATTATTAGCAAGAAAGGCCTGACATAGTTAATCGAAGCTCCTGTGATTTCACAAGTTCAGCTGTTAAATTATTTCCAAAAGAGTATGTTTCCCCTTAGTTATTCCTATGTTGTTTGTTGTATTTTTTCCATACCCTCTTCCACAATATTCCTTGTGTCTTATAGGTGTGTCTTTGGGGGTAATAGAAATGTCATTTGGAACTGTGCAGTCAATAGTCAGTTCTTCTTGGCACTGTGACAAATTATCAGTTTCTAATCACCTACTACCATGTAGAAGTTTCTTTGAGCAAAACTGATAGCAACACTAACCTGTAGATATAAATATAAATATATATCTTTAAAATGTCAATTGCCCTTATCCCTGTTCAACTATGAACTTTAGTGGAGCAAGATATAATTTCCCTTTAGCGCCATGCATCTAATACCCGATCAGAAACTCTATGGTTATCTTGCTAACAGTCATATTTTTATTAGCATTGTAGTTATCAGAGTCCACAGTTGGGTAAAACTGTTGATAACTTTACTTCCCCAGCAACATTCCTAGCATCATATAGCACTATGAAAGCTGATGAGTGGAGAGAAAGTTTTCAGAAGAGTTCCATCATGATAACTCTTTGCACTGCAACCAAACTATGTAATGCAGTACAAAATTTTCATCTAGTTTCTGTGGGAAATAAATAGCAATGACATCAGCCTATACTGTTCTGCAAGTCTCTGAAGCTACAACTAAAAGCTCATATGCCACCACAGTCACAAGTAAATCATTTAAAATATCATGGCTTCTGGGAATAATATTTTTCATTCATATGTGGAATTTTAAATCTACATCCTTTTCCTCTTTTAAAGTATTATTTGAAATTTGTTTACAGAGTAATATTTTTCCATGGGACTTTTAAAGGTAATTTTTAGTAGATTAGCACTGCTACCCTTCTTTCTCTTGCCTTATCTTTACATCAAACTATACAACCCATATATTCTTTTTCCCTATTTCATACTATTTGTGTTCTACTACTACAAAAAATTTATAGACTCTTTTTGGGTGTTAAATATAAATTAAATATAAACATTTATAAATCTGGATCTAGAATGGCCATGTAAGAGAACATGCATTTGTACTTTTGAGTCTGGATTATCTTACTAATTATATTTTATAGTTATTACCATTTGGACTCAAATAATATTTCTTTTTTTTATTTTTGGTTTTTCGAGACAGGGTTTCTCTGTGGCTTTGGAGACTGTCCTGGAACTAACTTTGTAAACCAGGCTGGTCTTGAACTCACAGAGATCCGCCTACCTCTGCCTCCCAAGGGCTGGGATTAAAGGCATGCGCCACCATCGCCCAGCTCAAATAATATTTCTTTAAAGGCTATTAAAATATAAATGTACTACAGTTTTGGTATTCATTCACTTGTTGATGGATGTCGAGGATAATTTCACATAAAAGATACTGTAAAAATGAATAGCAGTGAGCAATAATGTAAAGTTATTTCAGTTGTAGAATGTAGAATCCTTTAGTGGTGTCACCAAGAACTGTATAGCTGGGGTGAATGGTACTAAAGTTTTAGTTTGTTAATGAACCTCAGTCTGATTTCTGTAGTGATTACACTCATTTTATTTCAACTAACAGTGAATTAGTGTCTCATTCCTCTTCTTGTTATTTTTTCCTTGAATCTAGGCAAATGGTTTGTTACTGTTAGTTCTTTGAGAATCTCATGCAACATATTTTGATCATCTCTCATCTTCCTTCATCTTTTCCCATCTCCATTCCCTTCCACAAACTACCTATCTTTGTGTGTTCGTCTTCATTTTTAATCTATGAAGTATAATTTGTGCTGTCGCATACTCTTGAATGGGTGACATTCCAATGAAACATAGTCAAACTTATACAGTATAATACCCAAAAAGCAAACTGAATGTTCCTCTCCAATCAGTTATCAATTGCCAATAGCTTCTCATTTATTTCATGCACAACTCCCCAATCCATGATGAGATTTTTGTCATGATTGATCTTGTACATATCTTGTGTCTGTCACAAGCACAAGTTTTGCGAGTTTCTATGTGTAGCACTGTTTCCTTGTATTCATCCACCATGTCTGACTCTTAAAATCCTGAAGTGACACCCTGTCCTGCATTGACCCTATGAAGGGGTAAAGATGCAATGTTTATAAGTGTGCATTCTACACTTGTGCTCTTTAACTTGATCAGATATGATATTTTTGTTATTTACCATCTAATGTAGGAAAAGGTTCTTTCATGAGAGTTGAGAAATACACTAATTTATGGCCAAAATGATTAGTTTTTTTCACTAATTAGCCATTAGTTGCTAGTTTAGCTATTCAGACTCGAGCCAGATTGAATCTCAAAACAGTTTTGATTTACTTTTCTAATACTGAATATTTTTATACAATATTTATTGATCATATTTTAAAATAAATTGCATTATTTAACTATTCTCTATTTGGTGCTGTACCCCATTTTACTTGGTTATTTGTTCATATAATATTTAATTTTGTAGTTTTGTGAGTTCTTTATATGTTCTGAATATTAGTTCTCTATCAGATGCATAATTTGTCAATAAATTTCCTCTATTTTAGTGTCTTACTCTTCATTTAATTAATTATTTCCTAAATTTACCAGGTACCATTGGTCAATTATTGATATTTTCTGATCGAACAGAGTACTATTTAAAAAATCTTTACTATGTTTTTTAGATAGAAGTTCCTACATTCAAGTTTGCTGAAGCATTTGGAGTTGATTTTTTTTTTTTTGCAAAGTGAACAATAAGTGCTTGCCTTTACTCTTCTACATGTAAATATAGTTTTATCTATGTTTTTTTTTCTTTAGACTCAAAAGACATTTAAAGGTTTAAATGAAGCCTTTAACTTATGACGTGTTAAAATTATAACCATGTCATATACCACCTAATACTTTTATAAAAGTCTATAAAAGAATTTTTCTGTCTTCTTTCTTCTATCTTAAAAATCATAATACCTTAATACCCAATACATGTTTTCCACTATCACATTCCAGACAAAAATGACAAATAAAAGGGTAAAAAGTTGAAAAATATTTTTACAACGAAGCAAAAGTTTTATTACCATTGATAGAAATCTCATAACTAATCACCCTCTATTTAAATGAAATAAGATATCAAGAGTAAGCAAGTCAACAATGCTTATGAACTTCTTGTTTGAATGAACAAAAACTAATGTGTTTGTTAGGGTTTTAGAATGAATGTGAGAAATAATAATCAGCATTTTTCATATGTCTGAACCTGAGATAAGACCCCATGAATGCATTTAGAAATGTGAGAATCATACGCACACATTAGAAGCTAAGTTGTGACCATGGAGGGCACTGCCAAAGTGACAACATACTGAGAGAGTTTGGCCAGGAGTAGCAAGGACAAGTGATCTTCTATTTCTTGGTTTGATAGAGAAAAGTGAAAGTGTTAAAGAGTTATATTTCAATATATATAAAAAGGAAAATAAAAACAGTAGACAGTTTCTGGTTGAGTTGTCATTAGATCTGGAGTTCATTTTTCAATAAAATACTGCTTGGTATAAAGCACACAACTGAAAAGCCAGAAATTTTCCATGAATTAAATAAAACTGCCATGATTAAGTATATAATTTGGCTGTTTTAGAAAAGTAAAGTAATTTTGATACTTTTATTTACATGTTTCCACTTTTACCCTGTTATTTCTTTGTCTATAGATTATGGCTTCTAGTTAGTGTTTATCTAGGATTCCCAGGTAAGCAGATGCAAGAGTCTTTGATTCTTGTCCCTTCTGTTAGATTGTCTTCTCCAAGTCTAATGTGTTAGTCTTGCTTTATCTTATAATATAATATTTTATTTTATTCATATCATATAGAAACTTGTTTGCTTTTTAGAGACAGAAAGACAGTTTATCCAGATGGCAGAAAAGGTAGGGAAGACATGTGAGGTATAGAGGGAAAGAAAACCATAATCAGTACATATTATGTAAGAAATTTTTTTCCAAAAAAGGTTAAAAAGTGAAATACCAACTGTATTTAAATATCCATGAAAACTTTTAATATTTATAGCTTAAACTTTATAATTATTCAGAAAATGTACATTTTGGTGATATTTAAGATAAAGAATAAGGACTATTTATTAATGCATCCATATCCCTGGGGATATAATTTAATTAATTTAAAAAAACTCCATTCCAAATTTTTAAATAATAAATTGAAACATGTAAAAGGTAAATAACCAAGTGCCAATTACAAAAAGATAACATTTCAAATTGTAATAGTAGCAAAAATTGTTCAAAAGAAGCCTTTAACAGAGAAGCTACCTCTTATAGTGAGTGGTTGTTGGTGAAAATATGCGTAACTGGTAAAGTGCTGAGAATAAGTGAATGTTGAGTGTCCAGGTCTAAATGGGACATTTATATCATGCTTTACAAACCTGAGGACAATATAGAAGATGGGGTGGCAAGAATGTAAGATGCAGAGGATGGAGAATTATGCCTCAAGATGATTTCTTCTGGACATGAGAGGACCAATGAAGTGATAAACTCATAGCTGACATGGTTACTTATGAGAGAGTTAACAAAATTAAGCTCATAAACAATGGCTTGATAAGACTCTTATGAGGTTTACCTCTTTCTGCGGGACTATTGAAAAATAATGGTTGTTGAGAAAGTACACATTTCCTTTAGTGGTGTGATCACTGACAAGTTGTCCATGCCCCAATAAATAAACTCTGATTTATACTTATGCAAGCAACACTTGTTACACTCAGTGAGGTATATACATCAACCAGACACAGCAGTAGCACAAAGGCTGGAGGGGAAGAAGGGGTTTGACAGCAAAGTCAGAAGAAGAAGAGATGAGAAGTAAGATTAAGGACTGAAAATGACTAACACTCGCTACATATATGTATGAAACTTTCAAATAAATTGAAAATTTGTGGATTTCAATCATGTCTTCTAATATTCAATAATGATTCACTTGTTTTATGGTAAGTCTCAAATTTATGGCATTCCTGAGTTTCCAGTAAATATGAACATGAGCATATGAACTCACAGAGATAAACAAGGCATGTTCTATTCCAAGTCAGATGGTGTCCCAGCACATAGAGGAAAAGTGGCCATTAACCCTGATCTCCTAAGATACCTTCAATTGATAGCTGCTAGCAAAGGAAAAATTAATTTTTTACAGTGATGCCTCCCTGTGTATAAAAACAAGACTTAACGATATTCTTTGAGCTGAGCTGTAAATGGCCAGTACAAAACTAGCTTATTGATATTTTCAAAGATGATTTGTGTCATAATGATTTCTTTGGACATTCTTTTACCTAACTTGTCTTGTGTTTATCATGGTTTTCAATTTTCTTTTATATGGGTCTTGTGTATGTGTGTGTGCATGTGGGTGTGTCTGAGTATCCATGTGTTTGTCCTATTTTTCTTTGCTTTCTCTCTGCTTAATTGCTAACTTTAATTCTCCTTTTTGTTTTCTAAAAGAAGAAAGAGAAAGAAGATATGAAATTGGATGACTGAGAAGGCAGAGATGATCTTGGAGAAGACAAGGGAAGGAAAATCAATAAAAAAGTATTGAAGATATTTATGTTCCATTAAAATGTAAGCATTATTAGTATCAAAAAACTGTCAATATCAAGTAAAATTAATAAAACCTCAGGGTGAGAATTGAAGTTTAACCCGAAGATCTGAAAAACAAAACAGCCAGCCACTGGTTTTTAACTCGACGTCAGTTTGAAAAGGCAATCCTACCTCCTAGAATTTCAGATGAGATTGTATGTCTGAGAGCTGTTTCCTTCCATTTTATAATCCTCCTTAGGGCTGGGATTAAAGGCATGCACTACTGTCATTAAAGGCATGTACAACCCAATTTCTATGGCCACTAGTATGGCTACTGAGATTAAATGTGTGTGTTCCTACAGCTACCAAAATTAAAGATGTGTGACATTGTGAAGACTGAGATTAAAGCTGTGTGTCATTATGGCTACTGAGATTATGTGTTACCATAATCTGATCTGTAAGACTGACCAGTGGCACTGTTTTAGTCTCAGATCTTCAGGCAGTCTTTATTTAATAAAATCCAATTAAAATGCCACTACATCAACATCCCTGTACAAATGTTTGATTTAATGCCATCAACGACAAAAATAATTACTACTAATAAGGCTGATTTACATGCTAATAGTATGTTTATACCCTTTGCTTTGTTTTATTTCCACCTTTAATAATTATATATTATGATTTTTACTGTATTCTCATGAACAAATCTGTAAATGTTTTATAGCAAATGGAGTTGAACATGAATTGTTACCTCTGCATGTTTTAGTCTATGCATTTATTTTCATTCAATTATTCTTTAGTATTACTAATAGACACTGTAATGAGAAAAATAATTATACCAGTTAGATATAACTGAAACCTTATTATCAACCTGCTAAAATATATTCTTATTATACTGTAAATATCCCAACTTATTACTGTGGAAGGCCTGACCACTCTCTATGACATGACTCTGTCTTCTTATCTCTAAACTGAATGTGCCCTCATTTTTTAAAAATGCACTTGGCCACATTATTTTTATTAAAAAAATACTTCATTTGTTTTAACCTCAACCTTTGTTCTTTATTCGTTTTCACTTTATTTCACCTTCTACAAATTCCTTTGAGTTTCAAGCTATCATCACCTGTGTTGCTATGTGTTTAATCTGCCTTTCTGTTCTCAGTTTTTATGCCCTTCTCAGAGTTCACAATCACAACCAGCATCATCTCCCTGTAGGATTTGTCAGTCTGTGCAGTCATGTAACATTCTCTGAAAATCATACTATCTTTTTAACTACTTGTTTTTCTCTTACTGATTTGTTCATTTTGAAAACTGATCACATAACTATGATATTAGTGTTGACAGTTATGTCCCTGAAGCCTAGAACTATAATTATAATAATGTAATGTCTCCTCCCAAACTACATTAATTCTATTTAGTTATTTATTCCCTACATTTTATTAACATAATTGAAGAAATATAAAGTTATAAATGATAAATAATTTATCTTCTATGAAATTAATATATAGATCATTTAGCAAATATTCTTACCATTCACTAAGAAAAACATATCAATGACTTTTTAGATGGTATGTTTTCCTATTATCATGAATATATTGAGAGTACTCATAGATATATGACTATTTCCAAATAACTGAATTAAGAATATACAGAGATATGGCAATTTGTTCAGGCTCACCTAATATATTCAAGAACATAAACTATTAATGTCTGAAACAATACCAAGAAAGGGACTAAGATAAGAAATAATTAAATTAGAAATCTGTTGACTTAGTTTTCTTGTTGAGGGAGCTACGGGGCTGCGTCCCCAGCACCCGGCCACCCGCATGGTTTATGTCCCGAAATAATTACATGGAAACTGTATTCTTTTAAACACTGCCTGGCTCATTAGTTTTAGCCTCTTATTGGCTAGCTCTTACATATTGATCTAACCCATTTCTAATAATCTGTATAGCCCACTAGGTGGCTTTTCAGGGAAGATCTTAACCTGCGTCTGTCTGAAGTGGGAGAATCATGGTGACACACTGATTGGGCTTCTTTCTCCCAGCATTCTGTTCTGTTTACTCCACCCACCTAAGGGT
>NW_026068060.1:1653410-1668047 GCF_014885135.2 Alexandromys fortis | reverse complement strand
TTGAAACAAAAGTAAAACCTCTTCTCCAAAGTAACATATCTTTTGACTTCAATTTTTATGTCAAGGTATTTTTTAAAATACCTATCTTGGATTAGTTAAGCAGCCTTTATAAACAAATATCTTTTAGCAGCTAATGTTTCTTCCTCCACATTCAAACAATTCAAAGAGAACATAATAACATACAGTATCCAGACTCTCTGTGTATTTTCCATCTTAGTGTGGCTTTATTTTAATCTCTATTTCTCTTATTTTTCCTTTTAATTTTTGGCTTTTTGAGATAGGATTTCTGTGTATCTTTGTCCTGGAACTCACTCTGTAGACCAGGTTGTCCTTGAACTCACAGAGATCTGCCTGTCTCTGCCTCGCAAGTGCTGGAATTAAAGGTGTGTGCCACCACACCTTGAACTCACAGAGATCTGTCTGCCTCTGTCTCTCAAGTGTTGAAATTAAATGTGTGTCATGACACCTTGAATTCACAGAGGTCTGCCTACCTCTGTCTCCCAAGTTTTGGGATTAAAGGTGTGTGCCACCACACCCAACTACTCTCTTTCTTTCATTTTTATTTTAAGGACTTTAACCTTTTCCTTTCCTTTCTCAAGCCTGCATATATTTTTAACATGCTGTAACCATTTAGAGGTTGTCTTTGTATTTAACTCTCTCTTTACTGTACATCTCTCTTTTTCTGACCACATGAGTCTTTAATTTGCTAAGTGATATGGCTAAGGTTAAAGTCATGGCTTTGGCTGCTGGATCCAACCCATTTCTTAGCTTTCTGAGATTACAGCCCTATGTCAGAGGTACTGGTCATAGCCATGTTTATTGCCACAACTCTTTGGAGTTTCAAGGTCCCTCCCATCAAGGAAGATTCAACAGTCTGCTCACAAACCACACTCAAATGCTCTGTAGTGTAGATGGAGTGGCAGGCTGTGTTCCTGGCTAGCTTATGCCCCGAAATAATTACATGGAAACTGTATTTGTTTAAACACTGCTTGGCCCATTAGCTCTAGCCTCTTACTGGCTAATTCTTACATCTTGCTTTAACCTATATTTAGTAATCTGTGTAGCACCATGAGGTGGCTTACCAGGAAAGATCTTACCCCATGTCTGTCTCAAGTGCGAGAATCATGGTGACTGGCTCACTTCCCTTCTTCCCAGCATTCTGTTTGGTCTACTCCACCTATCTAAATTCTGCACTACCAGGCCAAGCAGCTTTCTTTATTTATTAACCATTGAAAGCAACAGATAGACAGATGACCCTCCTCTATCACTGTAGCCATACCTCCTGCCTGAAATAGTCAGAGTTTCACTGGCAGGATGGCCCAGAAAACTAGTATTTTAAAACAGCACAGCTTTTTTTTCCTGCTATGGCTGAAAACCAAAAAGCATGTGGTCAGCTTTTCATCAACATCATTTAAGTGTTTCATGGCAGAGCCTCTTAAAAATGCTGCAAGTTTTTAATAGCTAAAGCTGAGTCAGGAAGCCTCTCTTAAATAAGGCTCATTTGCCTCTAGCAAACAGAGCACACCTGAGAAAATGATGCTATCAATAAGCTGTGCTTAGCTCACTTCTTTTTTTTTCCTCTGGAATTACTTCCCAAGCTCAGGTTTTATGTGGATGCAGTTGTTCACATGGGCACCATTTGTCAACTGAGTTTTCTGTCCTACCAGGTCCCCCAGACATTTTGTCCCAAGAAAATCACATAGAGGTCTACATTAGTTATAAACTGATATGCCCATTAACTCAAGCTTCTTATTAACTCATAACTTATATTAACTCATTATTCTTATCTCTCTTGGCCACTTGGCTTGGTACCTTATTTGATGGAGCAGTCACATCTTGCTTCTTCTGTGGCTGGAACAATACTGCAGACTAGGACTTCCTTCTCAGAATTCTTCCATTCTCGTTGACCCATCTCTACTTCCTGTCTGGTTGTCCTGCCTCTACTTCCTGTCTTGTTGTCCCACCTATACTTCTTGCCTGGCTACTGGCCAACCAGCATTTTTTAAAATATAATTTACAGAATACAGATTAATGGCCCACACCAGAAATCATTATTTTGTCGTGTTTATATTATATCTAATTTCAGTTCTATTAGTTCGTAAGTCACATGAAGATGCTGGTTATTTCAGTGTCACCAAATATATAAATGAAATATTTTTAGTTTTAGTTAACATTGCTTTACTCCGAAGACACTAGGCATTAAAAATAATGTATGCATGTTCTATGGACTGAATCCATCAGCCAAAGTAATATGTTATTGATTGATAACAGAGATATCAGGAGCCTTCTCTTTTGGGGAAGGTTTATGTTATGTGTTTCTAAACTATGGATAGGTGTATAAACACCAAACTTGAATTTCAATTAACCTCAAACTTATTGTTAATTTTTACATTTAATACATAACAGTCAAGAGAAAAGATTGAACTTCAAAATGTCTCACCATTTATAGTACTTCTGTAAGTGGTGATGTAAAATAAGTCAGTGTAAAAACAAAAAAAAGATGCTTTAAATTTTCATCATTTTCTTTCATTTGGAATCTGTCACCCGGTGTCTTGGTAGCTTGTATTAAGTACAGCAATTAGAATCCATCTAGATTTCTTTAATATTAAAAAGGTTAAAGCTAGCAGATCACTAGGAATTCTAAATATGACTTGTTAGAACAACCAATCTGTCATCTTTTATTTTCCATGAAGAAATCTGAATTAGTCAATGTTTTTAATAACATAGAGAAAGATCAAATGCACTGAAAATGTGGTCTTCTCTATAAGCTACCAGATATTAGTCTACAAATGTCTTGCTTGTTATCCTTAAATGGCTTCAAGCATCACTTAGAGCCTTATTTGCTTCAGATAGTATTGACCTTTCTAAACCATTATGAGTCTAACAAATAAAAATAACTTCAAAAGATTACTTCATTTCATTAATTTTTTCTTATGCTTCTTATGTTTTGATCCTGGGTATCTAATTCAGAACCTTGCACAAGTTAGTTAAGCTATTTACCACTAAACCACATCCCTTAGTCCTATTGGACTTTTCTTCTTTGTTATATCAATGAAATTTCTCTTAGTTTATCTTTTAAGAAATTTAACTCACTATTGAATCAAATACCAATATGTCATCAGCTTGAATTAAAATTCTGCTGCTAGCCTGGCGGTGGTGGCGCACACCTTTAATCCCAGCACTTGGGAGGCAGAGGCAGGCAGATCTCTGTGAGTTCTAGGCCAGCCTGGTCTACAAGAGCTAGTTCCAGGACAGGAACCAAAAGCTATGGAGAAACCCTGTCTCGAAAATTAAAATTAAAAAAAAAAAATCTGCTGCTAAGTACAAAATAAATTTCGGGTATGATGCTGAGACCATGAGTTAGTACTGCCCTTAATTTTTTCGACATGAAGAATGTATTTCTTGCCTGGCAGTGGTGGCGCACACCTTTAATCCCAGCACTTGGGAGGTAGAGGCAGGTGGATCTCTGTGAGTTCTAGACCAGCCTGGTCTACAAGAGCTAGTTCCAGGACAGGCTCCAAAGCCACAGAGAAACCCTGTCTCAAAAACAAAACAAAACAAAACAACAACAACAAAAAAAGAATGTATTTCTTGGTATCAGAAGCATCATTCAGGCTTTCAAAGTAGTGAATCAACCAAGAGTATTGCCCAATCATCATAATTATGAAGCACTTGACTAGAATAGAATGATAATTCCACAGGTACATTAGTATACCTTGGTTGAAACCAACAAATCTCTAGTTAAACTCAAGGCCTACTCAATAAGAGGAAATTTATGTTTGGTACTTGAAAACTAAGAAACTAAGCAGAGCTGATTAAGTCTTGGATAAGGGAGAAAAACCTACAAGCCACTACTTTTCTAAAACAAGATAATCATAATCCCTCACTATATTCTAAATGTTTGTCTTTTTATCTACATATATGTATATCCCCCACTTCTCAGCAAAACCTTTATTTTTTTGCCATAGATAGAGACCAGTAGAGCAAACTAGAAAAAATCAAATTGTAAAACTGTTGAACTCAGTCACAGCTAATATCTACAGTACAATCCCTACACCTGGGCATTGGGGAGCGTTGTGGACGAGGAACCAGAAAGACTGTATGAGGCAGGGGATCAAGTAGCTTACTATGAGAACACAGTTTTCTAATGTCAGAATCTACATCCATAAAGTCTCACCAACATGTTTACCTTAGCATGTGCTGAACACAGATTTTAATATTGCACATGATAAAGTGAATTGAGTGGGGGAAAACACCATGATGCCAAAACCCTACACTAAGAACTATAGGCAACTAAGGAACACTGAGAGTGAAAGAAATAGTCTTTCTCAGGGAAGAGTAGACTAAATGGTTATCTAGTACCCAGGGGTCAGTTCGAAAAACAAACATTAAAGATATATTATAAAACTTAATGATTATATTTAGAAATACATATGTTTAGCTTATATATATGCATATAACAGCAATTAATGAAAACTATCATGAACTTGAAAGTGAGCTAATAAGTACACATAGGAGAGTTTGGAGGGAGAAAAGCAAGGTGGTTATAGTATATTATATTCTCAAAAAGAAAGGATTTTTCTGCAGAGACTATGATATTTTAAGAGAAATCATTTTATTCCCATAAATATTAGTGATTATTTTATTCCCATATATATTAGTGATTGTTCTATTGCAAACAAGAGCAAAAAGAATAAAAGTTAATGAAAATACTTATGATAAATATTAAAAGAAATGATGTATGCTATGAGTCCATTCATAAAAATAAAGGAATATAAGACAAATCTTGAGGATACAAGATAAAGCAAAATAAATATTTAAAAGAATTTCAAATGTGTGTGTCATTGGCAAAATCAGTATTATTAAAAGGAATGCACTATATGTAAGAGAATTACTGAAACATGGAAGACAATTTAAAACATTTTATTCAATGTAAGCAAGAAAAAAATAGATAAAACAGGGGCATATCACTTTCCAGGAGGTAAAAGAAAATATTAGTTGTTAGCATGGAAAATACTCTAGTTAAATGCTTAGAGATGTATTTTCCTATTTACAAAGAAATTCAATAAGCAAGTTAAAAATAGATTCAATAATTTTGTTCACATTTAACCAATCACAAAAGGCCTCAGCCATACTCAAAGAAATATAGACTTATATACATATATATGAATATGGGTGTGATGCACAAGATCATATAATGTATATACTTATATGTGTATGCATACATGCATGCACATACATCATGTATACATTGCAATACCCATGCATCACATACACATACATCATATATACATGTGCACACACATACTATTTATATATATATATAGTATAATATATATATATATATATAGTATATGCACATAATAACAACAGTGAAGAGAGACCATAAATTTGGAGGAGCTTAATGAAGGATATATCAGAGGATTTGAAGGGAGAAATATTGCAAATAAATTATAATCTCAAAATTAAACTTAGTAAAAATAGATTCATTATTACTAAGAGAAAAAACTAATATGCCCTTGCCTTCTGTAGCACTGTATTCACTGAAATAAGAAAAGATAAACAACGATGAAAATGCCATAGTAACTACTTAGGCCTCAGAAATATTGTACATTATCCAACTAAATTTCTAAAAAAAAAATACTGTGTTATTCTGCTAACATTTTGCTCATTTTTACAATGAAATTATTTTGAAACATACAAGAGAATTTACAGTACATTGTCACTTTGTAAGCAGACTTTAGGGCTTAGGTGCCTGGTAGAAATAGTGTCAGGTTGTGTTATAAACCATGCAATAGACTTGACAATATAAGAGGAAGATCTAAAGCCCAAAAATCATCTAATTAATACAGACTTTGACATGTTATGATGATGTAGAAGTACTGTCACAACAGAAAAGGGAGAAGGTAAATGAGCATGAGGTGCTGGTAAAATGAATGTTAAAGCAGTAGAATATTGACATTTATTACTCTCAAAGGTTACATATCTCTAAGTAGCTTATGTTGCAAAGGTGAGTTGGAAGTTGTTTATAGAAGCAAAACATACTGGAAGATGTGGTGTGATAGTTCCTGGAGCTGGTACGATATGAATATTGGATTGAAGGAGTGAGTACACAGACTTAAATTTGAGAAGCAATTTAAAAATATCGGTGAAAAGCTCGTAGAAACATGGGGGTCAAAGGCTGTAAAGAGAGGGCCAAACTACTGAGAATTTTAAAATACTTTTCCCTAGTTAGCGATTTTCTTACAGATTAAATATTTATAAATCTCTTCTCAACAAATGCTTTTTTACATTGGTTGCTGGTCATGAACACAACACTTGGTAAATATATGTACAATGAATGTTAGAGCATGTATCTTCAGTTCATATGGTTTGTTTTACTGTTTGGTTTTGATTTTTTCACCTAAGTTATATAAAAAAAAATGGATAAGCAACATTCTTGAGACCCAAATGTATTTTTATTTAACTTCATGCTATTGCTTAAAATGAAAGTCATCATATCCCTTGCAAACTTGTACCACTACTTTGGAAGTCAGTTTGGCCGTTTCTCAGAAAATTGAGAGTCAACCTACCTCAGGATCCTGCAATACTACTCTTGGGAATATACTCAAAAGATGCTCAATCATACTACAAAAGCATTTGTTCAACTGTGTTCATAGCAGCATTATTAGTAATAGCCAGAACCTGGAAACAAACTAGATGCCCCTCAATGGAAGAACGGACTAAGAAAGTATGGCACATCTCCACATTTGAGTACTAGTCAGCGGTAAAAAAAAACAATTACATCTTGAATTTTGTTTGCAAATGGTTGGATTTAGAAAACACTATACTGACTGAGATAACCCAGACTCAAAATATGAATATGGTATGTTTTCACTCATTAGTGGATACTAGTCATAAACAAAGGACATTGAGCCTATAGTTCATGATCCTAGAGAAGCAATGTAATAAGGTGAATCGCCCCCCTCCAAAAAAAACATATATAAATCCACCTGTAAATTGAAGGGAGACAAGATCGCCTGACAAAATTTGGGAGTTTGGTGGTAGAGGGTAGAAGGAAGGGGAGAGAGGGAAGAGTCGAGGAGAAAGGGAAGAGAGCTTAAGGGAATGGGATAGTTGAGATGGAGGGAAGACAGATATGAGAACAAGGAAAGAGATATCTTGATTGAGGGAGCCATTTGGGGGTTAGAAAGAAACCCTATCTACAAAAATTCCTAGGAATCCACAAGGATGACTCCAGCTAAGACACTAAACAATAGAGAAGGTACCTGAATTGGCCTTACCCTGTAGTTAGACTGATAATTATCTTAAATATCACTATAGAACCTTTGTCCAAAAACAGATGGAAACAGAGAGAGACCCAGATCAAAGCACTGGACTGAGCTCCCAAGGTCCTGTTGAAGAGCAGAAGGAGGGACAGTATGAGCTAGGAAATCAAGACCATTAGCGGTTCACCTACTGAGACAATGTGCCTGAGCTAATAGGAGTTCACCAACTCCAACTGAACTGGGAATGAATGAGCATGGGAGCAAACTAGTCCCTCTGAATGTGGTTGACGTTTGGACCAGACTTAGGGGCCAATGACAATGACACTGGGATTTGTCTCTACTGCATATACTGGCATTTGGGATCCTATTCTCTTTGGATGTATACCTTGCTCAACCTGGATGTAGTGGGAAACGCCTTGGACTTTTCACAGGGCAGGGTGCCTTGCCCTTTCTTAAGATTGGAGGGGGGTGGGGTGGGGTGTGTGTGGAGGCAATAGGAGGGAAGTGGGAGGAGGGG
The DNA here is from genome assembly GCF_014885135.2 of Alexandromys fortis. NCBI lineage: Eukaryota > Metazoa > Chordata > Mammalia > Rodentia > Cricetidae > Alexandromys > Alexandromys fortis. Next base: position 1,660,262 of record NW_026068060.1, on the reverse strand, counting down.
GAGGAAGTGGGAATTTGGACTGGTATTTTTTAAAGTAATAGAATAAAATAGTAAAATATATATAAATAAACAAAAGTAGGTTTGGTTCCCAGCACCCATACCATTGATGTCCTCTTTTGACATCTGTGAGGTTCAATGGTGCATATAAATCATAGCAGACACAGAGAGAGAGAGAGAGAGAGAGAGAGAGAGAGAGAGAGAGAGAGAGAGAAACAGAGAGAGAGAGATTAGAATGAAAATACTAAAACATCATTTTTTTAAATAATAATTTCAAGAAAAAGTATATCAAAATAGATTCAGATATTAAAGAGTTTCTTGAGATCATTAAGTTAAAAATTATGATTAGACATTTTGGATAAGGCTTCTAGCAGTGGGGCTGGAGCTTTAACCCAGCCTCAAAACCATCAACTTACTGTTGGAGTTTCACAGGTTTTAGAGTGGAGAGAAGGAGAAGGTATAGGAAGAGGTGACCCAGGCCAAAGGGGTGGTGAGAACCTTGTATCCTGACTAACAAGAAGTCAGAATGCTCCTTTATTTATGTATAATTCAGTAAGCATGCTGTTCCAAAACATAGATCATATCATTTTTGTTGGCAGGCACCTGTTTTAACATTTCTCTTGCTCATCTGGGGTCATAAGTTTAGTCATAACTGATAACCATGAGAGCTATTTTTTAAAACCATTTTTATTCATCAACCCCATAACTCAATTATTTTTTTTAAAAATCCAGATGCATATGACAACCTGTTCTCAGGCTGTTTGCTCTTGTGACTTCAAGGATGCTAGATAGAAAGAAAATCTCCAATCCAACCTGGGCAGATTGCCATGTCCCAAGCAGTGTATGATTAGCTCTTAATGGTCAGAGTTTCAATAGGCCCACTAAAACGCCAAGGCCAAAGATGCTGTAGCTATTACTCAACTTCTGACATATACAGTGTTTACATTTCATATCTTTATAGAATTTATTTATATGTTTAATAATGGCATCGTTTTATTCTTTGATCATATAATACCACAGTGGCTTTGCGCAAGCTAAATTTCTGAGAAAGGGAGGTCCTGAAATTTCATTCTTTTATTATTTTCCACACCATTCTTTTCCCAATCAATATAAGTCCCTATGTAGGACAGAGGTGGCTTCAGCTAATCTGACTTTGTTGCTGTATATGCAACATCATTGCCTGAGCATATAATGGTAAGAGACTTATAGTCTGGCTTGTGGTCAACTCCTATAGCCACTGAATCTTATTGACCTTTTAAGTTTACTCTGTTTTGATTATGTTGTTCCTGAGTAAGTACAGGGGCAGACAGTTTTAAAAACATCTCATAGCTTCATAAGGAGACCTCTGACTTCCTTATATATGTCACAACCTCCAAGGAATAAAAAAGATCTTCAAGTAGATAATAATATCTCCCTAAAAGCAGTAGGGGTAGTGTTCTCAGGACTTTACTGGGGAATCTTAGAAGCAGTACTCCTCGATGAAGGCATAAGTAACTCATAAGAAATTTTCCATCAATCTAGTATCGATAAATTGTACAAATATTAAAATTCCACCATATACACAATAGGTGGAGATGAAATCCAAAGGCTGCATGACAGCTATTATGTGACTCAGCTTTGCTGGAAGTTTGTCAAGCAACTCTGTTTGTTTAACGACTTTTGCCATTCTGGTTGGATATGGCAAAACTCACCACTTAATCCTGCCTACAGTATATGAAAAAGTTTATCCTGAATTATCCTTGAAAACAGTTGATTTTTGCGAATTTATATGTGCTCTGTTGAACATTTTAATAGATAAAATATGCTGTGTGTTTATTGTAAGTATATTATTCCAACACGGTGCCTAATGTAGTAGAGTTTAGAGACTATATCAGCTTGTTTTCGCACAGAAGTCAAATTTAGAGCAGGATTTCACATTATCTTTAGGGTAGACACTAAAGTTTCCTCTTTTTTTCTCTTTTTACGGACAAGCAAGAATTATAAATGTTTAAAATTTACAATTACAAATTGAATTGCTGCCTTAGTTGCTCTTCTTATTAAGATATTTTTATAACATTTTAACATGAACTTCATGCACTGGAAAATAGATATACAATGGCATTTTTAAGTCTGAAGTTAATGAGGCCCTAATAATTTCTATTATAGTTATGGATTTCCAAATAAATTGGAAAATATCATAATTTATACATCATGTAAAATACTACATTATCTCTCTCCTGAGCAAATTGGAAAACAAGCTAAATTTGAGATAATCACTAATATTTTGCAGCACACAAAGGTAATTTTGGCTTTTACTGAGAAGAAATGAATTTCCCGAGCGCCTGTATAATGTGTGCATGCCATCAGCAACATTCAATTCCCTAATGCAGTGCTTTTAATGTACGCCTCACCACCTTCATTAAGCAGATGCCCTCTTTAGAGCTTACGCCAGGCCATGTGTGATTGTGTTATAATAGTACTTTCTCCACATTTATCATTTTAAGTAGACTGAGGCTCTTTCCCTTCTCTCATGGCTTTCATGCCCTTGCCCTGAGCAAAAATAAGCCTGTCAAATCTGTTTATAAATTCACTTGTGGAAAGACTCTTAGGACATGTAAAACTTATCTGTAGTGAATTAATTACCCAAACACAGACATGCTTTATCTACATCTAGGACAGATTGTCTCTGGGTTGAAACAGTGCCCTTCTGACCTATTTTTATTGATTCACATCAGTTTTACAGAAAACAATTGAATCAAATAATTTTGCACTTCAGTTTCTTACTATTTATTTTTCTTGTTTTAAGTAAACATTTCTTTTTGTGTCCTCATTACGGATTCAAAAAACAGCCAGATTTTTTTTTTAAAAAAGTGAAAACAAAAGTATCATGTACTAATGATTCTAAACTGAATGTTGAAAAATAACTCTAAAATAGGATGCAAATCAATCAGCTGCTCGTAGTTTCCAAGTTAAGGGTGAGTTAAAGTGTCTCTTTTCACTACTTCCTGGAATTTTTTAAATAGCTTGATCATGGGCTGTTCTTGAGCTACTAATTCATATGTATAACAGATCTGTCATACCTAGAGGACAGTGTTTAACAGTATTCTTTTATTCTTCCAGCTAACAAAAAAATAATGGCAAGGTCGTGAATTTAGAGGGAGATATGTTGGTGGGTAGGTAGAGAAAGAGTTATAAGGAGGTTTGCATATAGATATTAAGATGCATGAAATATTCATCTAACTCTCACAGAATAGATTTCAAAATGAGATAAACACATCCATTGGTCTGATGATTTTTTTTTAGAATGTACTTTATATGACATAAATATATAGTCTGTGATATCAAAGGAAGCTGTAGAGGCAACATTCCACTTCCTGCATTCCAGGAGATGGAGCTGTCACATGCCTAGAAAAAGTCTTCTGTAAATGATTCATCTGAACACGGCTAGTTATAAGAACAAATGAGCTGGACACTGTTGGCACATGCCTTGAACTCTAAAACTCAGAAGTCAGAGGCAGACACTCTCTGAGTTCGGGCCAGTCTGATCCACAGAGTGAGCTCCAGCAGTCAGTGCTACAAAGAGAAACCCTGTCTCAAAAAATGAAAAATAGCTCTTTGGCCTCGGCGGCAGAAGCAAGATGACGAAAGGAACGTCATCCTTCGGAAAGCGTCGCTTGTTCTATTACTACTTAACCTGAAGCTTCCAGTACATGCATATTGCATTCTTTACTATCACATTTGCCCTATCCTTATTACTATACTTTTACTTAGGTTGCAAGGACTTACACCCCTAACTATATTCAGCATGTTACTTTACTTCCCATGCCCTTGGGTTCCCTCCATGGCTCACTGGTAAAACTACTTCAGAAGACACCACATACTTTGGTTGCAGGACACAGGTAAATCAATTATGAAACGGTTGGACACTTTGTCCCTGCTGTAAGTTATGGGAGTCCTCTGTATGCTGCTCAGGGAAAATATATTCATGATAATGTCCCAGGCATGATTCTGTTAGTAGAGTACAGATCATCCAGACAAGATGTGCCCACTCACCACTGGCAAAACTGTTTATGGGAGGAACCCCTCTCTTGATGCTCTGCTTCACAGAGGAAATCCATGAATAGTTCTGTAAACATTATCAATAACCATTGCTAGGGAAGTCATAGCATATAAAGAGAACATACTGCCATTGTTTTTCTAAGTGATCATACTGTCAAATTGATTTCCAAATATTTATGTCTTTGACTTGTATTGCCCCCAACATCGATCAGACGAGCTTCCAACTGGAGGGAATATGGATGATTAGAGGCCCAGGATTACCCAAAGTGCTCATAATAAGAGACTGAATGCTCAAATGAGAGCTACTTCAACTGCCCAAAAATGTTCAGGAGAGAGGAGTCAGGAAAAATAATAAGAGTTGGTGGAATAGAAAGAGTGCACTGGAAAAGCTTGCCTCTGGAGAGGACATGACTGTTGCACAGTTATTTCAAAGTGAAAAGTCAGTTAAAACTTTCAGCATGCAGACAGTAGAAGCTCCAAGTCTCCACCACTTGCTGAGGAATATTTGGCGGTTGATAGCTCCTGGGCGAAGAAGAGTCCATTTTCTTTGGAGTTAAGGACATTGGTAGGTTGTCCATTCCCCAATAGATAATAGGATACCCACATTCTTATAAGCAGCAACAACTGTACTCAGTGGATTAATAAATAAATACATAAATGAGTAAAGAAGATTTGAGGTGAAGAGAAAGATGTGATGGATCTAGGGAAGGTTGAAGGCAAAATGGGTGATACACATTATAACTCACTGTGTACCACTATGAAAATTTCAAGAATTAAATGAAATTAGTATATTACTAATAAAGTACCTGAAATTGTTTATATAGATTGTCTACTAACAATAGAAATTATTTGCATATGTAATGAATATTTTGGTAATAATTATTTGTTTTGAATTTTCCACAGAGAAAATTTATTCCAACAAACAGAAAATCTCACTACTGTCCTGATGTTGACTGTTAGAGGCAATTTTATGTACATAGTTAAGTACATACATTTCTAGATTTTATGTTTTTTTAAATCTGTAATGTTGATAGTTTATTTTTAAGCCAGTATATTACATGGACGAGCACTTTAGTGAACTATATTCCCCAAATGAATTCTTTGCCACGTGAAATATACTATTTTATTTAAGTGTTAAAACATCACGTTAAAAACATTTCTTAATGTTATTGTATTGTAAATCATTTATTTTTAATGTTAGAGAATAAAATGATTTATGAATCTTTTTCTATTTTTAAAATCATGAGCTTTTCCATTTTTAAGCATGAAAGCTCTTAATTAATCAAAGTATAAGTTTCCACATCTCTCCATGAAAGAAATTACACTGTACTTGGGTGGTGAATTTGGAGTCCATTGATTTGTCTGTAATCACATTTATAAAAACCAGTGTTTTATATCAATAAATTTTATAATAATGAAGTTGCTAAGAAGATTGATATAAATAACTTTTTCTTTGCATATTTGCAGGTGCTAATTTCTGAGACATATTTGTTGTTAAAAATAAGAATGACACTTATATATACTGTATTGTTGAGGGTAAAGAATTATTTTCTATGACATTAGAGTGGGATTATAAATTAAGAGTTTAAATCTTCAAGTAAAAGTTAATTTGCAACCATTTGCTCATAAAGTTTCACTAAATTAATACATTTGGTCTCTTATTCTGTTTTCATTGCACTGTGATTTTACAACTTCCAGGAGAATAAATTAATTCTCTCTAGTTTTATACTTCTTTGTTCAAACCAATGCATCATTAAAGAATCTTACACTGCTACAGCTTATTGGATTGTGTGTTTCAATTGTTATAACAAAGATGAACACAAGAAGGAAGGGACTCACTACATCCTGAAGAATATAGTTAGGGTAGAAAATGCTATATATTTCACTATTTTCCTATGCTCTACTATTAAGTCATTCTTAGAAATATAAATGACATCCTAATAGCTACAAATCCATTTATAAAAATGGTAACACATTACTACTTTCAGCATCTTGTAATATATCTAAAAGAAATATGTTAGTTATAAAATATTACCTATGCATATAAATTTCTTAAAAAGAAGCAATTTATCAATGCAATGTCTTTGTCACTTATTTTTAAATTTTTATTTTATTTTATCTCAGATGTATAACACAAATTAATTACATACACCTAGTTTAGTAATAAAACGGATAATATATTTTATTGGCTTTAATTCACAAATTAACATAAATTTATTTTTAAATAAAAATGCAAACCCAACGTGTATAGATGGTAAGATTAACATAAGTTATTGTCTTGAATGTTTACAAGTATTTTATTACGAGTCATCAATTTGATCATTGAGAATTGTTCCTTGACCCTTCACTGAGAGCAAGACTTCATGGAGTGATTTAAGGGAGTGAGGTTGATTTGGGTTTAGGATTTAAGGACAAAACCTATCAGGGCAAAGATTGATTGTCCCGAGCTTGGACACATGACTGGGTAGGGTTTCTTTGTGCCTCCAGTCATGAACAGAGGGGAATGAATATAAGTGATTAGGTAGATGTCCCCTGTTTTTCATTCTAGGCCCCAATCCCATGGCAAACTGTCTCATGGGAACATTCAGTGCTTATTTTTTTCCCTTCCTTGTTAGTAAGTCCCTTGTTGGTTCCCCACTGCTCAGCCCTGAAATATTCACACACAGAAATTATCTGAAACACTGCTTGGCCCGTTAGCTCTAGCTTCTTATTGGCTAACTATTGCATCTTAATTTAAACTATTTCTATTCATCTGTGTATTGTCACGAGGCTGTGGATTACCAGGAAAAATTCTGGTGTCTTTCTCCATCGAGGCTA
>NW_026068060.1:1650042-1651637 GCF_014885135.2 Alexandromys fortis | reverse complement strand
CACCTGGACTAGCCCATTTCTAATGATGTTTGTAAGCACCCCAAGGTGCGCTTACCGGGAAGATTCTAGCCTACATCCATCTTCATCGCGTGTGCCTCAGAGAGCAGAGCTATCGCGTCTACCCGGGAGAGCTGAGCATGGCGTCTCTGCTCCAGCAGAGCTGTCGGGTCTCTCCGGAAGCAGAGCAGAGTCTGACCTCACTTCCTCTTCCGCCCAGAATTCTATTCTGTTTACTCCTCCCATCTATGTTCCAAGCTGAGGCCAAGCAGTTGGTTTATTATAACTTAACCAATGAAATCAACAGATTGATATATGACACTCCCACATCATCCAGGTATTTATTATTAAAGCCAATTAGAATTTTGCTACAGTGCAGGGTCTTCTCATAAATAATATCTCATGTATGCAAGTTAACCAATTAGGCATCCTGTGAGAACTCGTGCCACAGAGCACTCCCAGTTAAAATATTTTTTATATAATTTTCTCTAATTACTCATGCGTTTGCAATAAAGAATATAAATGCAAATAGTATGGCAGGTAAAGGTTGTGGATATTACAGAATATTGTAGATATTATAGAATTCACAAATCAAAGTCTGTGTTTTCACAGAGATGCCTAGGCATTTGAAAAGAACTGGTCAGATCAAATGTGAATTTTTAGCTCAAATGTTAATAACCATCTGCTTGTTTTGGCATCACAGTTTAGAAAATTAACATAATGATTAGCTTAACCTTTGTATATGTCTTGTACTTTACTACCAAATAGTTTTAAATCTATTTAATAAGGTAATTTAAAATTTTAAATAGGAAACTAAAGTTTGATAGATTCTGTTGTTCTTCAATATTGGCATATTTAGAGTAAATAAATAGATAAAATGGGTGATGTTTTCTGTAATAGTCCTAGTTTAGATTTACTGCAGCTCAGCTCATATCAAATTGTACACAGAAAAAGAATTTATGTATACAAATTATGGTCAATGCTACAATTAACTTGGGATTGGATGCTCATTACACTGCTGTTTTGTTCCATTTTTGTTCACATGTCAAAAAATATCAAATATGAATGCAATTACTTCCTAGGAGGAAATAAGTGTCAGCAATTCAGTACTCAAAATGGCAACAGTCACAGTTCTGGATGACCAAAACAATAACTTTCTGAAGGGAACAGACAGGCAATTAACCCTGCAGCCAGATCATCAACTCATTCAAACCAAATTTAGATCAACACAGGAGATGTGCAAAGTGACTTTATAACAAAAAACAAAACCATTGAAAATCAACAACACTGCTACTCATGCCAGCCCTGTAGTTCACTTTTCCTCAGTCCTATCAGTGTAAGAGTGAAAATGTGTACTACCAAGGATGGTTCCGAACTTTAGGTTCCACTTTTATAAGCCTAGGTTCTGTGTAGAAATTGGCCCTAATTTACAAAACTACTTTTTGTCCTCCTTGGAATATTATGCATATTTTTCACCTTTCTAAGTTTTCTAGTATATAGAAGAGAGAAATTGGAGATGAAACAGTATATCGAATTCAAAATTTTCCTACTTCATTCTATTTCATTCTTTCTGTTGCATTCTCAACATTATATATATA
>NW_026068060.1:1646378-1649408 GCF_014885135.2 Alexandromys fortis | reverse complement strand
TTTTTCTTTTATAACCATATCTGTTAAACAGTATTGAGATATTTATAAGACGATATCTACAATTTTGAAAACATTTTCATGCAGATTACAATGATCTATAGGTATATATTCACTCATTATAAAATCTAAGTGACAATGTATATTAATCCCATGAAAGAGGTTTTCACCCAGGACTAAATCTACTTCGAATTTATAGGCTCCTGAGTATAAAAGTCTTCTTTTATGATTTTGAAAAAATTATAGAATGTATGATTTTAGTGAACTCAATATTTTTAAGTCTTCACATAAATACATAATTGTTGAATATTTTCTGGGGAATCTGATAGATCTCCAGATTTTGTAAGATTTGCTTTGTCAGGATTTATGGTGCTGCAGTTATTTTCATATGTACATACAGGATTTTCCACCGAAGTTATCAATTTAAATTAAAATACTTCTAAAGTAATGATTTATGAAATGTGCACACAAAGTTACAAAAACAAGAATCTTTTTCTTACAAATTGAATCCCCTTTAAGTTTTATAACACAATGGTCATTGAAACTAAATTTTGCTTTATGCTTTCAGTTCTTCAATATTTAGAAAGTATACATATCACCATATATAAGTTTGTTTCGTTTTGAAACAAGTTGAGGTCAAGAGTACATCATAGTCCCAAAGTCTGAGTATATTAGGTCATAATTGTTACCTTTGTGCAGAGCACAGATTTTGGAGATTGTCAGTGAGGCAATATTGCCATAGGAAAGAAAGTGACAGTATTTCAATAGAATACATCAGGTTTATTTCAAATATATATTTAATCTAAAGGGTTGCAGAATGAACTTCTTTTTAAAAAGCTGACGCTACTTCTTTACAATGTTACTGTGAAGATTTGAATGTTTTCAGCAACATTCAGCAGCATTCCTTCTCTTTATCCTATAGTGAAACATGGTATTTGTTACAAAACAGATTTATAATCTTATCTGGGAATTCACCGACACCATTCTATGAGTTTTCAATGAATAAATATTGTAAACTTGAACCCAAAGAAGTCGTTGTTGAAGGCATGTAGTGCTTCACCATGCACAGAAGTTTGGTTAAGGAAACATGACAAAGTATCAGAAGACATATATAGAATTGTACTTTCTAAAGTAGTTTGCATTAAGTGAAACATTGAACTAGATTACACTCTCCTAGTTTCCTTTTCTACTGATTGGGAAAAGATGTTTACTAAGAATATGCCCATGAGTGCATCTTTCATATTGCTTAACCTATATCCTTTACTGATAGACCTCTGCAGTAAATACTCTGAAATGACTTTATATGATACATTTATACTAATAACAATAAAAAATTAGAAAATCGAACAATAAATTTCCTTAATACTCTCACCAGTAGAAAATATTGAGCATGCTTAAATGTAGGATGTACTATCATTGCTTTATTGGCAGAACTCCATTCTCCATATCCAAATCCTGGGGACAGGAAAGTAATAATTAGCAATAAAGAGTTCCTCAGGGATATTTAGAAGCAAACTCTCTAATGTGTAAACCAGGCATATAACATGCAGTAGCTACCTAGACTATGGGTGCCAATTTTCTAGAAGACAATACTCATTCACAGATAATCTGAAATATTCAGGTAGAGGATGAGGTCTTATCATTGACAAGATGAATCATGCAAATCTTTAACAACTAAAGTTTCAACATGTTTTCAGATTTTTCTGTGATATTGTCTCACTCAAATATAGCTAACTGTTATTTATTAGGTTCAACAAAAAGAGAATATGCCTGAAAAGTTAAAAAATATTCTCACAAAGATTTTTATACCCATTCAAATAAAATGCATAAATAAATGATGTGCTTAATGATAGATAAATAGCCAAGAACACATGATGTTTCAGTTTTACTTATCTTACTGACACTAAGACAGTCACACATTCTACTGTATTTGTATGATTCTTAAGAAATATCTTGGTTGTAAGTTAATATTGTGTTGATTCCTAAACTTGTTCACCTAAGCCATGTTTTATTACAATTTATCCTTGAAATACTTTATTTATTCTGCCTGCCACCCCTATGTCATCTCATGTCAGCATAGCACCTAGCAGCTGTTGGGCATCTGGCTGTCATCCACCCTCCAAATTGCTAGTGAAGTAAAGTTGTGTTGTGACAGAAGTCACTTATCACAAGCTAATTTCCTGCCCTGCACTCTAGATGAGCATGTTGTGTCATATGAAACAAAAATGAGATCAGTTCTTGACTGAGCTTCCAAAAGTTGTTGTTTTAGATCCAAATGCATTAGCAGATATCAGTTATTGCTTTAATTTACTCTCAAAAAATATTGCATAATATTAGTCCTTTATGGTTTGTTTATGGAAAGACAGAAAGTACTGTGATATTATAATGTATTACTTCAAGAACAATCTTAAGTTAGGCAGACTCATATATCCTATCTTGCTGTCAAATTAGACAATTAGAGCTACTGTTTTCTGTGTGACTTATTGACAAACTGTAGTCATTAACTTTTTAATAGTCTTCCATATGGTGTGATACATGGTAGATATTATTTTCCATTTTATAGAGCATAGATATTTGAAGTTTAATATATAAGCATATATGTGACACACATATATGTAATATATGCATTTGTATTTAGATATTTAGAACAACAATCATGACTGGAAAATACTGTTTCTCAATCTTTTTAGCATACTTTATTTTATATTGAATATGTTGCCAAGATTGATAAACACTGAGTTAGCATTTAAAAGGTGGATGTGAAATTCCTTGCCCAATGCAAGGAATCAGAATTTATTAATGTTGGTACTATTTTAGGATTATATATTCAAAATAGGTCATTCTCACCTTCCTTGAGAAAACATAATTATCAATAGTAACTCCCTGTTTCAAACTGGTACTTTCACTGTTCAAATTTTATAGTAGAAAAAGTACTCATAAAACTATCCATACTCATTAAAATCATTTTTACATTTGTGACTGTCAGTATTTGAAATCTGCTACAGAGAGAAACCATATCTGACTACCAGTTTC
>NW_026068060.1:1625678-1645645 GCF_014885135.2 Alexandromys fortis | reverse complement strand
TCTCTCTCTCTCTCTCTCTCTCTCTCTCTCTCTCTCTCTCTCTCTCCTCTTTTCTGGTCATCTCTTTCTGTTGTTCTGTCACTTTCCACCTTGTATTCTGGCCAACTTCAATCTACTACTTCCTCTCTCAGATCTGAACCTTCCACATGCCTCTGGCTGTATTTTTCTCTCATATCTACAATAACATTCCTCCACTTAACTATACCTTGTAATTGTCATGTCCTCATTTTATAGCTAATTACCTCATTTATCCCTTTCTGTTACTTCCTCCAAATCCTCCTATATACCCTTCTTTTTTCACTTTAAAACTCTTAGCCTCTTTTATCAACAATTGTTGTTGCATACATATACATGTATATACATGCATGTTCCTAAATACACAGACCTACTTAGTCTGCATAATGTTATTTGTTTGTATTTTTTTCAGGGCTGATTATGAGTTTTGGATAACAATTTTGTATACTCTTCTCTGGGGAAGATTATTTCTCCCACTCCTTATTTGCCTGTAGTTCTTTGTGCAGGTTTGAGGCTTCATGGGCTTTCACTTGTCCACTTAAATGTGTTTGCTGTTGTCCTTCTTCAGCTCATGTTTAGGAAGTTATGTTGGTGAGGCTTATTTGGTCTAGCTTCTGCTATTCCTAACGTACACAGTCTCACAGCAAACTCCCTGAAAATTTGGCTCTTACAATCTTTTTGCTTCTTGTTTCAAAATAATCTAAGAGCTTTAGGTATGTTTTAGCTTTAAGTATTTGAACTGCATTTTTTAAATTACTGATTGGATTTATATTTCTTTTATGAAATGCAGTTAAATGTATTGCTCATTATAAAACTGAGGGTTGTTGCCATTGAGTTTGTAGTGTTTCTTATGAATTTTAGGCCTGTATACTTCTCCACATGTATCCAGACAATATTATTTTTAGAAATAATGGTCAGAGAATAATTGCCTAATAAAATTCTTCCAAGCTAGTTTATTTATAAAGCTAGTTCTGTAACGTTTCAGTTGAATTCCAATTCCTTTATAAAAAAATGGATGGATTTTCCTTTAACAAAATCTTGGGCTTTTCACTAATTTGCTATCCAGTAGCATGGGTGAGGGAAAGATGACCTCTGCCTTTGCTACCTGTGGCAGGGGAGAGAAATGGCCTCACTGCGTCACAAGCATAGGAGAGCTAAGCCTGCCCCATACCAGCTGCAGGACACACACAGGGACTGGATCCTGTAGCCGGGCTTGGCAACACACTAGCTTTCCCTGAGGGAGCAGGTGAACCAACCTTGTGGGGTGAGAACAGGATAGCTGATTCCCCACCTTAGTATTCCCCCCGCCTACAGTAATCAGGAGAGAAGATCCTGTACCTTGTCTTGGCTGAACAGTAGAGCTAGCTCTCCCACTCTCAGATCTTCAGGCCTGACTCACTATGTCTCTGCCAGCAGGGACAGCTCTACTGTGCTGCCCTCGGAAATTGCAGGGCCTGTTTGCCTGAGTGCTGAGGTTGATGAGGGGTAGTGTCGTTTAACGACAGTGATGCATCCAGTGAAGAGTGGGACCAAATTTGTGAAGCCCTATACTCACTGCTTTCAGTGATAACAGGAACCACAGAACCAGACATGGACCCTTACAGCAGTGTAGGCTCAGGTGATACCATGACCCTGGTAATTGCACTGGCTTCTCAGATCTACATGGCCCCAGCAGAGCCTCAACCCTCAGAGATTAACCTGGTTTTATGTGGTAGACAAGCGCCCTGAAGTTTGTGTGGCTTTTAGAGGTATTACAGGCCATGAACATCAATAGAACCCCAGCTGTGGTTGGACCATGAACCTCGACATGGTTCTTCGCAGCAGCACCCACCCAGATGTCACCATGATTCTAGTTGGCAAAATGGTCACTCAGATAAACATGGAAGCAATGGCAACATGGCCATTGAACCCAACATGGCTTCAGGTATGTGCCCAGATCCTGAACATTAGCATTCAATGACAGAAAGGTCTTTGGACATCAGTGCAGACCCTGTTGCAACAGACTCACATATCAGGAAATAGCCCTGGAAGCATCTCTGTCCCCAAGTGGCAGTCCATGTCACCCAGGTCTCTATGAGCCTGTAAGCAATACAGCCCTCAGGCAACAAGAAGAACCCAGGTCGAGGCCCTGATCCGGATCATTTTTGTGACCTTTTGTGGCAACATAGACCACAGGCATCAGCAAAGATTCAGGCTACAGTAGAGTCAAAGACCCATATGTGGCTCTTGGCAACAGCCTATGTCCAGATATCATCGTGACCTGAGTTGACATTGTAATTCACCAAGATCAGCATTGCCCCACTGGAGACATAGCCCACAAATGCTCATATGCTCCCAGGTAGCAGCCCAGACTCCTGGCATTCTATTGGCCATTAATGGTCACAGGAGTCATTAACATTGGCACATTTTCTGGCTGGGGTATGACCACAGAATTCTAATCTCTTGACAGAAGAGGATGACAGAGAAAAACTTAATATCAGCCAGCATGGGTTGGGCAGGGTAATAACAAAATGCATCCTTTGGGTCTGATGTTGGTATTATAGTGGTGAGTATACCTACCTTTCAAAATAGACACTTTAATTACATACTTCTAGTAACTCATATATCCCTACTTTCTAGTAATGTCTTCAAAATATTAGTCCATTAATGGAATAAACAATTGATTGGATTATTTCTTAATGAAATCACTATTTGGAAACTAAGTTTTCAGCAAATGAGCACCTGGTATTATTTTGCATCCAAACCATAAGGTGTGATGATGTTTTTAAATTACAAAACCAAATATGATTTTTATTTTTACATTTTTCTTGAATTGTTTTCTGGAATCTTTTTTTTTAGCTCAACAACAACAACAACAAAAAAGTCTATGGTAAATTCATACATCATGTTGCCTCCAGGAAACACAATTGTTTACCCATGACAGAGTGAGACTACAAAAGCTAAAGACATGTTATTATTATTGTGAAAAGAGTTTGAAGACTGTAACATATGGGGCCTGCTTGTGGGGGTTTCTGTCCTGTCCAGTTCCCACAGCAGTTAAGCCCCAAAGAGAATCACACAGAGAGTTTACATTAGATATAAACTGATTGGCCCATTAGCTCAGGCTTTTTGTTAGCTCTTGTAACTTATATTAATTCATTGTTCATATCTATGTTAGCCACATGGCTCGGTACCTTTCTTAGCGAAGCAGGTCATATCTTGCTTCTTTGGTGTTCTTGGCCAGACTGGAGGAATGGGCTTCCTTCTTCCTAGAATTCTTGCCTCATTAGCTCAGGCTTTATATTAGCTCCTATAACTTATGTTGGCCCATTATCCTTATTTCTGTTAGCCACATGGCTCAGTACCTTTTTCAGCAGGGTAGATCACATCCTGCTTCTTCAGTGATCTGGGCAGGAGTGTTGAAAGGGAGCTTCCTGCTTCCCAGAATTCTATTCTCCTTGCCTCGCCTCTACTTCCTGTCTGGTTGACCTGCCTATACTTCCTGACTGGCCAATCAACATTTATTTAAAACATGATTGACAGAATACAGACAATTCTCCCATACCAGAAGACCTTCTTCAAAACTTCAGGTGATTTCAGAGATCTCAAAACTATTTCATAGATATGCTACCCCCTAAAACAAGTTTACAACAATATGCAACATTTACATCTCTTTATTTACTTTTTCCTTGAAGGTCTTGTTTTCAGCAACAGATAGAATTACAAAGATGCTACTAGTCCATACAACTTGATCTAATTTATAATGAAGTGAGCATTAGAAGAAATGAAACAGCAGCAATCATAAAATGAAAGAAGGGCCTACATTTATAATAATCTAACCCACTTGTCCATCTGCACTCTAACTTGTACTGAAAAATTACTCTCTTCCTCAAAGAAGTTTTACATTCTGGAAACTAGGAGAGAATGTCAGAATTTTGTAGCACTAAGCCAGCTAAAGGAAGGCTAATGTGCATTAGCATATAGATGAAAGCACTTAGGAAAAGCAATAGTCCTTCAAACCAAGAACAATTAACTGGCAGTATAGAATGATCAGACAGAATGCTACCAGAAGAAGGTAATTTCCATTTTCTCTGCGTATACTAATAGAGACAATACAGCTTTTCACATGGTACTACGTAATCAATCACTTCTGAGATTTAAGATGCACTGAGACAGGCTCACAAAACCTGAGGCTCACTGAGAAATTTTAAACTCACAGACAAAGAGACATTGGTCATTAACCAGGATTTTGCCACATGCTAATTAGAAGCCTGCATTGATTCAGGTGGTCTGTCAAGGCATGGGATAGAATCATCAATGAGATGCCTATTTTCATAATTTACAGATACGATTTATTTCACAAGTATAAGTGCAAGTTTTAAACTCTAAATCCAAGAATAGATGCTCAGAAAAACTCTGAGATGGAGAAGGACTTAATCATGGTACTTACTAGTACTCCTTTACTTCTTTGTTTTTAAATATAAATGATTATCAAATATCCTATGATTACAATTCATACATATGTGAAAATGCTAGATGAGGAGACAATTCATTTGATTTTAAGAGGGCTTGTAATACCAAGTTCATATTGATTTGGATAATTTAAATTTCTAATTTCATCAAAATTATGAAGAGCTGCCTCTCTCTAAAACACAAACATTGCAGTTGCAATTTTACTTTAATATGCTAGTGAAAATGGTAGGTATTTTAATAAAGAACATAGAACAGTCTTATCAAAATTATTATACATTTTGAGGAAAAGTACAAAATCTTTTATTAGAAATCTATCAAATATATTAAATGAAAAATAAAATGGAGCACACAAATTAGTCAACAAAAATTCTCAAATACAAAAATAGGCAACATAAATGAACAAGTAATTGTTTCAAAAATATAGAAGAGTAGAAGCATGTGATTACTATATAAATAATTTATACGATCAAATAACCAGAAACTTTTAGATTGTGCTTCAACAACAGGATTGACACACCTCTATACAATGAGTAACTAAACTAATTGGGGCATGATGATGTCTTATATGTGCATGGGTACAAGGTCTGTGCTCTTTTCACTCTTGCTTTGTCATCATGTTTTTGTCTTCAGTGCAAGGTTACTCTGTCCCTGAGTCAGGACATCTTAATCGGTCTCCACAAGGCTTTGGAATTTCCCGAGTGGGAGGAGCCACTATCTTTTCTGGGAACATGAAGCTAGTTTGGAATTTTTTATTTTAAAACACTCTGCTAGGAAATTCCTTCTCATTCCTTTGAGAATAAAGGATAAGGGTCTTACAAAAATAAAGAAAGAAAGAAAGAAAGAAAGAAAGAAAGAAAGAAAGAAAGAAAGAAAGAAAGAAAGAAACCTAATGATATTCTGCTATACTCATCAATAAAAGCCTTGTCCAGTGGTTCTTAGAAAGGCTTTGCCCAGTAGCAGATGGGAGTGTATGATGAGACCCACAGATAAACATAAAAAGACATTAAGTATGAGCTACATTGAGGATTATCTTTTTCTATCAGCATGACTCAAATATTTATTTTATTTACATGAAAAATCCAAAATCTGAAGTCTAAGAAATATTCATAAATCAATGCATACTACTCTCCTAAATAAAAGTTACTTTAATGTAATTTTATTTTTAGCAGACACAAAAATATGCCTTCAACATATTAATGAGTTCATTTATATGTTCAGAGTTACTAATATGTACAGATATGCGTATCACTTCTAGAATATTAGGATCAATTAAGTTTATCATGTAAATAAGTGACAATTGCTAACTTGTATAGCTTGTTTTCTTGTTTCAACTTTATGTCAAATACTTCACGGTTGGCATCTTTTCTACATTTTCATAGATATATAGTTCTACTTTTATTTACTATTTGGCAAACAAGGGATAAAGAATTAATGACTTTCAGTTGGGTTTCCTACAATGACTATTCTTTGTTCATGTGTTTGAATGGAATTGTGGGAACTATTCTAGTTGCTGGGGAAAGCAATTCTCATCTTTGACCTGGGGAACAAGGGAAATAATTACATGATGAGTTCTGTGCACAGTGGACTTACTTTGAAATTAATTCAAATAAAAATAGATTTATCATTTCCGTTCCCAGACATCACTCTGAATCCTGTAATCTGATGCTTCTAGGCCTTTAGAGACTGAATGTCACATAAATAAGGATTTTGTTGTTTTACTAAGTTAAAGATTTCCTTTCCCATAGTAAATAGACCTGGACGCTCTATGAAATGCTAAGCAGATTTATGCCTTAAGTCGGAAAGATTGTAACAGAACCTTCCTTTCATTCATTCATGATGCCATCCCTTATAATTGGATGTGTTCTAGAAATTTTATGTGGTGAATGTCTATTCTATAGGCAACAGTCTATAGGCTAACATTAAATAATCACATAATTATTTTATTTCATTGGATTCCACAGGTAGTTTTTAAAATGCTTATGTAAATCAAAAAATATTTTTGTGTGCTTTTTATTGGAATTATATTCCCTTTGAATGAGAACATGATAGCTATGGTAGGGGAATTCTTTGTATCTTTGAGGCAAACTGAATTACTGGTCCCATCAAGAACTACCTCATCTGCCCCAGAGCTGATTGTCGCTCCTGTTCATATTGCTATGGACATGCATTTGATACATTGTGTAATTGATGAATATGGGTTGTGAAATGTTCTGTGGGAGACACTGAGCTTCCCTTATTGTTAAGATATCAGAAACATTACATTTCCATTCAAGTTATTGCAAAAATATATTAAAAGTAGAGAAAATATGTGTGCATGGAGATTGTGAGAAGATTCTAATGCTTTGTGGCAGAAGAACATCAGATCATTAAGATTTCATGAAAAATGTCATGATGAAGATTAGTAGAAGCATTAACCAAAATCTGTTTTAACTGAGTAAGCAGGAAGTGGAAGCAAACAATCTTAAAAAAAAAGGGGGGAAATGTGATAGAAATAATTGGCTGCCTGGACAGTCACCCAAAGTTCCTCTGCAACATTAGCACATCCATCTTTAGCCTACAGGCCTAGCATATCTGGCAGAGTTTTCTAAGAAGCAGGATATTCTGAAGAATTGTCTCTCCTTGTGTTGACAATGTTTGATAGTCACTTTCTTTAGTGACCTCTTATCCAATTAGAACAGCATACTGTCAATAGTCAAGGCAAGAGCATTTTCTTGCTCAGAGGCTTAATTTTGACAAAGAAAGTAAACTCCATGTGGAGTTTGTTCAATGTCTATTATCATCTCTAAAGTATAATGGTTTTGCCAGGAGCAGACACGTCTCATTTTCATAAAAAGAAGTCCTTGCTATTAAAACATCTTACATGTAGATCTCTGAAGGGTTTGAAGATGACTTGTCTATATAAGACATATCTTTGTTTGACCTTGAAAACATACTTAATGTGACAGCAAGTTAGATTATAATAGATGACTAATTATTAACGTGTATTTCCTTACTAGCCTAAATATTTAGTAATAATAATTTTCAAGGACTGGAAGTTTGCATTAAATTATTAAATAAGCTATATAGGTATAACACTTTGAGCAAGATTAGACATGTAGGTACAGTATGTTCTAACAAAACTAATTTCAAATTTGTATCAATATATAAAATTTGCATACAAAATACAAAAGTCCAATTCAATGTAATACTTATAACACTAGCAGTTCCTTTTTTAAAGTAAATTCAGTAATCTACCTCTTTCTTAATCTTATATCTATACCCTTTTTTTTTTCTTTTTTCAGAATAGATTCAATAATCTACTTTTTATCCTATCATAATTGTATCTCCCTGTTTTCTTTTCAAAATAAAATCCTTGAAACTAATTTCCATTTGATAAATATTCATAACCCATTAAATGACCAAAAGCCACCCTTGCCACCTCCTGGGAATGTGAGTGTCATATTCTTAAATTTATTCCTGCTGTCCAGGGGCAACAACATGTTTAGGGGATCTTGGAAAGAAAAAAATTGGTTTAATTTGTAAAGTACAAAGAGATAGTTTTAATATCTTTTTTCCAGTCTCTGTGTAATGGGAAAATACAGGGTTTGTCTAAAGTTATGACCAGAGTAGTATATTAGGCTGGATCATCACAGCTAAGTCAAAATTGTTTTAAGCAGTTTGCAGTCAAAAACTGATGTTTAGGTGGTATTTTTCATCTTAATGGTATAATCATAATCCTAGACAAATCACCATTGAGGGGCCTCAGTCTCCTTTTAAAGACTTGAAAGGTCACTGTTAAATATGCTCATGGTTCCCTGCAGACGACTGATACAGGCTCAAACCCAAAATCATGTAAAGAAAGGTAGATCAATCCTTTTTCAAGAATTAGTTAGTTCTCTAAAGTACCATTAATATAATGACAAAAAAGTAATCTGTTTTATGTAGTGGCATTTCAACTGTATTTTAATAAATAAAGCATGCCTGAAGATCTGAGAATATAACAACCCTACTGGTCAGCTTTTCAGACAAGGTAATGGTAACACACACCTTTAATCCCATTATCCACAGTGACTTGTACCTCTAATCCAGGTAGACACACTAATTGCTATAGAAACCGGGCAGTGCATGCCTTTAATCTCAGAACTAGAGAGGATTTTAAAATGGAAGGAAACAGCTCTTAATCGGTCTCTTTCTGTGATTTCTGGAGACAGGATCACCATTTTTGGACTGTAGTTGAGATAAGAATCAGTGGCTGACAGTTCTACTTTTTTGGTCTTCAGGTTGAACTTCAATTTCTGTTTCTGAGTTTTTCTCAATATTGCTTTATTTTGGCAGTCAACTTTTGGGGCATGAATTTAACAGCCTAAGGTACTGAGCAATTGAGTCAGGCCACAGCCAGCATAAACTTAGGCACCTTCGTTTGGGAGAAAACTAGCTCTCCCAGCTCCCATCTGACCTGGTTTAGCTTCCATGTAAAAATGGAAATATGCAGAGATTCTGGATACTGTATGGCATTGTATTGTCTTTGAATTGTTTGACTGTTGAGGAAGGAGCAAGAGCAACAAAAAGACATTTGATCTACCTAGCTCTATTCCCCCATAGCTTTGCTATAGGCCCAAAGCAGTTCCTTTATTTTCCAATGGTAATTACAGCATACAGAGGAAAATCTCACATCATAAGGCAAACCTCTGAAATTCATAAAATATTTTTCTGGTTATCCAGCTAAATTATGGCTGGGGAAATGCCATCCATTAAACTGCCTTCTTTCAAGATGGAATTGATCAGATTCAAGGTAACTGTCAGATCAAATTTCAAGGTAATGATGATTATTTTCTGGTTAATTTTCAACCCAATAGGTAAAATTTTTAACACTCTTCTGTCCTTCCCAAGAAAATTGATGCAGATGATCATAAACTCCAAATATAGCTCACAATTCATGAATTAAATAGCTTAAATGTAATATCAACTTTCATTTTCCAATTAGTCCTTTATTGGGTGATTATTCCTAGTGAAACAGCACCAAATATCTATTCATACCAGAAAATATAATGAGGTAGACATAAACCATGATTCTCTCCAAATATAATTTCATTAATTGATGAGTTTACTGGGGTAATTTAAGGACCATAAACAAACGATCATTTACATGAACTTGAGTAAATCAAAAGAAGCTGGATCTTCAAAAGTCTTATAAATTGTGTCTCAAATCCAATTAGTAAGCAGTTGGTAGTTGTTGTGGGAGGTCCTTCCACTCCTCCAGCCTGTAGCCGTTGAGATACCAGCCCATTGGTGCATGGTCTCTCTCCCTTTAAAAAAGCAAAAAGCGGCCACTTCCCTTTTCTCTCTCTCTTCACTTCCTGCTCCGCTGGCTACTAGACTCCCTTCCTGGTTGAGCAGAGGGCTGTTGTCTGGGATGGTGATCTGTAAGTTTTTTTCCCCTTTAAATAAATGCCACCCTATTAATCATAATTCTAAACTGGTGTGGCATTGTTTGTGACTTACGCCTTCAGGTAGTATCCATTACTGCCATACCTCTTTTACCCCATTAAAAACATCTTACTTGGCATATTATACACCATACAGGTCCACCAGTGATGGAGGAAGGTCATTGGCTAATAAAGAAACTGCCTTGGTCCATTTTATAGGTTAGAATATAGGTAGGTGGAGTAAACAGAACAGAATGCTGGGAGGAAGAGGAAGTGAGCTCAGACTCGATAGCTCTGCTCTCTGGATTAGACGCAATGAAGCTCCGACTCAGGATGTATTAGGCTAGAATCTTCCCAGTAAATGCACCTTGGGGTGCTACACACATTAATAGAAATGGGCCAAGCAGTGCTTAAAAGAATACAATTTGTGTGTTGTTATTTCGGAGCATAAGCTAGCCAGGTGGCCAGGAGGCAGGCTGTGGGAAGAGGCCTGCAGCTCCTTCAACAGAATGGTGCCCAATGTGGGGCTCGAACCTACGATGACCCTGAGATTAAGAGTCTCATGCTCTACCGACTGAGCTACCCTTCACACCAGTGAGAAGGACAGTTAACAAACTGAATTACAATGCCCAAAATTGTAAATATTAGCCATAACTTCATATTATTAGTTTTAGCTTGATAGTTCCCATATGCTGGAACCAAAATATGACACCATCAGCAAGTTTTGGCATGAAACCAACAGCAACAGGCTTTATGGCTTCCAGGACAGCAAATCATAATAGAAAAAGCAATCCTTCTCCTATACTAGGATTTAATCCAGTCATCTTATAGTTTAGGAAAATACATTTTTTTTCATTCTTAAGGGTGATTTCTTTTCAGTTTTTTTTTTGCTGATATTTTCATAATTTTTCCACATTGTATTCCAGGTCTTTAAATTCAGGGTTATTATTATGTAATGGAAGTTTTTTTTTTTTTTTTTTTAACATGGGATATGTAAGATCTCTCCAAGTAAGTTCATGTTGGTTTTAGGATTCAGAATCTTAAAAAAAAAAAAAACAAAAACATAAATTAAACATCATCATATTATCAAGTTGAAATAGCAGAAATATTATACCATAGTATTAGTATCCATTATTTTTGTCAATGATGCAGTATTGAATATAGTGACATGAATAGAGGACAAGATAATAGATATTAGATAGAAAGTAACTTTTACTCTCCATAGATATCCTTCTTGCTCATCCTGTAGCACCGACTTCATGCCCAAAGGGCTTCAAGAGGCTGGCTTTTACTCCTCCACATGGCTCAGGGCTAAGGAGCTACAAAGATATTAACTTGTTTACTGAATCTCCTGTTTGAATTGGCTTCCTTGATCTTACAAGGACCAAACCTACAAAATAGTAATCAGCTCTCTATTACTCATACCTAGCTGTTGAATGGGTACAAGCTTAGACAAACATATCTACTCAAAATTATGATTATTTTCAGAGAAGGATGTTTATGGCCTATTCTGGATGTATGATTATCAATACTTAAAAAAATCTATCATCTATCTATCTATCTATCATCTATCTATCTATCTATCTATCTATCTATCTATTTTCTATCTGTAAACTGACAGCTTGCTTTTGTTTCCTGACACAAGTATTCATAAAGAAACTATATTAATTACAATACTGCTTGACCAATGATTAAGGCACATTTCTACTTAGCTCCTACATCTTAAATTAACAGATTTCTATTAATTTGTTCATAACATGAAGCTGTGGCTTATTGGTTAGGTTCTGGTGTCTTTCTCCTTTGATAGCTACATGGCATCCCCCTGACTCCACTTTCATTCTCCCATCATTCAGTTTCATTTTCCTGCCTACCTATATCCTGTCCTGCCAGAATATAGGAAATAAAAGCATGGTGATAAAACATTTTCATGGAACACATAAGAAAATCCCATATCTATCTATCTATCTATCTATCTATCTATCTATCTATCTATCATCTATCTATCTATCTATCTATCTATCTATCTATCTATCGTATATACTTCTCTTCTACTCACTCTTTTCACAAAATTTGTCAACTTACGTTTGTACTTGTTTTTTCTTGAGAGTCTTACAACCGCAGCACTTGGCTTTATATCAACATTTTTCCCATAGATAGTCTATCTTAACATGAATTTTCCCAGTTTCATTTTCAACAATCTAGAGAGACTCTATCATCTGATTTATTGCTTTTTTTTTAAATTTGATTTTCACCAATTTAACAACTTTAAACAGAAAGTATATGCAACTTTAAATTATTCAGTTTTATCAAACACATACAACATTGTAAAAATCATGTGCTACCTTGTTGCTAAGCAAAATCAAATATTTCTGCAACCCAACAAGAGTCCTACTGAATTATTTCTTTTAATGCTCTTGTTTAAAGTGGTGCTAGAAATCTAGTGTTCCAAATGTCACACACTGCCACCCACTCCAATTTTCAATTCTCTTTGTAAGGATAGCTATTCCTCTATGCCATCCAGAATCCAACTCTCAGGAAATTGAGCTGGTTATAACCAAATATCTCTACTGACTCATGTAATGTTCCACCCATCTCTTGCTCCAGATTATGCAACCTTTGTCTCAAAAGGGGATGAATAGTTATATGATTCATTTTATACACTTATAATGAACTTTAATATCATCATCATCATATCTAAGAGACCTGTAATTCATAATTATCTGATTTCTCCCATGAATTTCAAGGTTTGGGATCTGAAGAAAAGCTTCTAACATAGCTCTAATTTGTAGACACTTTCACTAGAATTTCACTCCATGTAGAATTCTAATAATTATTCCAAGTTTCTTTTTCCTACATTTCCTGCCAAAAATCATAGAGCACCGTAGAGGATAATGCCTTTTTCCCATTGCAATTCACCAAATATGTACACAAATTCTATCTGGGGAGAGAGTGAAATCTTAGCTATCTTATTGCTCACAGCAAAAGCAGCACTACTGATATCATGGTTTACCTATAAACCCAGTTCATATGTGTTATTCTCTGGAATTGCCATATACTCTATGGCTGATGAATTATTTGGAGAGTATAGTTTTATTCCCATAGCAGACCACTTCTGATCTCTTCCATGATATCTGACCCTCAGACAAGTTTTTGGTAGTCTAATCACTCATGGTACAGGACATGAAATTGCCACTAAACAGGGAGTCACAGTATCACATGCCATATTGAGTGGGTCATATAAATATTGCCCTCTTCTTCCTGCAATATTCCATCTTCAGTTGAATGCTCACTGCTCTTTATAGGCACTCTCCAATTGTTCTTCCCTAACTCATCTTTGATTCTGTCTTTGCCTTTATGGAATGACATTTCCTAGTTAGACATGAACAGACATATATTCATGCAAATGAAAGACATAAGCCATTTCTTGCTTGATGAAACATTGAATATTCTTAGAGTTCTTAAAAAAGTATGGGTGAAGGATTACTAAAGGAGAAAACTTGAAAAATCAACTGTCTCAGTTAAAATACAACTGCAGAATGGATGAAATTTCCCAAAATTTATGTCTGTAGAGTTTATCCCACAATTCAGTTCCCCAGAACAATCTTATTCACAAAGTGTTTTCTGCTTGCATATCCTTTATGGAGATTCCATAAGTCTGCTACCTTTCTCTGTCCCTGAGTCTTGTGCACTTCATGAACTTTCTGAGATTTTTAAGCTCTCTTGGCTTTCTGAGTCTTATAATGTACAGTGAGTCTTGTGCACTTCATGAACTTTCTGAGATTTTTAAGCTCTCTTGGCTTTCTAAGTCTTACAATGTACAGTAGATAATTTCCAAGACATATATAGGAAATCCCAAGTTTGTCTTTGCTTTCATCCTTAATAGACAACTCAATTGGTCAAATATTGTTTAGACTCTACATTGTATAGTTACAGAATTTCCTTAAGATTCATCAATATAATGTGAAAGTGATTTGTATTTGTGTTATCCACTGCTGTGATAAAACACTATAAACATAGTTTACAGTTTCAGAGTATTATTCCAAAATTGATGGAGATTTAAGTCTGCATGTTACCACAATAGAAAAATCATTAGAGCAGGAAACTAGAGATCATTTTTTTCAATCACAAACATGAACTGTAAGTTTCAGAAACTTCCATGATAGTAAATTAGAAGTTGAGTAACATTATAAACATCAAAGCCTAATCACCATGATGTACTACTTTGTTCAAGGCTGCACATCTTTCCCAAAGAGTATTCCTAGCTAGGGATTAAGTGTTCAAATATCTGATCCAATGAGAGACCTTTCCCATTAAAACCACCACAGGAGCCCGGCGGTGATGGCGCACGCCTTTAATCCCAGTACTTGGGAGGTAGAGGCAGGTGGATCTCTGTGAGTTCGAGACCAGCCTGGTCTACAAGAGCTAGTTCCAGGACAGGCTCCAAAACCACAGAGAAACCCTGTCTTGAAAATAAATAAATAAATAACAAAACAAAACAACAACAACAACAAAAACACCTCAGGATCTATTTTGAGTACTACCATGTAACCAAACACATCTTGGGTATTTAATTTATATTTCTCCTTGAAGAAAATAAGGCATAGGCTCTCGCCAGTTAGCTAATATTACTATCTCCTTGGTAATCATTTCCTGGATTTTCTATGGATAGAAATTGAATCATGGAATATTTCTCCCATAGATGTTAATGCAAAACAGATATTTTGATGTCATCTTAATGATTTTATTTCTTCACAATAAACAATGATTAGAACTTTTTGTGCATGTCCTGACAAGAAAGGAATGAAATAATAAAAAAATACAAAGATATTTAGCTGTTTTATGTTCAATATTTTCCATTGTTCTAATTTTTTCAAAGCTATCAAATTGCTGGGGGCTTCACATCATCCACATGAAATATTTGGTACAATAATAATTTCAAGGTTTATTAGTGTATCTACAGCTCCTGGTTTCAAAGAACCATATTTATTAATGCTTCTCACAAAATATAACAATAAAATTTCAATATTATTTCTCATTTCTTCTAAGAGAAGCAGCCTTATCTTTATCTTTTTATGCATGCAAAGCATGCAAAAATCAATAGTAACTATTATGCAGTACATTTTTTATTCTATTTGGCTTCACTAAAAGTAGTTTTGTTATCATACAAAGAACCTATGGCTATGAGAATGGGGAGTGCAATTAAAAAAAAAACACTATGTGCATGGGAGGTGAGACATGAGCATTAAGTAATCTTACCTACCCTGATGATTCCAGTCTCTGTAATATATTCTACTCACATTATACATAGCACTCTTAGTAAATATACTCAGAGATGATGAGGGATGTTATTGAGAAGTTCCTGATCTACCCATTTAAAATATTTGAGAGGAAGATGTCTCTTAGAATGACACACCCTAATGTTGTCATTGAGCATGCCAGCAGTGGCAAGAATCCCTTTGTATAAAGTGCCTGTTTGCTGCTGCTCATGCGACAGACTTCTGTTTTAAATTGCCAGAATACCAATGTCCTCCTATTTAAGGTAGCTAGTTATTCCTGTTTATTAGTCACTCAATGAGGAAGAACCATCTTTACTATTACATTGTCAAGTACATATTAGAGTTGTTTATTATATTAATCTAGATTCTAAAATTTCTGGTGTTCATTGCAAAAGTTCTGTTACCATAGAACTTGAAACTGTGCTTTTATATAAGTCTTGAGAAAAGAGGAATATGCTAGTTCTCTCCAATTTTCTATCTTGTCATCTTCCATATAATCACTTTCTCTAAAATCTCGTTCACTCAGTTCTCCAGTAGTAAGGCCCTTCTCTAATATACATTTCATATGTTTTAATTTCTATGTGTGAGAGAAATATGGTAATGCTTATCTTTCTTTGTCTGGCTAAGTTTATATGACATAATAATTTACAGGTCCAAATCAGTTCCCACTTAATAACTCTTTGTCAAGTATATATGCTATATATTTAATCCAAAAATCTCTTGAAACAATGCTAGACAAGTTTCATATCTTATTACTATGAGTAATAATGAAGTATAAATTGATATTCATTTCTTTTTGTGTAGGAGATTACCCCATTTCTTTTAAGTTTAAATGTGGGAATAATACATGTAGATCTTGTGTTAAGTGTAGTTTAAGATTTTGAAGAATCTCTACACTTACATATTGACTTTACTAATTTACATTAGCACCAACAATTTTGAGAGTAATATTTTCCTTACACACTACTTGTGTTTATTATCTGTCTGGTTTTAATAAGATCTATTCTAACTGAACTGAGTATGAACTTCAATTACGTTTTAAAATATCCCATCCCAGCCCCCAAACAGACTGAGCTGGGAGATCTTATGACCCCGAAGAAGGGAAGGGGTTCCTGGGCTCAAGTTGGGATGGGATAGGAAGAGAGAGGCAGTAGCACGGGAAAGAAGCCCCTTCAGGATGACCAGAAAGTTTAGGGGGTTGAGGAATGTCTGTGCTCCTTTTTCCGGGGCTTTTGCCGCCCAATCAGGAACACACTCACCCCTCCAGTGGATCTTCTGGTACAGGATCAGGGCCCCTTGCCAGCCAGAATGGGGAGAGCTTGGGGGAATGGGACAGTTGGGATGGAGGAAGGGTAGATATGGGAGCAGGGAAGTAGATATCTTAATTAAGGGAGTCATTTTAGGGTTGGCAAGAGACTTGACTCTATAGGGGTTCCCAGGTGTCCATGGAGATGTCCCCAGCTTGTTCCTTGGGCAGCTGAGGAGAGGGTGCCTGAACTGGCCCTATCCTATAGCCACACTGATGAATATCTTGCGTATCACCATAGAACCTTCATCTGGTGAGGGATGGGATAGAGACAGAGACCCACATTGGAGCACTGGACTGAGCTCCCAAAGCCCAGATGAAGATCAGAAGGAGGGAGAACATGAGCAAGGAAGTCACCCACTGAGACGGTGGGGCTGATCTAATGGGAGCCCACCAAGGCCTGCTGGACTGGGACTGATGGTGCATGTGATCAAACCGGACTCTCTGAATGTGGCTGACAATGAGGGCTGACTGAGAAGCCAAGATAATGGCACTGGGTTTTGATTCTACTGCATGTACTGGCTTCTAAACTTTCTTTAGAGGAATCCTTTATTTCTCAATATTTCCAAATTATACTTGAAATATATATAAATACAGTGTTGAGCGTGTATAGAAGTTCCTGTCCCAGGTTTTAAAGCAAATTCAGTCTCTGTCCATTTCCTCTACTGATAACTATGCATTTGTTTTGTTCAAACTTTATACTGTTGAAGTATTATCTTTACAAATTTTATTTTTTAAATATTTATTTGTTTATTATGCATACAATATTCTGTCTGTGTGTATGTCTACACGCCAGAAGAGGGCATCAGACCTCATAACAGATGGTTGTGAGCCACCATGTGGTTGCCGGAACTTGAACTCAGGACCTCTGGAAGAGCAGGCAATGCTCTTAACCACTGAGCCATCTCTCCAGCCCTTTACCAATTTTATTTAGAATTTTTTTCATGAAAGGATGTTTATCTAGTCCTAGAATTTTTAATTTGCTGTTTTATTGGTATATCAGTCACATTGACTTCTCTCCTGCATTAGCATTTATCCCTTCTGATTAAATTTTGAAAGAAAAAAATTTGGAAATATATCTAATTATAATAAATATTCCGATTCATGATTTCATAATTTTATTGAAGCCTTTTACTAATGGCTCCACAGATTTAGTAGTGTTTGTAAAATTATTCATTTTTTATTATGATTAATTTTATTTCTTTGGATGTTTTGCTCTCTTATTGTGTTCTGGGAAAGAGTCCACCAAATTTACCTTTTAAAAGATGAAAATGTTTATTTCCTTCATATTTATCATTGTTTTGGGGGTCACTATTCTCTATTTCACTAATTTTATGCAGAATATATTATAAATTCTAATTTAAATTTCAGTTTTTCTTATTGATTAAGAATGTGATTTGTTGACTTGTTATCATAATTTATGCAGCTATTTCCATCTCATTATTGGGATGCCTGCAGTTATGGTCAATATGCACAATTGATTTTCTTTCTTCTCTGTCATGTTCTTTAGCACACATCAAAGCCAATTTTAAAGAAATCAAATTGCTAAGTAGGAAATTCACATAACACAGTCAAGTATCTTGGTTTTTCTTGACAGGCAGAAGATTCCAGGGTTCATAAATAGAACAGTTAATGTGCAGATCCTTAGAAGGATAAAGCTTATTCCTTCAGTAATCTGTTAATGCAATAATAAATTTACCTGGGTCTTCATTGTCTCCCCATCATAAATATAACAGCTTACAGTAGAGATCGTTTTGTGTTAGTATGGTTCTCTCACAACACATGTGACAATCACAGAGTAACAGGTTTTGGAATTATCTTAGTACATTAAGGGTCTGGATATTTCTAACACTCACAGTAAAAAGCTGGTTATTAGCTTTTAAAGGGCTAAAATGATTGACACCATTAGACAGTTTTTAAGTCTACAATCCCAGTGGTCTCAGCGGAGTGGCCTTATTCTGTTGTTGCTCCTGTTGTGCTTTCTAATTGAAGTCACTTTTGAAATCATCTAAATAGTTAGATCATAATGCTCCAGTGGGAAAACCTAGTTCCTAAACCTTCGTGAAACATTTGATACCCGCTTTTGCTCAAAGTTATATTCAAATCTTCATTTGTTTCTGCTGAATTTTTGAGCAGAGGCCAGTACTTATTCTTTTAAGGACAATATAATATTGTCCAAACTTAAACATAAAGGCCCTATACTTTCAGTTTATTGGATAGTCCAATAAAGAAATAAAGAAAAATGAGGCATTGAAATTTGCAGGTAAATAGATAAAACTAGAAAAATATGCCGAATGAAGTAGCCAAAAAGAAATTGCTGCATGTTCTCTCTCATATGTACAACCTTGAATCAAAGCTATAGTTTAACTAAGGCTTCCTGTAGAGTGTATTGAGAGGAAGACATATAAAGAAAGCATAATAAAAGTAGGCAGTGTGAAAGTAGAGATGGGAAATAATGGAAATAGGCATGTTTAAACAAAGAGAGGGTACATAATTCAGGGAGATGAGGAACAGTGGAGATGGTTAATCACACAAAAGAAAAAGAAAAGGCCATATTTAAACCATTTCTCTTTTGACTCAAGTCAAAACATAACTTATTTAAATACTTAAAGTGAGTTGGAAAGGAGATAACCTCCATGGCCAAACAAGACTTATCCCAGAAATTATAGGTTGTTAACAAAACTTCCAGTGCCAAAGATGTGGTACATACTTATTTCTTACTGGTCAGGGATGTGCTACCATTCACCAACACAATAATCACTGATATTCCTTTTAGGTTCTCATCAGTCCTAGATGATAAGACCCTATTGTTGAAGACACCATATGAATTGGTGGATATAAAGAAAGCAAGCTGAATCTGAGCCATAAACGTCCTAACTACCTCAGACTGTCACAGCCCTGGAAAGTGCTATGTAGACTGCTGATGAAGAGCAAGCATCAAGTCTCACCCAGCTGTGAACATGGCCAACTGTTATACACAGACCTAGAAGGTGTTATGTAGACTGCTGTGGAAGAAAAAGCATCGGTAGTCTCACCCAGCTGTGAACCTTATAAACTACTGCATGAGGCTGACAGTCAAATACTCATTTGTACAATAGTTTTGTATGCAACTGTTATATGGGGATAACCAAACTACTCTTTGCTTGAATTTGACTACCACTATCACTCCACAAGAAAGGATTTCACACCTCATACTGTAAACCATTTCAATCCCCAAGAAAGAGAGGCCATAGTTTTCAGGTTAAGATTTAATTAGATTGCTTAGCTAAATTTAAATAGTATTATTTTTCACAATAGTTGTATATGTATTTTTTTCACAGGAGATTACCACTTTCAGTGTTAATCAGAGAAGTCTCTTTTTCTAGTGAGTTGAGGTGAGTGCAGGGATTTATGACTGCACAACGTATAAATTCTGGGTACATTATTCAGCATTTTAATGTGATCTTTTTATTATCTCTTCTTCTTTCTTTGTTCTTTTAATTTCTCTCAGTAAATACAGTCTTTTTTTTTTTT
>NW_026068060.1:1618486-1625604 GCF_014885135.2 Alexandromys fortis | reverse complement strand
TCAGCCCAAAGAGCAATCAGGGTTCCCTGCCCTGTGGGAAGCCCAAGGACCACCCACCTCCATCCAGGTTTAGTAAGGTGAGCATCCAAACTTCCTAGGCTCCCACAAATCCAATATTTGCAGTTGGATCAAAAACCCATTGTCATTGTTCTTGGGGTCTCAGTAGTCCTCATTGTCCGCTATGTTCAGCGAGACCGGTTTTAACCCAGGCTTTTTCAGACCCAGGCCAGCTGGCCTTGGTGAGTTCCCTGATAGGACATCCCCATTGTCTCAGTGTGTGGGTGCACTTCTCGCGGTCCTGAGTTCCTTGCTCGTGCTCTCTCTCAGCAATGCTTAGCCTCCTTTCTCAGCTCCAGTAGTGCCACCTGCCAGTATCAGGAAGTTTTTCAGATTTACCTACATATCGTTGTCCTTTCAACAGCCTTTTAAAAAGTTAAACTCTTTAATGATATAGAAGTATAACTTCCCTTAATACTAAAATTATCAATTTCTCCAAAGATCTCTGATTATTTTGATACAAAAATGTGCTTGGTCCTTGTAGATGCCAGACTACTACTAATTTTAAGGCTCGTCAGTTGCTCACAGAGGAAATAATGAGGTTATTCTAGAGTTTCTACACAAAAATTTACTCTTTACTATTTGATCCAAGTTTGTACTAAAATAAATGGGTGTTTGTGCTGATACTTCTCCTTCTGTTTACAATAGGGTGAATGTTTGACTTTTGAAACAACTTATGATTAATATTGATGATTTACCTGGAAGAATTTAGAATCATCTGTGATATAAATTTCTGGGAAAGGATGTGGGAGGTATCTATATTGGGCTAACCTCTATGAATACTTTTGAGGGGTTATCGGTATTATATTAACTGAAGTAGGAAGACAATGGGAAGCACCTTTCAGAGATGGGGACCTGGTCTCATTAAATGGAGAAAATATGCTGGGGTATAGCACCAATTTCTTAATTTTGAATATATATTGTGAACAGCTTACCTAAAGGACTTGATACTTTGAGTTCCTCAAAAATTAGACTGCATTCTAGGACTGTTAGCCAAAATAAAACCTTCCTTCCTTGAGTTGCTTTGTCAGGGTTATTTGCCACAAGAAAAAGAAGTAACCAGCATATTTGAAATACTTAGTATTTTTTTCCAGTAATAAGAATCAGAATTTATTATTTGTAGTTTTATTTAACTAATTGTCCAATCTATTTTTATATGCAAAATTGTTTCAACATTAATAATCTGCCTTTACAAAATATAGAATTAAAAGAAATTAACTTGCTGATAACATTATAGAGTTTGCTTTTGTGTTTCTTTTCTTTTTAATTTGTTTTGTGGTCTTTTCTTTTTTGTCTTAGTTATATACACTTACTATTTCTAGAAACTTATTTGGAGAGGCCTTATATTCCCTGGAATTTTAAGTCAGAATGCATGAATTCACTAGGCTAAACCTCCAAAACAAAAACATTTTCAATTTCTGAAGGAAATAGGAGTACTAAATCAAATGCCTAGAATTAGCTATCAAGAAATGAGAAGCTATATGGGTGATTATCTAATTCCCAATAGGTCAAGAGATGACATATTACCCTCTTGTTTGATGAAATTGATAATATAAAAAGAAATTGGATTCTATGTCAAAAGAAACAGACTTATTTTAAAATGACTGTGACTAAATTTTTCGAATATAAAGTCTCCATTAATAGCAAATGGACATAGGAAAAGGGTTCTACAATGTACTTAGCTAAAATTTTAATATAATCTGCTATAGGATTTGTTTGCCTTATAAATCCATAGCTTCAGAGTTTGCAGTTAAGACTTTGAAACATATGTTCTATCAGTTAGCTTTATCTGCACACATTTGTTCCTCATTTTATAGATACCAAGGTAAAGAAAGATCTGAAACAGAACAAAATGATCTAGACACCCTTATATTAACATAGATAATTTTTTTGATTTAATGTGTGAATGTAAGATTAATCTATTTAAGCAGTATTTTGTTAACATAGTTTAAAGCTATGACTTGACTAATTATATCAAGTTTGGTATGAAAGGTTTCAGTTTCTGTGTACATTCATATATAAAGAACATCAAGGCTGACGTGTTAGACTTTCCTGAGAATACATAAATTAATATCTATTCTCCAGACAGCCCAATGCTAGACAAAAGCAACATTTCCACTACTGTCCAACTAGCTGACCCAATCTACTGAGCAGATGGTGAGGGTTTTACATAAAACTATAAATAACACCCAAACAATTACATCATTACAAGTCTCACCACATCACGTTTGATAACCTCATGGAAGCTAAATCATGGAGTCCCACTTCCATAAAGACCCCCTTCCATAGTTAACATCTTGCAAGATCACATTTCTCTGGAGGAAAACTTGGGTGAGTATTGGTTCGAATCCCAGAAGATGGCTATGCGTTCCTCACTTTTATTTCATTTCATTGTTTGCTTCTCTGTATTTGTGAACAGGTGTGTGTGTGTGTGTGTGTGTGTGTGTGTGTGTGTGTGTGTGTGTATGGGTTAGGGAGGTATATGTGCATGTGAGAGAGTGAGTGAATTTGAGTATATATCTGCAAGTGTGTGTATCTGTGCACATGTGTGAGTATGTATGTGTTTGCATAGGCATGTGTGTACATCTTTGAGTTTGTGTGAGTGTATGCATAAGTGTGTGCATGTATAAGTGTTTGAGTGTGTTTTGTGCATGTACAGTGTGTGTATACATGTGTTTGTGCATGCATGTTTGTATGTATGTGTGCAATAAGTCATATATATCAGAGAATAACATGAGTCATTGTTGTAACACAAATTCTATTTGTTCATAATAATAAAAACCTGGCAGGAGTAATAGGAGTGAAAGCTGAGAGATAATAGAAGCACAGCAGCCAGCTATTGGATCTCTTTCCTCTAGCAATGCACAGACCAAAGGGGAAATTCTGTCCCCAGACTTCCTCCTAAGACTGTGCCTCAGTCTGACTGCTCGGACTGCTGCCTCAGATTGGCTGCCTAGATAGACTGCTACCTCAGATAGACTGCCAAAATTGTTGTTTCATACTGACTGAGTTCCTGTCTCCTATTCTTCATCCCTCTGGAAAGCACCTCTCCTCTTATTATCAGTGTCAGAAGATTCAATATTACTCTTAGAGTGATCTTACCTGTAAGGGTCTACATTATTCTTTTTCTTTGATAATTAGTATTTTCAAAAGTCAGAGATTCAATTATTATTTGTCTAGTTTCTGAATTTGGTATTATTGAATTTATTGCTGATGTCAGTCATTGTAAGAAATCAAGGAAGGTCTCTTTGGGGCCCTGTATGATCTTAGTAAATGATTAAATCTTCATTCCTACTTCTTCAATTCTTGCCTAAGCATTCAAAGCTGCTTCATGGCATAAAATCGTGGTGTGGTTAATTATATAGAGATTGCCTTTGTACATCTGCATAATTTCTCTCTCCTACAAGTTGATCTTGGAAGATTTCCATACCTCTAGCCCTATTTCATTGTTCAATGGTCTTAGCCTCGTTTTTCCACTGGGTCCTCCATTGAAATTGTGGAGCAAGTTCCAAAGCAGCTGTAATCAAGTTTCTCTAGTCTTGAAGGATAATTCTATTACAAGTTGACCATGAGTTTATCATGTAGCATGTATCTCCAAACTATGCTGTTGGCCGAAAGACACACACAACTGGCTTTTTCATGAATTCATACCCCTA
The DNA here is from genome assembly GCF_014885135.2 of Alexandromys fortis. Taxonomy (NCBI): domain Eukaryota; kingdom Metazoa; phylum Chordata; class Mammalia; order Rodentia; family Cricetidae; genus Alexandromys; species Alexandromys fortis. The sequence continues at coordinate 1,621,891 of NW_026068060.1, read as the reverse complement.
AACTTGGGTGCCAGATGTAGTATGAAATCTAATTAGTTTGCTAATAAAAACTTGGAGTCAGCAATAAGGGAGTGAAAACTAGAGGATCACAGAAGCAGAGTAGCTAGGCATTAAAGTTCTTACATTTACCAGTGCTCAAATCAAATGGATGATCCTGTCCTCAGACTGCCAGGTGGCTGCCACTCAGACTGATCCTGAGACTGGCTTCTTCAGATTTATCCCATCCTCAGGCTTCACTAAGCTCCTATCTCCTCCCACCTTATATTCTTCTCTTCACCCAGTCACAACTGCTCTTTCTCAAACTCCCTAGTGCTAGGATTGAAGACATGTGACCCCAAGTGCTGGGATCACCTTTCTGTGAGATTTGCTTCTTTTTTAAACTGGATCAATTTCATGTAGTCCATGGTTTCCTTCAAATTACAAATCCTTCTGCTTGTCTCCAGAGTCTTGGGATTAAAGGCATGGGCCACCACTGATTCATCTCTAGTGGCTTAATCTGCACTCTTATCTTCAGGTAAACTTTATTTGTTAAAACTCAAGAAAAAAATCACTACAGTTGACATTCTCATATAAACTTATGTTAAGATAGAAACATTGTACTAATATCTGTTTGGAACAGAAATGTGAAAACATTTGATACAATAGTAGCGAAGTACAACTAATTGTTTGCCATTAACAAATTAGTTTTACTTCATGTTTCAATTTTTGTATGTTTTATTTTTGAAAAATAATGTTCTTTGCTAATGTCTTAGTCACTATTCTCTCACAGTGGAGAGACACCATGGCCAGGGCAAATTCTATAGTACTATTTAATTATGAACCTGTTTACAGTCTCAGAGGCATAATCTGTTATTATTATGACTGGGAACATAATGGAATGTTGAAAATTTTTAGAGTTCCATCATGATCCAAAGTGAAAGAGAGACTCTTAATCTTTGAAACCTCAAAGACCAACCCAGTTACAAATAACCTCCACCAAGGCCACCCCTAGTAATCCTTTTAATTCTTTAAAACAGTTACAGTATTTCATGATTAAGTATTCAAATATATGACCTGTTGATGTCATTCTTTTTATTAAAACCACCTCAACCACATTATAAGCTGTGCAAAAGAAAGGAAAACAGAAAAAGAAACAGAAGAAAAGAAAAAGGTTGTCTGATCAAATCTGTCTTGTTCGAAAACATTTAACAAAATTATTATCTGCTGCTTATGATAAGACTTATAATAGAAGAAAACTTCATATTGACAAAAATTATCTATAAAAATTCTTTCATATAATATTAAATTGGAAAAATGAGGGTATTTCTTTACCTGTGGTCATGTACCACACAAGTTTACCTTCTCTGCTCACTCCCATTTAACATTATTTTGGAAGTACTAAGGAATAGAATAAGATGAGGAAGCAAAATAAATGCATTTACATTTGAAAAAGAAAAACACTTTTCCTTTGTAAATGACCTAATTTTCTCAATAGAAAGTTACTCACAAAATTACTAAGAATCTAAACTGAAAAAATAGAAGCTAAACTAAAAAGCCAGAATTGCAAGAAATACTTTTAATATAAAAAGCTTTATAGCTTTGTTACACAATAAGTTTAAGAGTAGAATTAGAATATTAAAACAAAGAAGAAATTAAAAAACAACCCAAGTCGGAGATGACAATTTTACTTACAAAGTTAACAAAATATGAGTAAGAACCGCTGGTAGAAAATTTTACAATACTTAAAAATATAAAAATAATTGGATTAAATAGACAGATATTCCAGGCTTACAGATTATAGGTAGCAACATCATTTAATGTCAGATCATCAAATGGTTACATGAAATCATGATGCCACATCATTTTAAAAAAAACAAATAAGTTTTGAATATAAAGACATTTTAGAGTTTACATGAAAAAGGAAATGCATTTCATAATAAAATATTGACATATAGAAACTAATACAATCTTATGTCAGTACTTACACAGCTACATGATAAAGATGGACTAGCACTTGTGAATTACTGGAAACATAGATAAGCAGAACTCTCTTCCATCTAATACCTGAACTGTGTAGGGGTGAGAGGGAAGAGAAGAGATATTTCTCTGGAAGTGATGCTGCAATAACTATATGACCTTTGTGAAAAAAAAAATGAAGCTAAAAATACCACAATTTAAACCTTCATAGAATGACTCAAATCAGTTAGAACTAAGTACAAAATTAAGAATTAGAAAAACACGTGAGGAAACATAATGACTTGCATTTGGAAATCAGCATCACGAAAGAAAACTCTAGTTTATTGAAAACAGAAACTTCTGGGAAAAAAGGTAAGAATAGAATGAACCAGCAAGCTATGTAAAAAAAGTATGAGAATGGATTTGATATCTTCAAAGCATTGCATATACAACTCTTATATGTTAACAACAAAATATATTGGAATAAAAATGAGTAAATATGAGCTAAATGAAACTCATTGAAGAAATTAAATTATGGTACTATTAAAGTTATACTTTTTTTGAAAAAATACTGCCTAGAGTATATACATGTTATATATTAGGGACATTACTTCAAATATGTATAGCAAGTTCTTTTGAAGGTTTACAAAATGGTATTGCTTTGAATTCCATCAAGTTGTTGTTGGACTTTCTATAAACTGCCTTTATTATGTTGATATATATTGTATGTATGTACATATGGAAGAAATCTAAAGTCATGAAATAATGGGCGGGACAGTGACTCAAATTGACAAATTTTATATTGTTCTCTACAAACTAAGGGCCAAGATCTGTTGCTAAAGACAACATATGCATATCTTTGAATAAAATGGCCTCCATATGCTCATACATTGGAACATTTAATCACCATAGAGTGGAACTCCTTGAAAGAATTAGAAAGACTAGAGTAAGTAAGGCTTTTTTGAAGAAAGTGTGTTACTGGGCTTTCAAGATTCAAAATTCCATTCCAGGCCTAGCTTCTCTCTGTTTTCTCCTTTTTCTTTCTCTTTGTCTTTTTCCTCTCTCTCCCTATTCCAGTTGCTTGCCTGCAATTGGCTATGCTATGCACAGTGATGATAATGGACAAAATCTCTGAAGCTGTAATCAAACCTAATTAAATGATTTCTATTTATAAGAGTTTCCTTTGCAATGGTACCTCATTGTCCGCCATATTCAGAGAGTCCGGTTTTATCCCATGCATTTTCAGTCCCAGTCCAGCTGGCCTTGGTGAGCTCCCAATAGATCAGCCCCACTGCCTCAGTGGGTGGATGCCCCCATCACGGTCTTGACTTCCTTGCTCATGTTCTCCCTCCTTCTGTTCCTCATTTGGACCTTGGGAGCTCAGTCCAGTGCTCCAATGTGTGTCTCTGTCTCTATCTCCATCCATCGCCAGATGAAGGTTCTATGGTGATATGCAAGATATTCATTAGT
>NW_026068060.1:1598468-1618086 GCF_014885135.2 Alexandromys fortis | reverse complement strand
TCTCTCCTTTCCCCCATCCCACCCCACCCCCCAGTTCCCAATTTTTGCCCAGCAATCTTGTCTTCTTCCAATATCCAGGAGGATAACTGTATGTTTTTCTTTGGCTCCTTAGCGATCAGGGAAATGCAAATCAAAACAACTTTGAGATGCCATCTTACACTGCTTTTTCTTGCAGAGAACCTTATTTCGATCCCCTATACCAACACTAGGTTAGCTCATGTCCAACTCCACCTCCAGGACAACTTATTTCCCTGTTTTAGTTCTTAGTCACCTATATTCATATGTACATAGAATTTTCAGAACTATACACATATACACTTAATTAATTGTATAAACTTAAAATTAAAAGCTTCAATCATATTCGTATGTGATTAATTCAATGATGCTCAAAAATAATACTTCATGTTTCCCAGAATATTTGACAATATATTTGAAGTATGTTCACTTCACAATATAAGACAAACCTATTTTTGGTTAAAATACTTTTTGTACATTAGAAAATTGATGATGTGCTTTCAAATATTCAGAAATTAGCAAAGTTAAAGACACTGAATATTAAGTCTTTATCAAGGAACTATCAACAGAAGTATCTTTTCCTAATAGGCAAATGAGCAATAAGAACAATTGTGATCAATCTTATTGCCATGTATCTATTATGATCTCTCTCAAAAGTATAATCCCTTAAGTATTATTAACTTAATTTCTCATTGTTTTACATGTAAACTAGAATTTTTTTACACATTTATATGGATTCATGTTTTAGTTTTTAATTTCCTATATGAATCAGTAGTTTATTGTGTAATGCTTTTTGAAGTAAGAAAGCATAAACATGTAAGCAGGATAAAAGCAAGATTTAAATATTTTTCTAAGAATCAGATAAATTTAATAATGTTAGAACTGTTTTTCATTAATTAAAATGTTTTTTTTTTTTAATCTGGGGATTCTTTTGGTGCAAACTTTAGCATCTTTGATATATACAAACATGATATCTTCAAATAAGGATACTTTGATGTCTTTTACCCATTTATATGATTTTTGTTCTCTATTCTTGTCTTATTGCACTGGCTAAGACTTCAAGCTCTGTTTTAAAGAGACCGTGGATGACCTCATCTTGCTCCTGACCTTCATGGGAATGCTTTAATTTATTTATTTTTATTTTATTTTCCATTTAGAACTTTTTTTTATTTACAGGCTTATCCTGCATTGACTTTGCCAAGTACATTTAACTGTACTACCTCCATCCTTAACCTTTCCAGGCATTGATAATGAAGAGGAGCTGGATTTTGTCGCATGTCTTTAAAATTTCTATTGACACTGGGATAATCAAAGGATTGTTGTCCTAGACTCAATTCATGTGGGAAGTTACAGTTACTGATTTATCTGATTATTTATTTTAATGAAGCCAACTTGATTATGATGAATGTTTCTTTTGATGTGTTCTTGAGTTCAGCTTGAAAAACTTTTGTTTGGAAATATGGATCTATAATTTAGATAGCAGTCTCGTCTAAGATTGAAACATTTCACATTCCATACTGCAGGGAATTTTAATAAAAGAGAGAAAAAAAAAACCTCAAAATAGCTCCAATTAGTTCCTGAAACCGATCCCATTTATAAGGCTCCCCCATCTGCAAAAGTATACAAAGCACAAACACTGTTCAAAGTCAGTCTTCAATCAATGAATCAAACTATTTTACAAAGGAGTACTTGTGTTCATAGATCACTGTTCTGTCAGATTCATCTTATAACTATTGGCCAAGTACCTAGGAACAGTGGTATTTCATATGACACAGAAGCCTAATTCTTAACAATAGGAAGACATCTATATTCACTTTTTCCAACCCCTTCCAAGGCTTAAGGATCATTGAGAATGGGGCAGAGACAATGTAAGAGCCAGAGGAAGTTGTGGATTTTGTATAGCAGTTTTCTTGGAGACTAAAACATTCCATCATGCATGGCTTCTTATTAAGATGTGGCGATGGATGGAAATAGAGACACAGACCCACACTGGAGCACTGGACTGAGCTCCCAAGGTCCAAATGAGGAGCAGAAGGAAGCAGAACATGAACAGGGAAGTCAGGACCCAGAGGGGTGCTCCCACCCACTGAGACAGTGGTGCTGATCTACTGGGAGCTCACCAAGGCCAGCTGGACTGAGACTGATAGAGCATGTGATCAAACCGGACTCTCTGAACGTGGCAGTCAATGAGGGCTGACTGAGAAGCCAAGAACAATGGAACTGGGTTTTGATCCTACAGCATGTACTGGCTTTGTGGAAGCCTAGTCTCTTTGGATGCTCACCTACCTAGACTTGGATGGAGTGGGGAAGACCTTGGACTTCCCACAGGGCAGGGAACTCGGACTGCTCTTTGAACTGGAGAGGGAGGGGGAGAAGGGTGGGGAGAAAGAGAGGCAAATGGGAGGAGGGGATGAGGTGGAAATTTTTAATAAAATTTTTAATAAATAAGATGTGGAGTAAATAAATAAAAAGATTCAGAAAGTTTACAAATATAAGCAGATTAATTAGGTACCTCACTCCCCAATGGTATTTATAAACAGTAAAAATTGCTGAGAGTTTAAGTCTAACCAATAAGGAAAACAAGATTCTCATAGAAACACAGCTACCTGGAACAAGCAAAGATGGGCATATTAGAATGGAAGAAGAAAGTGACAGGCCAGTTGCCTGAAGAGGGCAAAGGACAGCCCTGCTACCTGGAAGGGGCTCAGATCAATTGAGCCAGTAGCAAAGATTAGATATGCCAATCTGTTGGTCTGCCTGCTGGCTAGATATTGAGCTTGAGGTTTCCAGCATTAGGGAGTGCTATTGTGGGATTTGGTGATGCAGCTATCTTTGTGCTATTTCTGCTCCTGTAAATGACCATTCACCTTTATTACTCTTAAGATCAACAATAAAATTTGATTTACAAATATTTGTACTTTGGTGATATCTCTATGTTTGTCTCTTATGACTTTCTATCTAGGCTAATAGATTTATGTGAGTTGTGCTTTCCCAGAAAAAAAATTATATGTCATAACACTGTATTTTTGTGTGTGTTTTATCTCAATTTTGTATTTGCATGTAATGCTGGATGGGTAGGGACACTATAAAAATCATTGTAGAGGTTACTTTAAAAAAGTTAAGTTCAATCTTTCTTATGAACCACCTATGCCACTTCTGAGCATGAGCCTAAAACTCTTTGTTTGCTACTATAGAGATAATTGCAAAACCATCTATTCATTGGTGCCCTTTTTCAAATACTTAAGCTATGGGAACAGTCTGAATATTTGTGAAATGATTAATGGAATATTAAATTTCACACACACACATACACACACAGCTGAATGCATAGACCTGGAAAATAGTATACTGAATAAGTTATCCCAGTCCCAGATAGACAGAAAACATTGCACTGTTTTGTTGTATAAGGTCTTTAGTTTCAATTTCTTACTATTGTGTTCAAATTTGAGTGCCTGTTAAGATTAGGAAACTAAAATGTGTCCATTAGAGAAGAAAGAAAAAAAAGAAGAGTTGGAATAGTGATTGAAAGGATAGCAAAACAAACACAATATCAAATTAGAGGTGGGGAATACAGAAATAGTAATGTTTAAGTGACTCTAAAAGTGGTGTCATATGGGAAAGAAGATAAAGAGTGAATTGTAGCTAAGGCTGTATAAAATATTTTCTGTGGATGTATATTATTATATAAGTCTATTTCACAAACAAAAATGACCATAAATATTTGAGGAGCATGAATTCCATTGTGCTTTTCATAAAGATTCAAGGTTATTAAAGGAATATTTCAGTAGCAGCTCTGGGATACCTCTCTAGGAACTGTTACTCAAGTAAGCCACAGAAGTCACCAAAAGACTATTGACTATTTCCAGTCTCTGTCTGACCACCAGAATTAGATAATTTACACACTATTGCTGAGTTCTCCACATATTCCAAAGGTCTTTTCTCTCTGCAAAATTTACAGTTGTGGATATTTTTAAATTTCTATTTATTGCAAGAAGAAGCTCAGCAAAGTTTCTGTATAAAATGGTCAACAGTTGAAGACAACAGGCAAAAATGCAAAAAAATAAGTGACTGTGGAATGTTCACATTAAACAAAACAACTGTATCTTGTCTTCCATTGCCCAGGAAACATCAAGGAACATGAGGCAGAAATATCAGAGGAGTACTAGAATAGGGAGTTTCTCTCTCTCTCTCTCTGTCTCTCTCTCTCTGTCTCTCTCTCTCTCTGTCTTTCTCTCTCTCTTTCAAACATACACGCACACACACAACACACACACACTCACAAATCTATCAATTTCATGATTCCTATATCCATGAATTCACTGCAGCTGCGGTCACTTGTAAATGACATCACATGGCCACTATAGCCTTGAATCACTGAAGATGCTGTCACCTGTACATGGCAGGACCACTATACCATAAATTCAGTGCATCTGCAATTACCTTCACAGGGCATTAAGAAAACAGTTCCTTTTTCATACAACTTCATACATTGGGGTTAAATTCAGGAATCCTCACTACTCATTAAGGGACTATAAGAATGTAAAAAGTGCTGGGAAAGAATAGAGCTTTTTTTTTTTTTTCTGTAGTGCAGCCAATGTAATTTGTCCATCATCCAGTATGGTTGTACAAACCATCATAAATGACTCAAAGAACAACAAACGCACAAAAGTAGAATGAAACACTTTGGAAAGGATGGTTTCAGGAGGAAAGAGGGAAGAACAGGAAACAATAATGGTGAAAGGTTTAATTAGAAATTGCTTTAAACACTTGAAACTGGCAGGCAACAAAAAAAATCACAATTTATTACAAGGTGTTTACATGTGAAACTTATTTCAAAATAACTTATGACTTACTACAAGCTTAGTTAATAATACTTATTCACAATTTATAATCTAAACAAATTTAAGAAAACCTACTGTGCGAGGGGGAGGGAAAAAGGAGGATGGGAGGAGGTGGAAATGTTAAATAAGTAAATTAAAAAAAATTTAAAAAAATATGGATTTATAAAAAAAGAAAACCTACTGCTATGTATTATCAAGAATTAGTTTTTATTAATTTCTTTTTTGTTATTTGAGGTGGGATCTACTTAAAAGGAACCAGCTTGCCTCGTGCCTACTCTATTGTCCAGGATGTCTTTGTATTCAAGATCATCCTGTTCACAGCCTAATCCCTCTGGTAATGTAAACTTCAAATCAATTCTTCACTTCTTAAGTGCCTTGGTAATGGCGTTTCATCACAACATTAGAAAATTAACCCCTACAACAGGGGATCAAAAATAGAAGGGGACAAATAGAAGACTTGCACCAAAACCCTGCTTGGTGAAGCAGAACATTTTATTGACACTATCAGAGAAGTATGAGTAAGGGGTTACTTAAAGGAACAAGCAACTACATTACTAAAATGCCTATCCTATCATGGGTGAGATCTTAACCACAACCCAGGAGTTCCCTACATAATTTCAAGGCTGATCAAAAAGTGCCAGATATTTCCATTGGAAGCTTGGCTGTTCAGAGTTGTCTTCTCCATTTGTTATTCTCTGTTATCCATGGTTGTCTAGAGGGATCCTGGCATTGTTTTCTGTCACCCAGGGTTATCTCGGGGTCCTTATGTTGCTTAATCTCACCCAGGGCTATCCAGGAGACCTCATGAAACTTGGAGGTTTCAACTTCCCAAGACATGAGTTGCTTTTTTTTTTTTTTTTTGGTTTCTGAGACTCATAAGTATCTCTGTTCTCTCCTGGGAGGAATGTTTCAATTAAAACAAAACTGTTGTACAATGTTATTTTGAATGTAATTAACACAGAAACGTATTGAATAATTTATATTCATTTTATAATATCTTGAAAGCTGCTTAACACATGCAGGAAATCCCCAATCAGTTAATAATCACTTGCTCAGGAATTCTTATTTTTAATTTTTAAAATTTGTGTTTGAAAATTAGATCCATGCAAATATTTTGTTCCAATAATACTAAAATAGTGTGCAAATATCAAAATTTTCACAGAAAATGTTTTATGTTGATTACAGTTTGGAGTGAAAATAAGCTTTGAAATTTCTCTTTTACTGAATATTGGCCAGCAAAATAATTTGTGTACCTCAAGTCTACTAAAAACATTTTTGACTGTTACTTGTGGCCACAGATACAAAGTCATAGAATGAATGAGGGTTTGGAAAACCAATTACATTATGATGCATTAAAAATAGAACTTTAAATTCCAATAATAATGTTCCAATATAACTATGATCAGCATCTTCCACAATTAAAAATTTGTAACTTGCATAGGCTTAGCATTCACCTGCAGTCATAGTTTAAGTGATATGTTCAGCATTTAATCAAATCCTGTTGTCTGAGACTCATTTCTCTTTCAATTGCACTATTTATAATTTTCTTTATACTTCTCTGTGTTGAAATATCTTCTTTGTCTTACAAATAAATGCTACTTACTTAATATTTATGTGATATGTAGTGTTTATAAAAAAGAACTGTGTGGCTAGCAATTTAAAAATGGTTACAAGTAGAAAATAAGGGGAAATTACTTATAAATTATCCAGAACAATGGGCTATATAAAACATTATCCCTATCTCTTTATTTTCTTCATACATTTTTACTTGTTGAATTTAATCCTTTATTGATTTTCTGAAAGTTTTAATTTATGAAGAAGAATAACAAGCAGATTTCAGTCCATAAATTGATTTATAATAGCAATTGTTTGATATGTTATTGATATTTTGTTAGAGATAAACCCTTCCTGTGTTGGTATGGTTACATTTTAAAGTCATAGTTCATGCCATTTATTAATAAAATACATATATTTCATTTTCTTTGGAGTCTGGTTTCTTTTACCTATATTTTCTCTGCAATTTTACAATATACAAAGAAAAAATCTTCCTTACTGGATGTCACAAAGAATAAGATTGCTCCTCCAATCTAGAGAACCACCCACTGAAACAAGCTTGAATACTGTTTGACATATTCCTCTCTGTATTGACTGTACCAGTAATAGCTTAAAAAAACTTCTCATTTTTTTTTCTAATTCTTTGGACACTCTTTAAAAAAAAAGTATGAAGGGATTTATCATCCTTCTGTTGCTGCCTGGTTTAGTAGTGGAATATCAGGTATAAGAATCGAATAAATAAAAGGGAACTTGCTTCTCCTCCAGAATGATAAAATTGCAAGACTATTATTAATTTTTAAAGTTTAGGTTTAATCTAAAAACTGGTAAACTTCAGCTAAATGAATTGTGTTTTTATTAGATATTCATTAAAGAATTTTCTTACTAAGAAGGCTCTAACGGTGTGAAAATGCTAATAATATTTGTTCAGTACATGTTGTGTGATGTCCTGATATCCTACTTAAAAATCACAGAGTACTGCCTTCAAATAGGTATTTTCTTGGACATTGCCTAGAGATGATCCATGTGGCTTCACATTGCTACTGAATTTATAATATATATTAACATTTCTCTGTCCTAATATAACTGCAAGACAAATATTTGTAGATTCTTCTAAAGGAGAGAAAATATGAGAACTTCTGTTGTATCCAATAAAACATTTAAGATTATATTTTGCATTTGGTTATGATTTCATAAAATTGCACATACACACACACAGAATAAAATAGTTATTCTGTTAAACATTGTTTTATGCAATGTATCTTCACCATCTCAGACCGTGAGAATTTTCTGATGAAAACTGTCTTGATTTGGACGATAACAGGATTGGATCTGCAAGTGAAGAACTGCTTTGCTGGTGACTTATTAGTTGGGGATAATAGTGACCTCTTCAAAGGATAAGATCTGAAACTTTCCATTATGTGCCTTGAGTAAATGGTGGCTATTCTTAATTAACTCATTCATTATAATTATCATTATAATTATTAGTATTAAGCACTCATTTCACATTATATATATTTAATTGAAAAAATATTTGTTCTCACATTATATATCCTGATCATGGTTCCCACTCTCTCTACTTCTCCAAGTTTGTCCAGACCTCCTCTCCCACCCAAATCAACTCCTTTTCTTTTCTTTTTTGATTTCTTTTCTTTCTCTTTCTTTCTTTCTTTCTTTCTTCTATTATTATTATTATTATTAATCTTTTCACTTCCTTTTCTGTCTCTTATTAGAAACCAGGCAGTCTTCTAATGTATAATAATAAAACAACACAAAACAATTATTAAAACATTGGAATAGGACAAAATAAATAGAATGAAATGAATCCAAGAGAAGGTACCAGATTTAGATCTAGACACAGATCTTTTTTAATCATTGTTGCCTAACACTGAAAATATGCTACTTAACTGAAGAAGAATGTGTTTGGCTTATGGCTTGAGGATACCAATATCTTGGTAGAGAAGGATACAGGGGTGTGAAGCTATGGCAGTGAGAGCTTGCCTTTAGGATCACTAACAGAGAGCACAGAATGCCTATACTTGGTGGACTTCTTCCCAAAGCATTTTCATTGAGTCCAGAACCGCACCGCTTAGAATGTTTCTTCCTAAACACAGATTAGTTGATCTTCTGCTCCCCAGTTAAGATTCCTTGGAAACACCCTCACAGATTTATTTAAAGCCATTTCCTAGTGTTGCCAATGGTGGCTCTTTCTTAATCTGGTAAAACTGAAGAAAAGCATTAATGGATACATTTTGTGTGTGTTTGTTTTAAAATTTATGAAATAGATATAAATTAAAGAGAAAATTTATGGTAAAAATTTAATTCTCAAGAAAATTGATCAGCATCTATTTGGTACAGTGTCCTGCTAAAGTTAATATATTTTACTGTGTTTGTGTGTCCTCATTTACATGGTAGTTTTGCATGTATTCAGAAGGTCAATTAAAATTAAATTTGGTAATTATTAAGGTTCAGAAACAGAAAATACAAAATTCCACCAAATTTAAAAGTGATTTAAAAGATACACAGTTCATTCAGAAATATTTAAAGATATATAAGAGCATCAAATATAGTTGCCAGCTATCCCACTTAACTCTTAGAATATTTTATTATTTATTTATAAATATATTTATTTTTGTTAGATGTAAAGTTTATGAAAGTATTATTAACACTGACCCTAATACTTCAGTTTAAACCTGTTGGTCCCACTTATGTTCAGATTTACATTTATCAGGAAAGTACCATAGACAAGCCTAATATCTTTAGCTACATCAATTAATTTTGATTAAGTGGCCACAATATGTCATTCAATTTTGTAATTTAAAGACCAGATGTTCAAAAGACCAGAATTTATTACCCCACCTGGTATTTAGAAGAATTAGTAGAATTCTTAAATAAAAGGAAATCAATTGATGTAAGATGAAATTAAAATTTCACTATAGTAAACAAAAATGTTCTGCATTCATTTTTATGATGAATTCATCATAAAATTTTCTATTTTATTTACATTTTAGTCAGTAAATACATTCATTTTCTTTTGTTTCATATTAAAAAGAATGATAGGCACTTTTAATTTAATTACATTTAATTTACTCACATTTCATTTAATTGCTGGCAATTAGAAAAGTAGTTTATAATATGCTGATGATCAAGTCTGAGGTGATGCTGGAAAAATATGTATTTTTTCATGCAATTTTCCATTTTAATAAATGGTACAGAAATATTATTTCATGAAGTATAAAATAAAAAGAAAATCCTTTTTTAGACTGAATAATTACTTAACTAGTCATCTTAAATATATAACTGACATAGAAACATTTTGATATAAATACAGTTAAAGATAAAACCAGATAAATATTTTCTGACATACCATTCACAAAAATCAAAGATGCAAACATGAAATATCCACTAAACATGCTTACATAATTTATACCTTAGACAGTGCACTTTTATGGACTTTATATTTTCTCAAAGCAAATAATCAAAGTATATCAACTGTCCAAGCTCTTATATATGGGGTGTTGCATTCTATAATGCTCCATACTTTATGTTATTACTCTACAGTGTAATTAGTTTGTTAATTTCAGTCTTTTACATAATTTAGTTTTAATTTCATTTTAGAATACATACTTAAAAATAATTAATGAGATTTTTAAAACCCTAGATGTTTATAGTGCATTTAAATATCTGGTCCGAGCATCTGAGTGGGGTTTGTAAGCAGAGTGTTGCAATTTGTTTATAGACTCACTGTGTGCCTGAAATGGGACTGTTAGCATGGCTTGAAGAGCTGCACTGAATGAACCTTCACTGTGTTTGACTTGGTAAAGCCGAAAAACAAAGTAGCCTCAGCCCTAGTCTTGCCACTTTGCATTTTAAGAAGCAGTCTTGGCCAGAAAAGGACTACAGATACACAGTAGAGACAGATTCAGATGTAAAATAACTTTAAATGGGTTACAGTGATAGATAAATGTAAGGAGGCTTGGGAGAGAGAAGAAATAGTTGTAAAAGAAAGTAAACGGATTAAAAAAAAAAAAACAAAGTCTTCAAAGAGACAGAGTACAGATAGACATAAATTTAAACAATAAAGAAAAATAAGCCATGTAAAGATGGAATATACACAGAGAGTCTGGATTATGTATATTATTCTTTTTTTTTAAATTTTTTAGACTGTCAATGAACAAAGTACAAAGAGACATTTCATTGCATGGACAGATAAGCTAAACAAAAAAAAAAGTGGTTCTGTTTTTTTTTTTATTCCACAGAAGATGAGAATCTGTAGATTTCTTTCTGATTAATGTGGATTGATGGACCAAGAGCCCCTGAAACGTCTCTACAAATCCTAAAAATTACTTCATCCAACAAAAAGCTGGATGCAGTTTGGATAGAACTATGCCCAAATTCCCAAATATTGTTTATAAATGTTTGTTAATATTTAAAAGATGATATGCTATAAAGATTTACATTGGTATGGATCTTGGTTTACTGATACAAACTTAAGGTCAATTTTGTTATATATTTTATTTCTGCTCTTGATTAAGGTATTGTTTTTGTGCAGCTTATTGAAAAATGCAATGCATAGTTAAGAAATACAGGTTAATAGATAATTATCTATAATAGTCAAGCTTCAAGTCATGTTAGTTAGGTTTCCTAGATAAAAAGAGCTATATTTCAGTAAGATAGATGATCTTCAAACCTTTCAAAGACCTATGGAATATGGCATTTAACATGTTTTAAGATCTTAGGACTTTTCATGAAAATGAGACATATCTGCTTTTGGCAGCACCGATCTACTTCAAGAGGAAGATGGGGATTAATGAGTCTCTTTATAGAGTTGGTTAGTCATTTGGGCAGAAAAGTACTCTTCTTAGCCTGCATGATGGTGTGCTGTATGAACTGGACAGGCAGTTCATAGAAATATGACTGCTAAACTTGCCTCAAGGTGAGACAATTCTTCAGGGTTCCTGCTTCATGAAAGTGTCTGCAAGACATTCTTTTTTTTAATTAATTAATTTATTTATTAAAGAATTCTGTCTCTTCCCCACTGCCACCTCATATTCAAGACATTCTTCAGGAAACAAAAGAAAGTGACTGACAAACTGCCAATAAAGGTAGAACTACCTTTAAAATTTCCTGCTTCATGGAAAATCTACCAGATAGTATGAACCTGTATGCTGAATATTGGATACCACAATGTTACAAAAGAACTTTGGGTGGCTGTCCAGGCAACAATATATCTGTCAGTTTTAGAGATTTGGAAGTTGCCTACAGTATACTTCCTGTTAAGTTAGATAATATTGCATCCTTCTGGGGTCTTTGATGGAGTTGAAGAATAGTTGTAGCTTTTTTTAGATATGATAATGGATAAAGTAGATATAAATATTGTAACTGTAATTCTAGGATAAGTGTTTTGCTTTATGCATTCTTGCTATATTAAAGGTAAAATATTCCTTTTTATTTATACAGTAAAGGGGAGGTGATGTGGGATTCCTCTTTGTATGCTGTGAATACCATTGGTTAATGAATAAAGCTGCATTGGGCCTACTGCAATGCAGAATAGGGCAAGGAAGGAATTCAAAGCAGATTGAGAAAGAAAGCATATCCACCACTGAAGACAATCATGCTGAAACTTGATGGTAAACCACGAGCCTCTTGGTAAAATATAACGTAATAGAAATGGGTTAATTTAAGATGTAAGAGCTAGCCAATAAGGAGCTAGAACTAATAGGGCAAGCAATGATTAATTAATACAGTTTCTGTGTGATTATTTAAGTTTTGTCAGGCTAGGAATGAACAAGCAGCCAAATGAAGAAATCTCATAACATCATGTGGATCTGGAAGGTGATGCTTAACAGTTGCTAACTGATACTGGTTCTTATATATGCATATAATACATACATTATTTTGACTAAAATAACAATTGAAAAGTTTAAATAGTGAGTGAACTATTTAAACTCTTCTGAACACACAGGATGTATGTGTGTGTGTGTGTGTATATATATATGAAACCTTTTATCTATAAAGCACAGGAACATACTTTATTACATTTGATCTTAGCCAAAAGGCCATGGATCTTACTGGGAAGAAGAAATTATAAACAGAAGTGTCTTTGTGCTGTGCCATCCCGCAGTGTGTGGGGATGGGAACAGAAGGCATCAGTTTGAGGAATGAGAGACAGAGGGAGACAAAACTGAAATGGGGCATTTAGGGGTCAATCTGAAAAGTTAGCACAAGGGAAACTTCCTGGATTTTCTAAGGGTGGCCCTATTGAGGATTCATTTTAATGGAGGATACAGAGCTTAAATCAGCTGTCTTCTGTAACCAAGCAAGGCTCCCAGGGTTGGAACTAGGACACCAACCTATCCATAAAACCTACACCTGTCCTGACTGCAAGATTTTCTGTGGCAATGATGACTCAGAACTTAGACTCTTAACAGTGGTAGTGGGAGTTTCTCTGCCTCTTTTGTGTCATCTGAAAACCTTTTTCCTCCCACTGGAATCCCTCACCCAGCTTGGATATAAGGGTTTGTTCCTCGTCTTATTAAACCTTGTAATACTTTGATATCCCTGTGGGTTCTGATCTTTTCTGAAGGGATTTGTGGAAGGGAGGAGTTGGCTTTGCGCCTGGGAGGATTGAAGGGAAGGGACACCACAGTTGAGAGGAACTATATGAGAGAAGAATAAATACAACAAAGTATTTTACTAAGCTGGTGTTCTTCAAATTAGAATTGTTAATGACTGTTTCTTCCAGGTATTCTGTTTTGTATTACTGATTGTATAATGCCTATTCTCTTTAAGCAAAGACAATCAAACAAGTTTTAACACTGTGTAGTACAAGCAGTGTTCCAGGAATTAATATATTGACCTGAAGATATAGAGTTCTACAAACAAATACTTTATTTTCAAACTATACTTCTTTCAATATTTTCCCTTCTGTTTCTGTAAAACTTTATAGCTATCTTTTCTTCGGTTTTAACTATACATAAGAATACTAAAAAAAAAAACAAAAAAACAAAAAAAAAAACAATTTTTTTTGAGATACTAAAGTTTCACCATGGGACAAACAGAATAGAGTACAGTTCCACCTAACCCAAAATTCTCACTTTTAGAAATCTGACGATCTTACAATTAGTCATAAAGAGCTGGGCAGTGGTTGGGCATGTCTTTAATCCCAGCACTCAGGAGGCAGAGGCAGGGGGCAGGCGGTTCTCTTTGACATCAAGGCCAGCCTGCTCTACATGAGCTAGTTCCAGGACAGGCTCCAAAGCTACAGAGAAACCCTGTCTTAAAAACTAAAAAACAATATAGTCATAAGGATCTTTGATCTTTACTGGCACTAACTATTTGACATCTGTCATTTATCTTCCATATTTGAAATTAGATCAGACACTGGAGCGGGTGCCATCTGACTGAAAAGGTACAGAAAAGATAAAACCAAAAGGTGACTGATCGGAGATGGCTGCACAGAATACTGTTAAACATAATGGACGGCAGTCAGGATGGAGAGGTCCTACACAGCACTTTCTGTAATTTGGTGAGCTGTTTGAGTATATTGTATATAAACTGTGTGACATGGACTTTCTCTTTTTAAACTTTTCTTAATGAGAAAGGTTTTCACTCTGGGTGCTTACAGTGCTTCCTGAGGTGGCAATCCCTAAAATTCAAAGTACATATGTGAGGTTACATTAATCTTTTACAGCATGTCAGAAAAATAGAATTGAATCTAAATGTAGTATTTGTATTATTTCTGATGCTACAGTGGAATTTAAGCACTGTATTGAAGAAAAGTGGGGAAAGTGGTCATCCATTTTGTTGTTCCTGCTATCAATCGGAATGGTTGGAACTATTCTCCAGTTTGTAAAATATTGATTTTAGCTTGTCATTTATAACCTTTATTTTATTATGGTGTGCTCTTCAGTCACTAGTTTTTATGATGAAGTGCTGTTAGAGTTTGTCAAAGGACCATGCAATTTCTGTCCTTGAGTCCATTTATATAGTTAATTACTTTTGCTAGCTTACATGTGTTTAATCATCTCTGCATGCCTGGAATGAAGGAAACGTGTTAATGGTGAATGCCCTTTTGGATTTAGTAGGATTCAGGTTCAAATTTGAATATATTTTGCAAGTATTTTGTTGAGAATGTTTGTATCTGTGCCAGTGGAGATATTGCATGAGGCCTTGTACAAATAGTATAATATACTGAATTATATTATTGAATTATATTATTGAAAATTATTGAAAATTAAATCAAATAATAAATAAATAGACCCTGTTGAGATAGTAAGATCAAGAATAGGAAGCCAGGCTGGAGCAAAAATATTAAAAGCTTCTCACAATTAAACAAACAAAACAAATATTAACAACACGGGCGTGAATGAAAGGATATTAGAAAGGCAGAAAGGATTCTTAAGGTAAGCCCTGTATCAATTATCAAGAAATGATTGAAATGGGCTGGGTAGTTTACCTGAGTAAATTAGCAACATTGCTTCTTAGTTGCCACATTATTGCTTGGTGTTATATTGGTAGAGACATACACAGATCATATAGTATAATAAATAATAATTTATGCATATATATTATACACATAGTATATGCCAACTATACTACATGCATATAGAATGAAGTGTAAACAATGCTTATTTTATTTAATATTTGTTTTTTGCTTCCAAAATATCTCTTTTGCTGACTTTTATGCAAATGTTGATGCCTTGAAATTTTGTTTTCCCCAAGATAACATAGATGGAATTAAATACTTTAAATAGATGATCTCTAATTCCCTTTACAACCTCTAAATTCTACAAATTTATGAATAATTCAAAACATGAACACTGTAAAATGTAGTTATTACTAATAAAAGTTTCATCTGATTTTAATGTTATATAACCTCAAATGTATTTCCCTCAGTTAAAATTAAGCAAGTCTTTCTGGGCAATCATAAAATCTATTTCATATGGAGAAAAATCTTTATCAACAATATGCTATAATATGACTTATAACAAAGTCATGCATACTTAGATTCAGTAATTAGATTTATGCATAGTTCTTAAAATGAGTGCTGTAAATTATAAACAAGTAAAATTACTTCAGAAGGCTTCTGATGAATAAATAAATCCTTTAACAACACAGACCTACAAAGAAGAGAAAATGTAAGAATTTTATTGACTTTTTATTCCTGTAGAAAACAAATGATATATTTCAATTTTTATATTAAATATGTTTTCATCTCTTACCATATATTATTGACTGTTTTTAAATATCTGCTTTCCATTCTATTTTGGCATACTCACAATTAAAATAATGAGTATACTTAACATAATGCTTAGACATGTACATAGAGAAACAGTGATTTTAATATGAATTTCTCTAAGCTGAAATGTAGGGGTTCATAGGATCACTGCTTCCTCTGCCAATGATTTCTTGATAATTTCCATTTCAGGATGGACATATATTAGTGCAAGACTTCTGCATAGCATTTAATAGGTTTTAAAATCTTTCATATTACACTTGAAAATACTTAAAATAACTTGTATTTGGCCCACTAAGGAGATAAGCAGCTTATCTTCTTAATATATTTATGAGACTGTACTAGATAAGAATTTTATATGCATGAAAATTAACACATTGGAATTAATCAATCATTGATAGCAAGACACTGAGAATCTAACTTCTAGTTTTATGAGTTAAAATGTAAGGTTCCAAATTATTTGTAATGTGATATGATCCTGTGACTTAATTAATATTAACATTAAGATTTTAGGTAATAGAAACATGGTCTAATTGTATTGTTTTATGAAACTATAAATTTTTTATTTGAATAGGAACTTATTTGCATGTCAGTTTTTCCATACACAATCTTTGTTTCTTCACTTCCCAGTTAATTAAGTCAAGAGCGTTCATGTCCCTCCATTCTGTATACTATTTGTTCAGAAGATTAAGTTCCTTATCGTTAGAGCTGTGGACAGTTTGTGTCAGGGCTTTAAAATGGCAGTAGTGTAGACTGTTCTTTATCTTTGACAGCAGGATTTTTGGTCAGTGACTTTTGTTTGTTTGTCAGTATGTTTGATTTTGGTGGGTTGCTTTTTTGTTTTTTCAAGGCTTTGTTTTTCTGTGTAGCTTTGGAGCCTGTTCTAGAACTTGATCTGCCTGCTTCTGCCTTCAGAGTACTGGATTTAAAGGCATATGCCACCATCACTTAGTCAATGTTTGCTCATAACACCAACATGTGTGTGTGTGTTTGTCTCTGTAAGTAATATTATATTGTATGTGTATGTAATATTATATATCATATATAACACATATTATATACATATCTGTATATAATATAATATGTGTTGTATATGTATATATACCACAATGAATAAAATATACATGATGTTTTAAATTACTAGCACTTATTTGAGCCCTTAAAGCTGATCACCTTCTAATAGTTTAGGTATGAATTGTTATGTAACTGTGATGGAAACGCAAGGATAGAGTTGCAAAAGATTTGAGGCTAGTGACAAAATATTAAGATATGTTTTTCTGTGACAGATACTGACTGAAACATTTTCTAATTCTTAGATCATGGTGATCAAATAATATTATGCCATAATATTATAAGATTCTTTTTGCCTGGTTTTGCTACATACATGAAACCAAGAGCTCATTAATATACAACTGGAATAAATAGGAGATCCAAGTAAATGGAGTAAATAGATCAGATAATGCATGTTCAACATATTTTCTATGGTTAACATAAAGATATTCTAGTGTTACTTGCCTTATGATATTTTATAATCAAATCTCCTGTTGATATGTGTTAGTGAAATGTATTCTCATCTTTTGAGCACATGAGATAAATACCAGACGTACTTTGAAAGTTGTGAAAACCAATGTATATATAGTAATTGAATTGATGAAATGGAAAATGCCAAAACAATGTAAGTATCTATTTCTCTATGGGCTAACTAAATTTGGTGTAAAGATTCGACAGGTTTATTTTCAGGATAAAACAAGAAAAGAAACAATATTTTAACTATTTGAAGGTGAATTGCTATGGTTCAAAACATAAATGTAACGGATAGCAATTAAGAATAAATGTGTTAACCCAACAGATGAATAATTATGATGTATGAACCTCAATAGGTAAGGCATGCAGGACCACAGATTGAAAACCAACATCTGTCTATAAGTTTTTTCAGGTATCACTACATTTCTTCCCTAAAATCAGCTATGTATTTTCTCCACTGCCTGTGTGTTTATTTTGTGTATTTATTCTATCTACTGGGCACACACATATCTATGGATAGTCAGAAAGATGATTTTTTTCTTACTTGTATAATTTTGATTAATATAAATAACACTAGGATATTTTACATAGTTCAGACTAACAGAAAAATGATAGTCTTCTCAGTTCTAAAACAAGTTGCATACAGTTAAATGATTTTAGGCTTTAGAACAAATTCAAACTAGAGTAAATGTGTCATAAGTTAAATCTTTACAGATAGTATACACATGGACAAATTCCTAAATGTCTAATTGTAGAACCAAGGTAAGTCTGGCTGCTAAAGACCTAATTCCTACATAAACTGATGTGAGATCCCCCCCCCCTGTAAGCTGTGAATACCATTGTTTAATAAAGAAACTGTCTTGGTGACAGAGTAGAACTAGGTGGTGAAAATTAAACTGAATGCTGGGAGAAATAAGGCAGAGTCAAGAGAAGCCATGAAGCCACTGCTGGAGACAGATGTGTTGAATCTTACTGATAAGCCACAGACATGTGGTGATATACAGATTAATAGAAATTGTTTCAATTAATATGTAAGAGCTAGTCAATAAGAAGCTAGAGCTAGGAGGCCAAGCAGTGACTTAATTAAAACAGTTTCTGAGTGATTATTTCATGCCCTAGCAGTTGAAAACAAATGAGCAGCATTCCTACAACACCTCATGGTTACTCAATTCCCTTAGATGTAACTTTTTACATTGCTTTCCTGGGAAGATATATATATGTAGAGGAGAGAAGAAGAACTTGACATAAATAAAGAAAAAACATCAATATATGTATGAGTTTTATTCCATCAGATCAGTAAAAATTATTTCCAAGTCCCACTACTCTGATGATTTGCTATTAATGACACTACCTTTTTAATCATTTGGTTTTCTCATGGGTAGTTAATATTTTAATGATTTTTAAGACTTTTCTAAAGAATCTTTTCTCATTTTACACGCCAATCCCAGTTCCCTCACCCTCCTCTTTTCTGGCTCTCCCAAAATTCTATCTGCTCCACCCCCATTCCCTCCTCAGAGAGGGTAAAGTTTCCCATGGGGAGTCAACAAAGTACTGCACAAGATTTTGAGGCAGAACCAAGGCCTACCCCTCTATATTTAGGTTGAGCAAGGTATTCTTCCAAAGACAATGGGCTCCAAAAAGCCATTTCCAGCACTGAGCATACATCCTTGGTTCCTGTCAGGTTGCCTACACACTGCCCCAGCCAAACAACTATCACCCACATCCAAATGATTTAGTTTGGTCCTATTCAAATTCCCCTGTTGTCAGTCTAGAGTCAGTTCCCACTAGCTTTGGTCAGCTTTGTCTCTGGATATCCTCATCATGGTCTTGACCACTTTGCTCATATTATCACTCCTTGTTCTCTTTGACTGGACTCTGGGAGCTCAGCCAAGTGCTAGCTATAGATCTCTGCATCTGCTTCCATCGGTTGCTGTATGAAGTTTCTATTGATGAAAATTAAGGTTGATTACAGGGAAGACCAGTTCTGGTAATCTCTCCTCTATTGTTTAGGGTCTTAGCTGGGATCATCCATATGGTTATTCCTTGTGCCAGGTTTTTATCTAGCCCAATAATGCCATCCTCGATCAAGATATCTTTCCTTGCTCTTCCTCTCTGTCCTTCCCCCATCTCTGCCATTCCATTTCCACTTGTTCTCCTCCCTTTTATCTTCTCCCTCACCATCCACTTATGTCCTTCATTCTCCCTTCCTTCATGCTCTCAATTTTCTCAGGCATTCTTGTGCATTTCCTCTTCCTACTATATAGTACAAATGTGAACCATACAGAAAAGTTTAAAAACAGAAATTGAGAATTCATTGCCATTTAAATATCAAGAAAAGTTTTTAAAAATATGTGCAACCAAAGGAAAAAATAATGCTCAGGGAAAAGTGCCACATTTATGTCTGTACTTTGAAATGTGTGTGTATGTGTTCATGTGTGTGTGTGTATGT
>NW_026068060.1:1585674-1597223 GCF_014885135.2 Alexandromys fortis | reverse complement strand
TTCCCTGCCCTGTGGAAAGTCCAAGGTCCTCCCCCCTCCGTCCATGTCTAGGAAGGTGAACATCCAAACTGGCTAGGCTCCCACCAAGCCGGAACATGAAGTAGGATCAGAACCCCTTGCCATTGACCTTGGCTTCTCATCAGTCCTCATTGTTCGCCATGATCAGAGAGTCCGGTTTTATCCCATGCTTTTTCAGTCACAGTCCAGCTGGCCTTGGTGAGCTCCCAATAGATCAGCCCCCACCTTCTCAGTGGGTGGGTGCACCCCCCGTGGTCTTTCTATAATGTGTGTTTTCAAAGTTTAACTTTTATTATGAAATCATGATTTTTTTCTACTCCTTATAACATTAAAATTTTTGACCTTTTAGTAAATGTTAGTTATCATTGTATAATGATTACACATTTTTAAAGGTATAATCATAGGAAAGATAGTTTTAATCATGCAAGAGTATTTTTAAATTATGTTGATTACAAAAAACACACCATATAGATATGCGTGGGCCAAAAGTAATCACCATAGTTTCTCTGAAAAAAAAAAAAAGCCACAAAACAAAACCTAGGGATATGATTCATTTATAAAAGCTGAAAAACATTCCTGGAATCTTAATTTTAAGGAATGCTTTTCATAAGTCCTATATTTTCCATGGGAGTAATCCTCACATGTCTGCAATTTCATGGTTCAAATAATTTAAAAATAACTTCTTAATACACTCCAAGTAATGAGTCACTTGACTTAGGATTCCAAGGAATCCATGCTTAAAAGAATGTGAAAGTCTATTATATTCATTGCATTAATAATGTAAAAGGCTACTGTAGTCACAGTATTAACAAGACTCTGCTATATTTGTAGTAATCATAGATGGATTTCTAGATGCAAACATCATCATTAACAACAAAAAGCTGAAATATAAATATGCCCCTCTGGAAAAAAAGTAAGAAAATTCTTCAAAATATAAAAATATGACCACATTTTAAAGACTGTGAAAGAATCAGGCTAAATTTAAAGAAAACAGAAGAAACCAAATAATGACAAATAAATTCAAAATCAGTAGGATGAAAAAGGGAGAATCAATGTCTCTAATACAAACAAATCATTTTATAAGATTAATTAAATTGATAAATTTCAAAATTAAATCCAAAGAAGAGGAGACATATCATTATCAAAACAGACAGTAACACCAATGTATATATAAACATTACAACTATAATCAATATATTTAAAAAATGAATAATCTAGTACTAGAATTGATAAAATGGCTAATTTTTGAAAGATTAATATCACCAAAATTCACATGAGAGAAAATATGAAAAGAAGTTGTAATTTCATTTAGAAAATATAGTAATATCTCATTACTGATTCTGTCAGACTAGCATTTGCCTGATACCAAATCCACATAATGACATTACATGAAAGAGAAACACTGAGCATTTTTTTCTAAAAAATGCATGTAAAGTATTTCCAACAATATTTCTAAGTGCTGCCTCGTGAGTTCCTATAAACCACAAATATTACATGATATTGCCATTGTTATTGTTTATCCTCTAGAATTTGACAGTAAGACTTTATTAATAAAGATATTATGGTCTCAATATACAAAACATAAAGATATCTAGTTGGTACTGATGTGGGAGCTTCAAAAGTACTAACTAGCTTAGATAATGCTAAAATATTCTATGAATGATACTGGAAGAAAAAGGTAATACTGAGTCTTACCCAGTTTTGAACTCTGAGAACCAAAATAGTGACTGTTTCAGCAAAGCATGCCCAGTGGTGCAATAGTTGCATGAAGATTATGGAAGTTACCAATCCCCTTCTGGTTTAATACTACCATATTTCACAAAAGGAAATATATTAAGCATCATCATTGGGCAGGAACCTATGGATAGACAGATAATAAGTCCTATGGGAGAATGTACTACTATTATTTTGTTATATTAGAATGATAGTAAACCATCACCTTATGATTTGTCATTATAATCATAGATTATCTTTTGGCTTTCATCAAATAGGTTTTTATTATTAAAAATAGATTTTTCTCTCATACTATACATATTAACGTGTAACCCTTTCTTTGACTCTTCCTAGGTGCCTTCTAACACTCCTTCTCCCCAAGAGACACTACTGTCCTCCATTTGCCTACAAGTTAAAGCAACCAAACCCAACATAACAAGATACAGTATAACAAGGCAAAACCCTCAAATTACAGCTGGACAAGGTCTTCTGCATAAATGGTATTTATGAGCTTGGTGGTTTTATGGGACTCAAAATAGGCTTCTATTTGTAGTAAATGACTATTAATTCAGAGACCCATCCATGATACATCAAGTTTTTTTTTTGAAAAAAAAAAAAAAAAGCATGATACAGCAGAATGCTCAGGCCTAAATGTGATGTCCGGTTCATACCCTGTCTTCCCAAAGTTCAGCATCCAGTCATAGAAAAGGATGAGAAAAATGTGTAAGATCCACAAGTGGTGAATGAGTATAAGAAAACTGTTCCAGCGACAACAGTTAAGCTGCCCTTATGAACTCCTAGTGATTTTAGCAACATGCATACAACCTGTGCTCGTTAAAGCTACACTATATGTCCTATCATATGGAGAAAGGTGGACAAGAAGTCCAGTTCTTAGATAAAGATCCTTTAAAAATTGATGCCAACTAGGAGAAGGGAAATCATTTTTTGTTTAAGAAGTTATGTCTTGGTAGATCAAGCAAACTCAAGTTGAAGGTCACATATCCAAGTGGACTTCATATGTTAAGTAAAAAGAAGACATAAAGTTGAACAGAAAAGGTAGGGTAGATATGGAAACACTGGAAAATAAGGATGAATACAATTGAACACATTGTATGATTAATAAATAACTAATAAATAAAAATGTGGACTCAAGTACCACAGCAAAGCTGAGCATGTAAAACAATATCCAATTTGAATTATACCTGTAAGCTCCATAACATCAATAACTAATAATTAGAAAAATCACTCAATCAATTAATTGACAAATCTTTACCATGTGAAAGACTCTAGTCACTAACAACTGCATA
Organism: Alexandromys fortis; assembly: GCF_014885135.2. Taxonomy (NCBI): domain Eukaryota; kingdom Metazoa; phylum Chordata; class Mammalia; order Rodentia; family Cricetidae; genus Alexandromys; species Alexandromys fortis. The sequence goes on along the minus strand of NW_026068060.1, from coordinate 1,594,185 downwards.
TTACATTCATAATATATATCCATAATAGTCAAACCTAAAGAGAATTTCATTCAATGGTTTTGCAGACCTATATCAAGACATAAATGGAGGTGAGTGCTAATTGGTATTGACAGGTATTTCTTGAGAAGTATTTATTCTAATACAATATAATTTGATAATACCTTTTCAATACCCCAACTTCTCCCTGAAATAGCTTTGTGTTCTTTCTGTCTTTTAATTAGAAAAAATGGCAAAAAGAAAGGAAATGGATTCAAATTCATGTTCTCCAGATCTTTAAAAAAAAGTTATTAAAATTTATCTCTGTGCTGAAATGGTTAACTATATTATAAATTTTAACATTCTAATAAGTAATAACATGGTTTTCCAAAATATCAATGAAATCTCATTATTCCATAAGGTCTCTCTTTAAAAGTTAATGAACAAAAAATTCAAATAAACTAAAAACAGTTTAAAATCATTATATGGTATCATAACAAAAAATGTATAATAAAAAATGAGACTCTAAGAACATAATTTTGCTGTTTTATATACAGGCTGCTTGGAGAAAGCTGAGAGAGAAAAATCTCTTCGGAAAATTATGGCTCCACATCTTTGAACTAGTATGTGGAAACTTTCGAGGAAAAGTGTCATTGGTGCCCTTGAGGTACTTATGCCATCAACTCAGATCTAAATTTAGTTCAGAGAGTGGTGTTAGAATTGTCAGTCTTCCAGAAACTTAGCAAAAACTCCTCTACTAAAGTATAACATAACATTCTCTACAGCAGAATTGTAATTTTATTAAAAGTATAAATACAGCATAATTTAATGCATGAGAACAAAATAGTACCTCTTTAAGTATTTTTAAAAATCAAACTTTATTAATCAATTAAAATAACAAATATGGCGATATTTCAGGCAAACAGCTAAGTTAGGTGACACTTTTATATGACAAAGCAAAAGAAAAGAAGATAGTTTTATTTAATAAATAAACCCTAACTGGATGAAACATAAAAATGTTAAATGAGTAAAAATAAAATAAATATATAGTAAAATACCTATTCAAATATTTACTATCTAAAAGTAACCTTTTCAATACTGAAAAACTAAGTGGATTATTTCAAAGTTTAGAAAATGAGATAGAGTATTCCAAGAGCTTCAAGTGTTATGTTTATTTCTCCTCATTAAATATATGTTAGTGATGGGACAATAGGTTAGAAAGTAATGCAATTGCCTAAAAAGAATAAAGAAAAGAATTTGATCTCTGAGGACTCATATCTAAGAGAAGCAAAGTGTGGTTGTCCACCCTTACAATTTCAAAACTATGGAATAGAGAAAGGCGAATCCTTGGGACCCACTGCCCAAAATCAGCTTAACACTTAGAGTGGGTCAATAAGAGACCTAGCCTCACTACGAAATAGTAAAAACAAAATATATGCAATAACCAACCAAACATAAAAAAAGCAAAGGAAGAAAGAAAGAAAGAAAGAAAGAAAGAAAGAAAGAAAAGAAAGAAAGAAAGAAAGAAAGAAAGAAAGAAAGAAAGAAACTAAGCACCTTAAAATATTCACAGACATTGACATCTGGCATCTAAGGATATAAAGACACACAAGCATATTATAATATTTGTAATGATGTTCAACATATATTTATTTACTATCATTTTAAATTGTCTAAACTTCAAAAATTATTGGATTTCAAACTAAAATTGCAACTAAACAGACATTTGTAGAGATTTCTACAAACTAAAAAAAATTAAAAAGGTTAATTACTTATCTTAGGAAAAATATGGAATAGCAAATTAGAACATTCAGAAAATAAATGACAAATTTAAAAGAAATGCTAAATAATTTTAAACAAAACAATGTAAAGTTATTTCTTGGCCAATTAAACAGCTTTCCAACATCACTAACTGTAGTGAAGTTGTTTAATTGTCCTGTCAAACAGGTCTCAGAAAAAAATGGCATGAAGACTTCTTATTAATTATAAAAACTTGGTATTTATTTATGTTTGTCCCACTACTTCTTACAACTTAATTTAATCTGTTTTTTTTTATTTTATTTATATTTTTTATGAATATGAGTGCTTTATCTGCATGCATGCCTGCATGCCACAAAAGGGCATCAGACCCCATCATAGATGGTTGAGGGCTGCCATGTGGTTGCTCGGAATTGAACTCAGGACCTCTGGAAGAGCAGCCAGTGCTCTTAACTACTGAGCCACCTCTCTAGCCCCTAACCAGTTTTTTTCATATGTTTTTCTTAAGGGCTTTTTACCTTTCTGTCACTGTTTATGTCATGCTTTCCTGCTTCTGCCAACATCTGGCTGGCTTGCCCCTAGGATCTCTCTCTCCCTTTGTATCCCTCTTGTAGTCTCTTCATTTTCTCTACAGCTTGCTAAAACTTGGGGGTAGACTTTGAAAGCACTAATTTGTACAATAATTCAAGGGTGCTGACTATGTTCACTTTCTTTCTATCTTTTTTGTTTGTTTGTTTGTTTGTTTTGTTATTCGAGACAGGGTTTCTCTGTGTAGCATTGGTGTCTGTCCTGAAATTAGCTCTAGTAGACCAGGCTGGCCTCCATCTCACAGAGATCTACCAGCCTCTCTGTCCCAAGTGCTGAGATTAAAGGCATGCACCACCACTGCCCAGCTCTATGTTCACTTTCTAACAGGTACTAGGGTGATGATAAGTTTGCAGACCTTTCTGGTTTAGACCACTGCTATATGAAATATATTTTGGCACCATCATTCTGTGTTTTGCTATTCAACACAGATTAACTGTAGAGTAATTCTGCATGTGCCACGTGACTAGACATTTACAAAATTACAAGCATCAGCTATTGTTATGGTTTAAACGCAAATGGCTCCCATAGACTTATATGTTTGATTCATAGGTTTTGACATTATTAGGAAATGTGGCCTTGTTGGAGTAGATATGAACTTACTAGAAAAAAACAACCACTATGAAGATGGGCTTTGAGGTCTTATATGTGCTCAAACTAGGCCATCATATTCCCTGTCATGATGATAATGGACTAAACTTCTGAAACTGTAAGCCACCCCAATCAAATATTTTTTAAATGAGTTGTCATGGTCATGGTGTCTCTTCACAGAAACACCTAAGGCAGAAGTTGGTACCAGGGACAGGGGTATTTGATGTGGAAGTCACCTCTGTGTGTTGTGATTACCATTAATGAATAAAGAAATTGTCTTGGCCTGTTGATAGGGCAGAATTTAGGTAGTTGGGAAGGATGGACTGAATGTTGGGATAAGGAAGGATGGAGTCAGGAGAGTTAAAAAAATAAAGTTTGATCAAGGAATACCACCTTAAAAATCTCCATTGGGAACAAATGGCCTAGATAATCCAGCATTTCAGACCACTCTGGTTGTAATTTCATCTGAGTTCTGTATTCTGAACAGCTTCAAAGATGTGGGGTGAGAAGGAGGTAGAGTTTGACCATAATCTTAAATTTTCTTTGGGTCCTGATAAAAATATCAGCATCCCCAATCATCAGAAAGTAGCCTAGACAACTATGACCAAATACCAAAAAAAAAAATGGATTATGGGTGTTTGTTTTTATTTAGCTTTGTAGTTATAACGTGTTAAAGATAATGATCAAGAACCAAAGGTAAATTAAGGAGCTTTTATTTAAGGTTTTTGATTTGAAAAGAAGAAAAGGGGATGCTGTGGGATAATGTTTTTGAATACTATAAAGTTTTGCCCCTCATATTGGCTTAATGACACTGATTGGCCAGAAGTCAGCCAGGCAGCATAGGCAAGGTAACAAAGCTAGGAGAATTCTGAGTAGAGGAAAGGCAGAGGTGCAGTTACCAGTGAGATACAGAGCTAGCAAGAGTTGAATGTTCCATTGAGAAAAGGTACCAAACTATGTAGTTTAACTTAGATAAGAATTATGGGTTAATATAAGTTGTAAGAGCTGCTTAATAATAAGCCTGAGCTAATAGACTAAACAGTTTATAATTAAAATAAGCCTCTGTGTGTTTATTTATCACTGAATGTCTGTGGAACTGGGCAAGACAAAAACTTCTGCCTGCAGAAAACATTTTTCTATGAAGCAGAAATTTTGAAGAACTGTATTGCTTTGTCTTGGAAATTTTGGCAGATTTTTTTTCTTTATGTCTTGCTTCTTCAGTTTGTATGGCAAACTGTCAGAAGCTGAGAAAAATAGTTTCTTGTCTAAATGATTAGATTTGCTACAATGAAAATAACTCCATATTTTCTTGCATTAATCTTCAAAGATTTTAGGAATAAGATGGGGCCCCACAACAATGACTCCACCTGGTTGATATGACGGCATGATGCTGATAGCGTTACTTTAAGACTGGTTTTGGGTGCCAGCTACTCAAAATGATTCCAACTTTGTTAGTTGAAATGGTACACCTTCTTACAACATTCTGAACAGAACTTCAAATAAGAACATAAGAAAAACACTACTGAGATTCAGAGACTATTTGCAACTATACCAGATAGTAATCTTGAAACTTAGTCAGTATTTTACTTTTACAGGATCCCATAGAAAGAACATCACCCCCATGACAGCTGGAAGTAATTCAAGAAGACGACATTCCCTCTCCCAACAAAGTTTGTCCTCAGGGTTAGGGACATCAATTAGGACTTGATTATAACTAGTATATGGTTGGGGGCTGGAGGAGAAATTATGTAGGCTCGGGGATCTTTTTGAAAAATAAAAGGAAAATTGGATGGAGTAATAGGTAGAGGAGTGTCAGTGTTGTCCCATGAATAATAACAGTGCGTAATAGAGTGAATATTTGTGAGCCATTATTTTAAACAATTTACACTGGTATAGATTTTTAGCTGAAAGTCTAGTGAAAAATAGAACATTTTCTCCCCAAGTAGTTTCCAGTCACAGAGATTACCACAGGAAAAAAAAAGTCAACTATTACACCAAATCCCAATATAGATTGTAACCACAGAAATCTGAATTCCTGAAGAAACTTGTAGGCATCTCAGACAATCAGAGAAATTTTTTCACCCCAGTAATTGTTACTGCTTATACAAATCTTTGGAAATACATTCTGAATTTTTAAACTTGTATAGGATTTCTGAATATTTTAGGTTTTATTTACTTCATGACTTGTATTTTTTAATTTATTCCAGAATGTAAAGTTCTAGCTTATTCCACAAATTAATACTTTTGCACACAGCTAAACAAAACTCTTTATTTTTACTTTATGTCAAATTTTCTACAATGTCCTTTAACATGGTGATGAATGATACTGATGTTTGATCATTTTCTTCCACCTTCATCTAAGCATTATGTCACTATCCCAGAACACCAGTCATATTCTCAAGGTTGTGCAGTATGGTGATGATTGAAAATAAAAATCTACCTCCATTACTGTCCTAATAATCAACACACACACACAAAAAGAAGTAATCAATGGCCCCAAAATGCGAATGTTAAAGAGGTAATTTTAGAGGCAAGCCCTTCATTTAAACAAAAACAATATCACTGGCCTACCCACTTAAAATTGATAAAGTCCTAACCATGGGCTTGTGTCATGATTCTTCAGTGCTACATGTGAGATCCTTGTTGTGGAACTTGTCATAAATGTAACTATAGGTNTATACTGCCTTCATTCTTGTCAATCAGCCACCATTACTTCTTACCTTTCATATTTGTGAAACACATCAGTTATAACTGAAAATGTGTTTTAATGACAACTTTGCTTCAGAATTACACATGGTACATTCAAGCACTACGACCCTGAGTTAAGGTTAGGGCTTAGATTAAGAATTAAGGCTAGGAATTTCCAGTATTTTTCCAACCTGATTCCTCATATGTGAAGCCAGTGTCTTAACAATGGAAACAAGCATGCAATCAGAAGAAATGACAGTACCTTATGTCGTACATTATCACAAGTACATTGTGGCCAACATCTTAAATGGAGGTAACCTACTTTTGGTACTTGATTTTCACTCAACAAACATTGTTCCTAAGATCTCCTTTTCCCACTCATAGTGCGTACCTTAATTAAATAGCTTAACTATTATTGTTATTGTTCTTTCAACTGTTTTCAAATCTGTAAAAACTAAGTCAACAATATTTTGTAAAGAAATATTTTCCAGAAGGTTCATAGGATCTTTAGGATTCTATCATCCAACCATTACAAGTAAGTGTTAGTTGGTCTTGGTGGGTTAAGGAGAAACTAGGAGAGAAATATTATCAATAGGGTACAGAATGTTCTTATTATTTGTATTAATTGTTTCTTGGAAAAGCACTGTTAGGTACAACTGCCCTATAGTTGCACCATGGCCATTTTCCATGGCCATCTGGCCTTCTCCTCATGGAATGATGCTGCAGCCACTGAGACTAGTCCCCTCACAGATGGTCTCTGTGGGACTTGGTCATGCTACTCTGCCTGGCTAAGCCCCACAAGAGAGTGTCAGTGCACTCCCCACAGTGGGGTCTTTTATGGGAGCCAGCTGTCTGATTCCTGTAAGTACTGAAACAGCACTGTGTTACTTGCTTATTCATCAGCAATATTTGTCTTCTAAAAGAACTAGAAAACAGCCTTTACCCCAAGCTATTAATCATATGGTGGGGGGAATGCATATCACCTTAAGATTTTGATGTCTACCATACACTCACTACCATGACATTTGGATATTATTACTTTTTTATAGATCTTGTAATTGACACAACTTTTTCCCAATACTCCAAAGAATGGCCTAAAGTGAGTCAATTCTTTACTTTCATTTGCTCCCATCCTTGTGGTTATTAACAAAAGCATAGGGCAGGGTTTATTTTAGGAGTTTGGTTGATTCTCTCACTGCTAAATCTCCTAATGCTCACATAAGCACAAGTAAGGACCCAAAAAAATCTGATTCAATAAGTTCCTACACAAATTTTAGACATCTCAGGAAATTAGAGTTTCTTCTCCCCAGAATTTGTTAACTGCTCATGTAATTTTGGGAGAGGGACTTACGAACTTTTAAACTTTCAGAGCATCCCAGCCTTGTATCATTGGCTTCCTGGACTTTGTATGAGTAATTGCTTCCTCCATCATGTGATCATCCCTTATTCCTATAGTGGAGAATGTTTCATTTCAGTGCAATACTGATGCAACATAAAAGCATGGGTCATAGAAGATCCAGGGATGATGTTATTGAAGTCTTGAGGTGCTACTGCAGTAATAGTATAAGAGTCAGAGATTCCAGTGGATAAGGTCAAGCCGAACTATCAAGTTAGTCAACGCAAAGTCACAAGATAATCAATCAACCTTTCAATTCTGAATGCAATGTTTCTAACAAAGTCTGGGAGCATTAAACTCAGACAAGGATAACAAATGGAGGGATAGAATATTGAAGTATAAAAATGTACTCAGACACTAGTCTATTAAAAATATGAAGTCTTCATAACATTCTTAGACAAAAATAATTTTCTGAAAAAAATTTTTATTGATTTGTTAAAAGTAAAAATCAGTGGCAAGGACTGTGATCTTTTCTGGAAAGCTGGAAACCAAACCATCCATTCTTTTGTTTTGTTGTTTTGTTTTTATGAGACAGGGTTTCTCTGTAGCTTGGAACTAGTTCTGTAGGCCAGGCTGGCCTTGAACTCACCGAGATTTGCCAGTCTCTGTCCTCTGAGTACTGGGATTAATGATGTGGACTACTACCGTCCAGATAAACTGTGTATTATTTAACCATATATGCTATATTGCATTTCCTATCACATCTTATTACAAAAAAATAACAATGTCTTAAATTTTGAAAAAATGGAGAATTGACACTGAAGGTATGCCTACAGAAAACTGTATAAGATGATGCTTGTAAAAGTTCTAAATAGGTGCCGTGTTATCATTGATGTTAATTATAAACCAACATTTCAAATATTATTACTAAAAATGGCATGCACTCACAGAAAATAAATTATAACTATACTAAGCACACAAAATTACAAAAACCACCAAATCTTTCCCTCAAGGAGTTAATGTTTGAATGTCTGCCTAATATGTGATAGATCCTTAGTTCAATCTCAGAACTGTAAAATATGGGACTGGTTTAACCAAGTGTTCAAATAATTTCATTGTACCAAGTATTTACCAAAACTGTATAAGACTTTATGAATTTACATATGCACAGCCTAATAAAAGTGGGATAGGTAGTAAAAGAGCATTAACTCTAAGACTGGGGGGAAACTTGCAAATATAAACAGAAAAAAGTGGTTAGATTCTGTAGGGAGAGAAATTAGTCAAATTATTAAATAAGCATGGGAAAAATTAGGGAACATTAGATATACTTCATACATAAAACTATTGGTAAAAATTAATATCTTTAGTGAGAGGAAATATGTAAACTTTCTTTTCCTTACTAGCTTACAAACCATGACATAAAAATAAAAGATTAGTCAGAAAAACAACCCTTTTTAAGCTAAACAGGTCACAAACTAAAACTAAAAACCATGGGTTGGAAAGAACTGAAGAGAAAAAAAAAAGATGGGGAGGATAATTAAAATGTATTAGATAAATGTATGAAATATTAAAATAAA
>NW_026068060.1:1558931-1585390 GCF_014885135.2 Alexandromys fortis | reverse complement strand
TATTATGCAAATATTATGAGGGTTGGTAGAAAATAATTCAATAATCTGAATAGAAAAGGAGATAATATATTTGTATTCTGTTTAATCTGAATTTAGTTCATATTGTTTTGCTTCAACATTTGAATGAATATCACTCAAATGCTGTACATGTGAGCCCCTTTGATTTACTGACTTCTTTCAGCATTAAAAGAGAGTACTGTATATAAAAGTATTTCTTATTAATTAGGTGATTTATTTAGCAAGGTATTTTAAAATCTACAAAATTTGCTCAATCCTCTAAAGTCTAACATTAAGAGGCTGAAAAAAATTACTTCACTTTTCCTGAAATGTTATTTCTCCACTATTAAACTCTGATAAGTTGAAAGTTATTCTGAAATGTTTGAAATGTTTGCTCTCTATTCTTCAAATATCAAGTACAAAACCTATTTAATATTTATGAAATAGAGAGATTCAATGGTTGCAATAAAATATATAAATATAACTTTATTTCTAATCTAGAGAAATCTTACTATACAAATGTCATCCTATGAATTACTCTTTATTTTAAGAAACTGCTCCTGGTTGTGTATTGCCTACAGTGCATGGTCTTATTTATTTCTCAGAAAACAAGTGACTTGATTGTTCTACCTTGATTAAAAGAGGAAAAGAAATTATGATCTAAAAGGCAGCTCATTACTGACAGTGATACTGTAGGTTCTTTTAGTAATACAAATGGTCCTTTTAAAATATTCAAGCAGTCTGTATTATGGCTACTTAAATGTCACCCTGTTTCCTCTCTAGCAGAACTAGTTCTGATTTTTTTCTTTTAAAAGGACTATGGTTATGACAGATTTACCTACTTCCTTTTTTCTCTAGCTCATGCCATTATTTCTTTCTCAGGAGCCAATCTTAAGATCTTCAAGTTCATGACCATGACTGTCCCCGAAGAATTCAAAGCCAAAGAGTTTATTTTTGTATTGATATTCTTAGAAATGAAGCCTGCAGTCATATGGGTGATTTAGGTTCATATACTTATCAGATAAACATATTTATTCATTTTCAAAATTATGAGAGCATAGAAAATCACTCTTTTAGAATTGTTTTGCCATGGAGATTTAATTTAATTAATGTCAATGTTCAACTCAAATTATACTATTTCCAAAATCATATCCATATATCAATACAAATGATTTTTTCTATTCTCACTTTAATGTTGATTTTCAAATAAACATTGCATTGTTAATTTTACTTTATTCATTTTTTAGGCATTGCAATCCTACTAGAAGCATTAAAGAACTTTCATTTATTGTTGATATATATTGACAGCCCTAGTTCTAGGAACATTTTAGTCTGTGGAAATAATATCAAGGACTGACAAATATATATTCATAATAAAAACCAAACATATCCTTTATATAGAAGGAAGAAAAGGAAAGGACAATTAATGTATATTCTTAAAATTTTTAAGATCACTGAAAAGACTCTAAGAATTTATCTGCATTAATTTTTTTTAATTGTTGGAATCTTAATAACAGGTGTCATATAAAGATCTCTTGAGTCTAGCTCACAACATCCAGACAGTGAATTCTTCAGTGGACAACAATTGAGGGGACAGTAATGTTTACTTTATTTTACAAGGTCATAAATATAGAAGAGTCATACTGAAACTGAACATATCATGTAAATAGCAGGATACTGAAAGATCAAAGAAACTGAGTGTATTCACAGTGAGAGAAGTCAATGGAAAAATATCTAGGGATCTAAAAATATATTGTAGAAATTTTAATATATTGAAATTAAAAAGATACAAATAATTAAAACCTAGGCTGAAGTGTTTAACCATAGTTATGATCTATTTAATTGATCCATGTTAAGCTTTTCTCTTTTGTATAAAACATTGATAAAATATAACATTGAATAAGGTTCTTTTGAGTATCAAAATACTATTTAAAATTGGTGACGGCTATAATCAGTATTTATAAATTTATTTATTTATTTATTTATTTATTTATTTATTTGATTATATTCTAAAAGGATTGAACCATAGCATGATCTTTCTCAAGTAAAGTAGACCTTAGTTTGATTAAATTGTGCTATTTCTCTTTCTTTTAAATTTATATAAGCAAAACTGCAAAAAATTATAGCAATTAATTATGTTAAAGTATGAGGGAGAATAAAGAAATGCACCAGAAAATATTTCAGGGAAACGTAAATATTATTTTGTAGGAACACAGTACCCATTCTTTTACTGTTCATCTTAATTACAACCAACATTTTAAATTATAATCAAGTGAACATCATGGAACTCATACAAAATAAAGTTAATAAATGTTTTAAGGATCCAAAGTTTAGTGTAGCCATCAAAAAGTGCTCCCTAACAGCTTGGAATGCAGCTGAATAGTAGAGCACTTGACTACCATGTGCACAAATGTGGTTTCCTACCAGCACTAGAAGACTAAAAAAGATGCTTGTGTCACACTGATTAGATGGGAGCCCAAGCTTTACCACTGAAAAAAACTAACAGAAATAGCATCTCTGTGTCAAAGGTTACAGTTACTTCTTCAAACTGTTTTGCTAACAACAAGAGTAATTGATGTTCTGTGTAACAGTAATGGATTTATCTAGATCTGCAGCAAGAAAAATAAAAGATTATTTAATACATCTTGGTAAAGGAGAAAGTAAGACCATCTTTATAAAACACAAGTGTCATAAACACGGATCCAGTGTTCAGTATACATTCCTGTTTTGCAATGACTATTATGTTACTTCTTGCAGGGTTCAATCATGAAATGAATTTGAATTGCCAAATACTTTATCACTAAAATAAAAATACTTTAACCTTATAAAATATACAAGAAAATCCAAGAGACTATGTATGCAATCTGTATCACTCAATAAATAATAAAGAAAATGCAAAATACCTATCACCACCTTGATAATTTTAGAGAAAAGTCACAAGTCACATATGTAGTTCTTAATATTCTTTGCAAGGCAACATTTAAATTACTCCCCTTTATTTAACTATAACTTAGCAAAATGACTAATATTGTGATAATGTTGATTATCTAATTTTCTGTAATGGATCAAATTAATATAGACAGGCAATATGTAAACACAGAAAATTCAGTAAATGAAATATTGAAATCTATAATATTTTTCACAACTATCCTCTGCGTGCAAACACTAAATTAAAGCAAACAATAAAAATTTTACTGAGGAGATTTTATTTCAAACAGTGGTCAACATTTTACACTGTTTCAGAACATGAGTTTAAGATGGGAGAAAAAGGTTGGATGGAACATGCAATGAGAATTCCTTCAAATTATGTTCTGCTATGTAAGGCCAATTTTAACTAGGGAACTAAATTTTTCAATTTTACAATTAGAAAGAATACTGCCACAGAAATCTCAAACACAATAAATTTGGATTGCCTTAATTGAAAAGCCACACTTGAGAATGCGGGAGAATTTAAGTGGCTAGAATTCAGAATTCAGAATACCATAAAGGAGAGATTCCAAAGAAGTAAATGTTTAAGAGATCTGCTCCACTCGACGATAGAATCCTGATCAGTGTATATGTGTTGAAACTACTTGAGCTTAATTTAAAAAAAAAAAAACTGTAGGAAAATATTATAAATATCAATGCTGGAGTTTCTATTGATCCAAATCAATATACAGAAAGTTACACGGTTCAACAGGCAGCAGATTGAAAACTCAGTAATGTCATATTTAATTACCGGAAAATAATTAGTTACATTGACATTATTATGCCCCTGTTTGGCCAATTGGAATAAAAGGACCCAGAAAGAATAACATATGATTATGAAATCTAACTGAATTTCAGAAGACCCATAAGATCTGTAAATATAACAAAATCCAGCACATTTTGGTGAAGATTTTGTAATACCTGATATGCAAAAATAATGGACATAGCAATTAAAAGTAATGAGAATTCAATGATAAAGCCTTAAGTAATTATGGAAATCTTATTTGTTTTGAAGTTTAAAAAAAGTTGGAAGTAAGAAGTTATCCAAGAATCCTGGCATACATCACTTCTCACAATATATATTCAACTTAATTATGGTGCGCCGAAACTTGTGAGTACAGCTCATGTGCTCAAAGTAGAGAGACTATCAAATATTTGCAAAAATATAGAGGACCACATCATCCAACTTTTAAACGTTATTATATTGAAGCTGGGTGGTGGTGGCAAACGCCTTTAATCCCAGCACTCGGGAGACAGAGACAGGCAGATCTCTGTGAGTTTTAGGTGAGCCTGGTCTACAAGAGCTAGTTCCAGGATAGGAACCAAAAGCTAAAAAAAAAAAAAAAAAAGTTATTATATTGAATGTCAAGGAATGTTGTACACTTAGCTGAACTGATTTATACAAGACAGAATCTTTTTCTGGAAGAGAATCTATCATCAATCTTAACTCTTCAACATATTTTTCACCTGCTTTTCAGAATTTTGACTATGGTCCTCAGTCAATTATGTAATATAGTATTTATGTTTATATACTGATATATACTATATTTACATATAGTATATATTTATATATAGAATATATATTTATATATTTATATTTATAGCAGTAGACGCATATAGGAATAATTTTAATCATATTATAATGCTTACAAATCTATGACAAAAGAAAAGATATACTAGTAGTGAGCTCTGGTTTAAGTATCAATTTCAAAGTTGCCTTAAAATAATATTTAGATTGCTTTGCAACATAATTTGAGAGCTTCATCAGCACTATTTTTCTGTGAAAGATGATTAAATTTAGATATGTGCCAGGGGCTGCCTTACTACAAATTGGCTCAGCCTCTGCCATGTCGTTGTCAGTATGTTGAAATCCACAAGTGTATATTTTCTGATTTTAAGACAATAGTGAATGTCACATTCAGAGAGGTCTTCTACTACTTTATTATTGCAATAAATTTATTATAATGTCCTGGATATATTAGAGATTACAATTGAATACAACTGTCATTGCACCTCACTGCTGATATGATGACAGCTCAGTAGTCACATGGCATCAAGGTGATGCTGCCATTCTCCAGTCATTCTGAGTTACTGTCAGCATTATAAGCCACAGTCAAACTTGCACTTGATTAGCTTTCTCCACAGATGCACATCACTTAGAAGTTCAAGTTTAAGAAGTTGCAAGGAGTACTGAATGAAAGTACATGTGGGCATGATTCTTTTAGTTGTGACTGTAATCAGGCCAGTGGGACTTTCCCTAATGTTCAGTATTTGAAGGGAAGAGGTAAGAGCTTCCATAAGAGCTTGATTCGATAATACTTATGGTTACATTAGCATGAGAAAATTATTAAATATTTTGAAGGTCAATGTACTTAAAAATCATATACTAAAGTTATACAGCTATTAAACATCATGGTTATGTGCTTCTATGTGCATTTGAACAACTAAGAACAGGCAAAGTAAAAAAAAAAAAAATTCCTTTGTACTTAGTGCAACAGAGTTTTGGAATGGCCAAAATCTTGGTTACAGTAGAAGTAAAAGTATCCTTTCAGATAACATGGGCTTTGAGATACAATTTTTATAAAATATATGTAGAAAATAAGGGAACTAAAATCAGAATTACCTTTAGGAATTAAAAGATTCTAAGATTCAATATGTTGATAATGTTCCTGTACCCCTGAAAGAACTTGTTGAGTTGTGGCCAGACCTGAGACAATGCCTATGAAGTAGTATGCATGGCCTGGGCTGTTCCCCTAATCTAATCACACAAAGTTAAATTCACATAGGGAAAGGATGATGTCAGTTAGAGGATCTTTTAGCAACTAGATAGCATTCAAGACAATGGGGAAACTGTGTGTGTGGAAACTAGATGGAAGGGAACACTCTGTCACCTTTCATATCCTGTATCACCACTCAATTCACTCTTTCCTTTGACATCTATTCTGCCTTTGTTTAATAACCAGTATTATTTTAGCAAGACAGATCAGTTTCACTCTGTTCTTACCTTTTCTTTTATATTGTTATTACTCTTCAATTTCAATTTTTTCTTCTCGGAAAGAATAGTATGGACTGTTTTGTATGGTCTCTGTGCCATGTCCTATATTATCTAAGAGAAAGAGAATATCTTTACCTCTTTTCTATCTTCCTGATGTGAAAATTACATTATTCCCAACTATCTGACTCCTTGGTAACTCCTTTCTATGTATGTCCTCACTTTCTACTATCTATTACTCCTATATTAATCATTAATTTATTTTTTAATTCCTGCACATCACTATGAATGTGAATATATGAAATATTGTCACCAAATACTCTCATCTCTAAAATGCTATACTTGATGCTTTTGTAACAAACATAGCCCTAGGGACTGGGTATTGTTAAGGCAGTATTCTAATTCTGTGGAGACACTGGGGACAAAGCCTGGTTATCAACAGTGCAGTCCAACAGTGTGAAACTGTATTTCAGCTTCAGTACAAACAGTTCCTCTGATCATTGCAAACACTTCTACTTGTAAAAATGATAATATAAATAAATAATAAAATAAATATTACCAGTGACATAAATCTCAATGTGCAAGTATCAAGTCAGAAATATAAAAAACAGGGAAAACCAGGACTGCTACATTCCTCTAAAGCTACCAATGTAGGAGTAATGGTGCTAGATAAAGTGACATAGCCAAATTTCAGACAAATAATTAAAAGGAATGATGATAAATATGTTTAAAGAAATAAAATTTTATAAATGTAAATGCCTATATTTTTAAAAGCATCACAAAGCAGAATTTTTTGTACTTACTAAACAATGTCAAGTAAAACATTAGTAGATAATTAAATGTTTTAAAAGACAGCATTCTTGATCTTAGTAATAAAAAATATTAGAAAATAAAACACTCAAAATACCTGTCTGTCTCAGTAACAACCTGTTAATTTTTTTTAAAACATTTAGAAATCATCCCACTGTGGAGTATCCATCACTACAGAATAGGTAATACAGATGAGTGAAGGTCATGCTATAGTGTGCATTTGTATTACCCCTGAAACACATATAATTGCCTCAAAACTTAATATTCAATGAGTGCTTGCTATAGTTTCTTAATATCTATGTGTACATCTTAGTATCAGCTATTCATATACATCAGGAAATTCCCATACTGCTTTGAAACAGTCTATCCACTGAAGACACTGTTAAAGAGAGTACAGTGTTTCTTCATTTAAATTAAGATTCTACTGCACACTTGGGGTAGTAGAATTGTGATCCTAATATTCAGCAGGCAAAACCTGGAGGACAAGAGCAATATATGGTGTGTTGTTATTGTTGTTGTTGCTATTGTTCATAACTGTTGTTTTAAGAAAAGTCTTACTATGTATTCAAGGCTGGCCTGAAGTTCATTAAGTTGTCTCACCTATAACATGACAATAATATGAAGCTTACTGTAGCTTTTCTTAGAATTCTGTTCTAACTAGACAGGCCAGGCCCTAGTTTTCTGGCTGGAAATACATAAAATTTTAGGCCATTTGGATTTTTGTTGTAGTTTGTTTTAATTGTTGTTGATTTTAGTGTTAGTCATTTTAGCTAATTTGAGTTGAAATTTAAAATATTTTTCACTTGCATTCCCCTATTATCTAAGTATAATCAATATTTTTCATATGTTACTTTTCAACATATTAATTTTATTGTTCATTTCTATATTTGTTTGTTGTGGGAACTCCTTCAACCAATGACCTTTTAGATACCAGCCCACTTGAGTGTGATCTCTTATGCTATAAAACACAGCTCTAAAGCTTGAGTTTGTGCTCTCTCTTGGTTGTTAGATTCGGTTCTTATCATCTGCTCATGAAGAGAACTGTGATCTTTGAGTCTACCCCTAAATAAAGACCCCTTTATGATACTCAGTTCTGAGCTAGTGTTGGACTCCTTTATAACATCCATCTAGGGTTGTTGTTTTGTAGTTTTTGTATAGTTCAGATTTAATCTTCTGTTGGGTATATAGTGAGCAAGAATTTTCTTCTGTTCGGTAGGCTCTCTCTTCAATTAATTCATTGTTATCATATGGTACAGAAGCATTTTTATTTCAGGTGTTTCATTTATAAGATTGTGGTATTATTATGGACCTACAGGAGTGTTTTTAGGGACTTTAATCCTGAGCCTATGACTTCATTGTTTCTCCCATGCTTCCATCTAGGTGTTCAAAGTCTTCATCAGGATCTTTAATGAAGTTTCACTATCTTGAATGTAGATATACAATTTTTAGTACAATATATTGAAAAGATAGAGTCTTGATTCTTCTGCAATCCTTATTGAAATGTATTTGGCTAAAATATATGGGTCTCTTTCTTAGCTTTCTGTTCTGTTTCATTTTTGATATATTCAATTTATACAGGTACCTTGTTTTTATCAATGCCTTTGGTTATACATGGGAAGTCAGAAAGCATATGTTTCCTAGATACCTTTTGTTTTCAAAATGGATTTTGATTTTATAGGTTTTGGTGATTCAAGACAAATTCAAGAGTTGTTGTTTTCTATCATGTGAAAAATGTAATTTACATTTTGATAAGATTTCAATAAATTGAAAAATCTTATAAACTCACACTACTTGCCAAACATAATCATAGGGCTCAAACTGTCACTGAACAGTGCTTTCTTTTCAATTCAAAATGAATGTTGACAAAGCATTTTTTTTTTCACCTTAACCTGTCATTTAGTCAGCTTTAAAGCTATCACGGATGTCCTGCTAGTATTGTACAAAGCTATGGGCCATAGACTCCATTGACACTAGACTCCATTTAAAAGATTCCAGAAATGTACTGGTGCCCTGTTTTGACTTTTACAACTTTTGATATAATCATTTTGGTGGTTTTTAAAGAAACAGAAATCGGTGACTTCATAGTAGTAGAGAATTTGTGGTAGCAAAATCTGTATTTTGTCACTCTGATGGGGTACAGAAGGTAACAGTAAAATAAGAGTGAGGCAAATAAGAATGTTCTAAGTAAAATGTGAAGAGTTTTGACTTATAAATAGAAAATAGAGAAAAGAGAAGTAGTTATAGGAGAGATTTGATCTAAAGACCTTTTTGTAATGGGAAGTAGATTTGACACTATCTATAGAAATTCAGTCTTAGACTGGGTAGTTAGTCATACTGGTAATTCTTATATAAAAGTAAGCTATGTTGACCTGTGGAGCTGAAGTCAAGTGAACTGCAACCTAGAAGGAAGTAACTCTGATGGCAGAAGGGCCTGCACCGCGTGAATCTGCTCCCTCAGAAGGATGTTTTAATGTCGAGCAGTTAGCCTGTACTCTGGGTACCCTTGACCTGGAGTACAGTTGGGAACAGCTGTCGGAACTGGAAAAACACTTCAGGATGGAGCCACACCCAGACCTCGAAGCTCGAAGGGTCCTGGCCACGAGACTCAACCTGACAGAGTTAAGACTTGGTTCACCCAGCGTTCCCTGAAGCCTGATACGTGAATTCTCTCTGCTTGGCTACTATGGAAACCTGTCCGCCGCTGTAACCCTTATTCCTGTGCTTCCAGCAAAGCTGGGGGCTGCCGGTCACCAAGCAGTCCCATCAATTCCTGGGAGCGATTTAGACAGAATTTTCAGAGGTACCTGAAGCTCATGCAGTCGTACCACACCCGCAGAAGGCATTTAAGGCAAGTTTTGTACAAGTCACGGGAGAGCGCTTGGTGCAGAATGTTGTTACCTTGCACAGTGAAGCCTCACATCAGCCATGCATCCTGTCAAGACAAGGAGTCTTCCCAAAATAGCCCCGGGCTCCCCGAAACTTTGGAAGCCTTGAAGAAGCTCAGACTGTCTTCTGGGTACCCAAACACAGATGATTTCTGAGAATGTCCTGCTTTGCTTTACCGCTCACTCTGGTATCTAGGGGTGACAGCCATTTGGGGGGTTCTTATTTTGCACTGTGAATGTTTTGTTTCTGGCCTGGGACTTGTAGCTTTTACCGCCCAAGTGCCAGGCTGCACATACGTGTTGTTACTTAGTTGTTTGTTTTTTTTTTCTAATCCTATGGGATTTTTTTTTGTGTGTGTAACATTCAGTTTCAATTTTTGTTTTTAGTTCTTCGAGGACATTTCATGCACCAGCTTGTCCTAGCAATAGATGTTATTCAGCTTGCTTGTTGCTGGGCTGTGTTAGATTGATAATAAAGCTATTCATAGAAATTAAAATGAAAAAAGTAAGCTATGTTTTCATGGCTATACAATAGGTTGTCTCCTCCACAAGAAAAGATATACATACACCAATGCATGATATTCTGGTCAGTTGGCTAATTAGTTCTTTCCCTAGGCATATGAACAATTGTGGTCTCTATCAAAGTATATATTCTATAACTTCTTTTCCTCCAAATTTCTGACATATAATTTAAGACAATATTTGCACTAATCAGAAGGACATGACAAGAATTTTATTTATACACCTACATTAAGATCTCTAGGAAAATGTACAATCTAACATAGGATACTCATGTGCATCTGTGTATTTTAACTTTTTTTTTTATACTGTGAAGTCAAACCAAGCAGACAAAATTTGGCACAACTGGAAGCCCAAATAAAATTGTATACAACGAGGATTTTCTATTAAACACTTGTGCGGGTTAGTGTGAACTGTCCAATTGATAGGAGTTGACCACCTATATGATCAATTCCCGGCTCAGTCATGAAGCAGCATCTAGCCTCTGTGAATACCTATGAAGGGTTATGTTGCTTATGGTAACTGAGGTGGGAAGGTCTATTATAAAATTAAAGTAAAGAGGAGAAGATAAGCTGGGCACAGCATTAGGATTCTCTCTCCTTCCCACTGCTGTGATTTTCCCACCCTTGAACTGTGGGCCAGAATCAATCCTTTTTCCATTAAAGGCTTTTGTTGGGATATGTTTATCACAGCAACAGAAAAGTAACTGAGAAAACATCCAAGAGATTTGCTTGAGAATGAGTAAGATGGAAATATTTTCAAACTACAGATATTCAAAAGTGACTGATGTGATACAAACTGATACACAAACTACAGGAAAAATAATTATAACAGAAATAGGTGGAAAATATATTTACACATAAACAATTTCAAAACACCATTAAATTTAATCATCTAGATGTATTTTATAGTTTTATAAATTTTACCAGTTTGCAGGGACTAATGGTCGCAAGGAGTTGACAGACATATCCTCTGGTCTGCAAAACACAGTTTTAACATCATTAAGTTCAATCCTAAGAGCCTAGAGAAAGAGCTCAGTGGTTAAGCATGACTGCTGCACTTCCTCAGAACTGTGGTAGTTCCCAACACCCATGCCAGGCAGCTTACAACAGGTTGTATCTCCAGCTTCAAATAATATGGCACTCTCTATGGCCTCTATGTGTACACCACACATACACACATACACACACACACACACACACACATACACACACACAGAGGGAAGGCAGGGGGAAAGAGGAAGAGAAATAAAGAAATTTCTTGAAATTACCAAACCTTATTCAAAGTTAAATAGCCGACTATCTCATTGAGGCTAACAAACACATGGTCCAAAAGAAAAAAAAAAAAATGAAGTGAATAACAGCAATAAACTTTAGCAGATCAGAGCAAATGTACAATATCTTTCTTCTATAAACACACATTTACTAGGCAGAATTAACTAGATATGAAGTTAATAAAGTTAGAGTTGTGAATTTTTCTATTTGTGGCTAGATAAAATTGAAGAAGTGATGGAGAATAGGAATAGCAGAATTTGAAAGACAGAAGTCAGATTTCTGAGTCTAAAAATACAAGTTGGAAATTTCTGTTATATTTTTAATGTCAGTAAAACCGTAGAACTGTTACTTACCTAAATTATTGCTTGCTCCTTTTTTCAAAGTGATTTTTTTTTATTCTGTTACAATGCTGCCTTATACCAAATATTGCTTCTGTTCTCTTTCCTAAGTGTAGATCGTTCCCCTTTCTCAGACACAAATATTTATGAGAATTCACACAGTATAGTTTATTTTTAGCTTGCAATTTATGGAGGAAGATGACCTGATATATGATTAGTGATTGACATTCATAATCTAATATTAAAATTTAGAACTGGGGGATTTTTGACATTTCCACTCTTGTTAATAGAAAACGTGTCTTTGGAATTTTTTAAATGACAAGTAAAGTTTAATATCGAAGCAAGGAATTTGAATTCTTGACAGATTTAATGATTTTGACAGTACCTAATTCAATGGAGTTTCATGGATCTCTGGGGACCAGAGTAAAAAAAAAAAGAGAGAGAGAAGAAAAAGAAAATCATCCAGTGATGGAAGAATACTGGAAATAGAGATCATGACATTTGTGTAACTTTTCAAACTCTGATGTTTGCTCATGATCACCATATGACCTCTTAGGGAACTTTTGAAAGCAGTGATAAGAAGGGTTTCTATGCAGGAAAGCAATGTACAGTTGCCTAACAGTTCAGGCAGCAGAAGTACAAGGAGCAAAGTCTAACCATTGACTCCATGGTCTTCATGGTAACACATAAAGCATCTGTGCAACAGTCATTGCTGGAAAAAATGAAGTAAATACAATGAACAGGAAACAAATCATTTACAACAAGTTTAATGCAAAGTCTTGTGGGAACTTATTTTATGTAAACACATATCTAAAACATATACAGAAAGAGAATTTATACATGCAAAGATGCAACGTTTTCTAGAGTTTAATAGCAAAACAAAGAGCTAGTATTGTTCTCCATAAGGAGCAGTTACTACACTATGCAAATTAAACCAAAATAGAAGATTATCAAAGAATAATAATTAGCAGTAATCTGCTAGGCAGGGAAGTGTCATATGCCTTTAATCCCAGCACTTGGGAGGCAGAAGCAGGTGAATCTCTGTGAGTTCAAGGCCAACCTGGTCTACAAGAGCTAGTTCCAGGACAGGTTACAAAGCTACAGAGAAACAAACAAATAAATAAATAACAGTAATCAACAGTCCTGGGATGTTTTCTAATGTAGAGTCCCACGCTAAAACTTTGCAAACTTCATCATGTAGATACAAGTAGTTTATCTATTTATTTCTCTATTTATTTACAGGATCATAAAGTCAGAGATCTGGGTCACTGGCAGTGTATCTTGTTAATAATTGTTAGAGATCTGAGTCCAGATTATTATGACAACTTTTTAATTAGTTACTCGATTTCTTAGTATTGACACTTCCATATGAACTACAGTTCCCTTCCCTGCCAGTAAAAAACTATGCTGCACTGTATTTTACAAGCTGTAAGATATGCATACAGCTTTTATTCTTAGGTTTATTTTTATTTAATGTGCAAGGTTGCTTACATGTATGTGCATGCACCTCTATGTGCTCCTTGTACCAAAAAAGTCAAAGATGGTATCAGATACCTAAAAATGTAGTTGAAGACATTTATAAAACAACCTTTGTAATAGCAGCTGTAGTGGCGTTTCAATTGTATTTTAATAAATAAAGACTGCCTGAAGATCAGAGTAAAATTGTCCCACTGGTCTTCCTTATAGACCAGGTTATGGTACCACACACCTTTAATCCCAGTAACCACAATGACTTGCACCTTTAATCCCAGTTGCCATATAAATCAGATGGTGCATGCCTTCAATCACAGTGGAGCACACCTTTAATCTCAGCCCTAGAGTGGAATATAAAATGAGATGAAACAACTCTCAAAACATTGTCTCATTCTGAGATTCTAGGAGGAAGGATCACCATTTCAGACTGAGGTCAAGGTAAGAGCCAGTGGCTGGCTGTTTTGCTTTTTGGATCTTCAGGTTGAATCCCAATTTCTAACCCTAGCTTTTATTAATCATACTTCAAGCATCAAGTGATATTAATGGTGATCTATATCTCTAGCTCCTGGTTATGACTCTGTGTGTGTGAGTAAAGGGGTATAATGTTCATGTGGCTGTATTCATGTGTATACTCATATACATATATTATATGTAAGTACAGAGGCTAGACATGAATGCCCACTATGTTTTTTGATTGATTCCCATATTGCTTATTTTTATAAGAACCTGATGTGGGAGTACTCTAGGTGTGCTGGGATTACTATTAATGAATAAAGAAACTGCTTTGGATGGGATAAAACCGGACTCGCTGAATATAGCCGACAATGAGGACTACTGAGAAGTCAAGAACAATGGCACTGGGTTTGGATCCTACTGCACGTACTAGCTGTGTGGGAGCCTAGGCTGTTTGGATGTTCACCTTACTAGACCTGGAAGGAGGTGGGAGGTACTTGGACTCCCCACAGGGCAGGAAACCCTGACTGCTCTTTGGGCTGATGAAAGAGGGTGAGTTGATTGGGCAAGGGGGAGGGAAATGGGAGGTGGTGACGGGGACGAGACAGAAATCTTTAATAAGTAAATAAATAATAATTTTTTTTTTAAAAAAGGAACTGCTTTGGACCTATAGCAAGGCAGAATTTACGTAGGCAGGGAAAGCTAAGCGAAATGCTGGGAGGAAGAAGGGCAGAGTCAGAAGAAGCCATAGAGCCACCGGAGATAGATGTTGAGAACTTTAGCCGGCAAGCCACATCCACGTGTTGATACACAGATTAATAGAAATGGGGTAAATTAATATAAGAGTTAGCCAATAAGAAGCTAAAGCTAATGGGCCAAGCAGTGATTTAAATAATATGGTTTCAGGTCTAAGTTAGCCCAGCAGCTGGGAAGAACAAGCAGCCTTCCTCCAACAAGAACCATTAAACTTTTATTAAAGAACACAAACAAAAACAAAATGTCCTGTTGAGCATTAACTCTCAACTTGACAGAGGCTAGAATCACCTAGAAACAGATTCTCATTTCTCAGTATAGAGCTCTGGTGAGCCTAGAATTCCATGTTCAGTTTAGACTGGCCAATAACTCACGGAAGTCTTCCTTCTACTGTCTTCTGGATTCTGGGGCTAATTATGTGTATCAACATGGCTAAATAATTGACAGAATTTATGCACCTTTTTTGTTGAGATTTGGTCTCTCAGTGAATCTAAAGCTCATCTATATGCATGAGATGGCTGACCAATGAACTTCAGATATCTGTCTCTAATCACCCAGCTCTTGATTTACTGAGTGGACTCCCACATCAGGTTTTCAGTAGCCACAAAAGTTGCCATAGAAACTGGGCAGTACATGCCTTTAATCCCAGCCCTAGAGAGGAAACAGTTTTCAGTCATGCAGTCTTATTCTGAGATTCCTGGAGACAGGGTCACCATTTCAGACTGAGGTCAAGGTAAAGCCAGTGGCTAGATATTTTGCTTTTTGGATCTTCAGGTTGAACCCCACTCTCTGATCCTGAGTTTTTATTAATCATGCTTCAGTCTGTCTTAGGTTTTCTACCAGTGGTAAATAGATGTGTGTGCCATGTCTCTGCAAGACATGTCTCAAACAGCATGCACTTTGTAGTAGCAATGACATCAGTCAGGAAGATTGGTGGTATAAATTTTATTTGATCGAAAAAAGGAACCAAAAAAATAAAGTAACTAAGTCTGCCACATAGAATTCATCCCAACCACTTGGAGTGATTTAAAGAAAAACACAAAGTATTAAACTGGTATTATTTTAGGACCTACTATTTTGAAACATTTGTAAAGATTTATTTTAAGTTCCATTGTGGGCTCAATTTATTTTTTCTCCTGCAGTCATGTTCTTGGGCAGGAAAGTACCATGTATTTTTAGGCTCCTAGTAAACTGACAAAGAGGATGAATAGGATGTCTATTTTGATAAGAATTCAAAAACCTTACACACACACACACACACACACACACAAACACACATTTTCAGAAACTCACATTTTAAAAAAATTAAAAGGAGGTCAGGTGGTGTAGCCATATGCCTTTAATCCCAACACTCAAAGGCAGAGGTAGGCAGATCTCTGTGAGGTCAGCCTGGTCAATAAGAGCTAGTTCTAAGATAACTAGGAATGTTACACAGAGAAACTCTGTCTCAAAAAACAAAAAAAGAAAAAAAAATAAAAGGGATACCATGAATGCTAAAAATGTAAAAAAGTAAACATGTCTCTCAGTAAACCTGCATGTTTGACTCCTATGTATACACAGGAGTGTAAAAAAAGGCCAGAAAGTTTTTCCTTAAAACATAAATACTAGTAAGTAGCTTATGATTGCTAAGTCTGAGTACTAAAGAAAATTTTGTTTTAAGATGCTATATATAATTAAATACATTAATAGGTCCTAAAACAAGTTTCAAAGCAGGATTATAAGTGGTTTTAATGTCTATTCTTTCTCTCTGTTTAAAAGAACTCTTCTAAATTCAGTTTATTCCTATGTTAAATATTCAAGAAACTGTCATTATTTTATTACCAGCATCCTGGAGAATGAAATAGTTCAGTATAAACTTGAAAATTATATTTTCATTAATGGTATCATATTTTTCTTTCCTTTACTGCTATTATTCTGCTAAGTGACCATAGCAATAAAATGAATCCTTATGACATGTATATCGTAAGCCAAATGTTAGGGCGACTTCTGTTGCAGTCCAGCCATGACGAGTTTGTACATTTCAGGAGAGGGATATGTGGATTAGAAATGTTATGTAGGAGAAACAGAGATATGAAAGAAATACAGAGACATAGGATACTACCTGTAGGGCAACTCAGTGGATATTTAATAATGAATTCACCCATGTTTATTTTCCATACACTTTTATATCCCAATACAAAAGTGGGGAATGCAAAAGACTGTTTTAACATGATATAAAGGACAACCAGAACAGTTATTTGCTTCAATAATTGAGACGTCAAGCCATTATTTCCTGAGTAAAGCATTTTGACATTTTGGGCAGGATATGCAGTGAATAAACCCTAGACTAAGTATCCTGTATGAAGTCACTTCCTATGTCTAACCTCCTATTTTAAAATGAAGGAAAAGAAATAGGCTTGAATTCTCTGACCATGGTCATGGCGGAGGACATCCACTTCTATGGGCCATCTTAAGGTCCAAAAACTGCAAGTAACCACACCCTAGGTCAGTGTTTCTTCTTTGTAGCCACTCAAGTTGTCAACAACTTTGAAAGTGTGAAAAAAGCTCAAACCCTCCTACCTTTTGTCAAGGTGGAACAGGTTAACATCTGTGCCTCAGCGTTGCTTCACCTGTGGATCAGAGCATTGCTCTACTCCCATCAGAGAGGCTTCTGCAGTTAATGATGACTAACACAGAGACAAACTGGAAAACAGTCACACAAGGAGAGACTTTAGAGCACTGAGTTCTAAATGAGATATCTTTATCAAACCTCTTCTTCAAGGTTCAGGTATATATTCAGAAAAGGAAAGAAAGGATTTAAAAGAGAGAGATGGTTTCATAGAAACAGTCTTCCAGAAAACAAGAAGAACCATAACAACAAAAGGAACAAACAGTAACAGAGTTGTTGCACATATGCACTCAATGACACTGTGATAACAAACACAATACCTGAAAATTTCAGTAAAGAAAAGGACAGAGAAGGAGAAGTAACCACAAAGTTCCATTCTAACCAAGAAAAAGTACATGAAATTGGCTGAGTTTCAAGATAGTGAGGTTGGAAGTATCTGAGAAGACAAGAATAGGTTTGAAAGAAGTGAATAACATTTCCAATAAATGAAATAGCTACTTGCATTTCTTTGTCTTACATTCAATTTAATGTTTTTTTAGAGAAGATCATTCATTGCTTTTATATAGTGATTAATAGGATGATAGATAAAATGGAATATATATATATATCTTAATACAATAAAATATCAACATAGATTAATCTTGTTTACATTATTCAATCTTTCAGCCCCTATAAAATTAATAAAAGAAAATAAGTACTTTTAAAAAGCCATGCACAATATACTACATAAAACCCCACATACTGTCCAGAAGATAATTATAATGTACAGTGATTAATAGAAAGTAAATTAGGGTAAACATTAGGAAATTTTATTAAAATTATATTTATCAATCTCTATAGGTAGAAGGAATAGTATAACTTGTTTAACATTACTTAAAATTTAATAACAACATCCCTTTTGTTTACATTTGTTGTTCCATCTTGAAAGTAGATAGTACTGTATTGTCAGGCCAATCTCAGATTTCTGATTCCAAGTGTTGATCCTTAGTCTCCCACATATCTGAGAAGACACTGATGCACCACCATGCCCAGATTCATTTGATTGTTATTTGGACACATTCAAGTTCATCCACTACTTGTTATAAGTATTTTTTTCTTTAGTGAAATTATAAACTATGACATAAGTCAATGACCGAAATAGAAAGCCAAAGGAAATGAAGTAAATACAGCCTCCATGATATTTCCATGTAAGTGTCGTGCTTGATCTTTCTTAACAGAAGACTGGCAATTAAATTTAGAAGAATAATGAACTCTGCAGACCTGAAGAAAGCAACTATTTTAAAGTTGATGTAGATGTCTCAGTAAATGAAGGATTCTACCCTTCACTTAAAGTTACTTACAACTCACATTAAACAAAATGTTCCCTCTGGAGTACTAACAATGACAATGAAATGTTTTTCTTCTGTAATTTCTTCATAAAAACATGTTTTTAGGTATGAAGAAAATGAAGCAATAACTTTTTAACAATACCATGTCTGCTAGACAGTAAGTTTCAGTAGCACTACAATATTGATTAAGTCTTCAGTTTCTTTCACTTGGCACAACTTCAAATTAATTATTGATGGCAAAGTTTTCTACTTTCCAAATATGCTTTATTTCAAAACACCGTGGAACTGTTAATATGTATATCAAATAGTCTACCCCATGTTACAGTTGCTAGTTTACACAAATACTCAGTGATTTTGCTTGACTATTTGTTGTTTTTCATAAATATTTATGTATAATATCATTTTCCTTGTAAACAGGATTTCTCCTGCCCAAAGGGAGTAAAAACAATTTGTGTGTTAATTTTATCTTACTGGCTTTGTTCAGCTTCAGTGGCTGTTTATATAAAGAAGAGATTAGATAAAGGGTAATACAAGCAAGCTCTGGTGCTAACGTAAAGAATTTTAATTAGCCATGATAATTTTACAGTAGTTCAGGTATATTCCACCCCTTGCTTGTAGAACAAACCAGCTGCTAAGTGGTTGCTGTCAGTAGACCGCCAATATTTATTTGTTTATATTTTGCTGCCCCCTACAGAAAAATCAAGATATTCTTAAGTTGGCAGTGTGTCTTCAACTTCTGAATGAAGGAATTTGTTTTTGGAACTCTGATATAAATAATCATCCATAGTAATGACTACGCACCATTCAACATACTTGCCACTACTGTGACTCTTGCCTTGGCATTCTTTTAAAAATGAAATAAGATAATGATTCTCCTTTCAATATCCTTCTTAGTACCCTATATGAAAATTAAAATCTGGGAAAGGGTAAGCCAATGTCAATGAAGTCAATTCATTTTCAAATGAACAATTTACTTAAATTAGGGAAAACTGGTTAAGAGAGAAGAACTGAAACCAACTAAAAAGTGATAATTCAGAATGTTCCATCTTCCTGTAACACACATATAACTTTCATTTCTTTTATACAGTCTTGAACATTAGTTCTGCTCAGTTATGAAGATTAAGCAGCTACTCACAAATGAATATCACATTGTGGAATGACAGCAGCTGTTAATGGTGAAGTTGTCTTAGGCTGCAATCTTCCTGATTCCTGCAGATTATTAGCACCACAAATTTCTATGAAATCTTTCCTTAAACCAAAGGCACAAATAGCACAATTAGAATATTATGTTTTGTTTTTAAAGACATGGGTGAGCAACCCAACTCAGGTAAGAGAGCTTGTTGCCAAGCCTGGTGACTTGAGTTCCTTCTTTGACACTCATGTAGAAGCAGAAAGCCAACCCCTCCCTTCAGCACACACATAGGGCACAACAGTAACCACCATCACAGACATACATATAAATGAATAAATGAATAAGTGAAAGAATTAATGAACACAAGATACTTTTATTATGAAGAGTATTATTTCTCTCCTAATTAATAAAAACAAGCAAATTCAGGCTTTTCATGAAGTTCTGACATACTGAATTACTGAAGGTACCATCATGCCAGTTGATGGCCCCTCACCAGGGGCATATGGAGAACACTAATTGGACTCAAGGGAGCTAATCATAATAACAATAAGAAATGGAGACATGAAATCAGGAGGAAGATGGGCCAAGAGGTGTTTTGAGGGATTTGGAAGGTGGTGATAGGAAGTAGGCATGATAAAACTATGTTGTATACATGTACAAAAATTTAAAAGAATACATTTTAAAATTTATTCATGCCTTTAGAAAGAAATAGCATGCATTCTATAAAACAAAGCCAGACTTAAAATGTGAGTGTAAGAAAAAAAATTTAAATATGAAAAGAATCTGCAGAGAGCATGAGCCACTGACAGCATTTTACACCTCTATCTGAGAAATAGATTTTCTTATTTAAGGACAAACACATCCAAAGTTTCCTTAACAGGGACTTTTTATCTTCCATGTACATCAAGACCTTGCATGTTTACAGCTTCACAAAACATCCTTTTATCTTCTAATGCGGGGTTATCAGTGCTGAAAGCCTGGCAAGAAAATTGCTCCCCTCTATCTTAATTTGAAATGACATTTGCTTTTTAGAAAAAGGAGAAAAAGAATCTAAGAAATGACTCCTACATAAGTCACACTAAATAAAAGTACAAGATTTTTTTAAGAAAAAAATGTTTTAAGTTTTCTATAATTTTAAGTGTAGTTTATTTGTAATAAAATAAATTTTATTAATATATTACATGATTTCCACAAAATATTTTGTCCTAGTAAAATAAATCTACTTGTTTGCAAATTTATATACTGTTCACAGATAATGCCATAATCTCAATTTTAACAGAAATTTTATCCCTAAGAATTTATAGTTTTGTTTGATTATAACCTTGGAACAGAGTACTAGATGAAATTAATTATATTTTTAAAAGTAGGCGAGGAATGTCACAGCTATTTGAAAAAATGGGCATTGTTTGAAAATGTTTATTGTATATTGTACTATAATTTCACTATATTAAATATTGATTTTAAGTAATTCTTAACTAGAATAAATATAATTAATAAAAGAAGAATCAAAGGAAATGATATATAATTCTGTGACTTTAAGAGACATTTTATATTTGTGTTTTTATGTACATGCATTGTGTTTGGGGGCAGGTTATGCACATGTGTGTGATACCTGAAAAGGCCAGAAAGGGGCATTGGGTACTATTTAAGTGTGTTATAGGTCAGTTATAGTTTTTTGCCCTATACGTGTGCTGGGAAATGAATTTAGATTGTTTGCAAGAGTTCTACATTCTCATGACTACTACTCAGCTATCTTCTCACCAAAGAGGTATTGTTTATTTTAATTTTTCTATGTTGTATTTTTCTAAGCAAAAGCATTGTCATAAGAGTGAATTCTTGGGTAACAGCATAAAAATCATGATATCATATTTACATTATAAATAATTATATATTATAAGTGGAATCAGTAAAAAAAATGTATTATTAGTTGTTGTTGGACCTTCTTTTTCTAAAACAGGATATAGCTTTTTAGAGTAAGCCAGTTTTGTGTTTGAAATTCCCTTGCTTCAGTCTCCTAAGTGTTGAGAGCACAACATGTACCTGACTAGAACATGTAAATACAGTGCTGAAGTGGTTTTTAAATAACTTTACATGACACTTCATTAAACTCCAGCTGTTTTTTATCCCCTTTTAAATCATAACTTTCCATATGTGACAACTCTCTGAATTTCATTACTCTTGGTTAAATTTGGCTGCTTGTAAATACTATACATATACCAACGTGTATTTTGGGCTTCTTTTGAGTTGATTTATTTTGACTAATGTAGAGATATTTGACATTTACATAGGTTATAGCTGTGAGTCATGTACTCACTACGTTTGACAATTGTATAATTTATGATATGACTATGTGCATATTAAAATAAACTTACCTAATGTTCTTTGCATGAACATTGAAAGTGTACCTGTCATTGTTATCATAAATATTACAACATTCATTTACACATCAGTTAATCTATATTTGTCTTCATTTTTTTCTTTAATTGAAAATGCAGTATCATTTGCTAGGCTTCTGTCATATCTATAAATTTTTTAAAATATATTTTCCGAAGCGGTCAACAACTATAATACCAATATTGCTGATGCATAAGCAGTTCAGTTGCTCTATTTGAAAAACTAATTATCTGTCTTCTGCCTAATGCTATGTGTCTAAAATGGACTTTTGTGTCAGAGTTAGCAGCTGATATTTTTCACTGGTATTTCCAGTGAAATTTTTACTAGAAGCCCATTTCCTAACCTTATAAAACATTTTGTATGTTTTTTTTTTTGTTCTCTTTGAAATGCTTTGCCATTTCAAGTGGTTTGCTTGTCTTATTTTAATGATTTCCAGGAGACCATTGTGCACTACTTTTTCATTGTCCTCCTCACGCTTGGTGACTATTTTTTTTCCACCCTGCAGCTTGAAATTATGCTTTTCTATTTTAAAATCTTGATGGACAAATCTGTATCTACTGAAAGAAATTATAAAAAAAACTTCAAAGTTATACTTTTAAATAATTAAATCTTTAAAGTATTTCAAATAGTATAAAGAAATAGTTGCCTAATAGTGACAATAGTCTGCTTTGTTTTCCTAATGTTTATATTTTAGTTCTGACATTAGCTATATAGTTGTTCACCATTAAAGTAAAATATGTAATCTGGTTACTAATATTGACTTCACTCATATAATGTTTTCATTTGTTCCAACGCTATTAGAGAAAGTATTTTTTTCTATCTTGAGTTGTCTTTTTGTCTATTTTTATGATAAATATATCACTTATATGGGAATTCTTTTTTTAATTAATTTATTTATTTATTAAAGATTTCTGTCTCTTCCCCACCGCCAATGAAGTCCCTCTCCTTTGTCAGCCCAAAGAGCAGTTAGGGTTCCCTGCCCTGTGGGAAGTCCAAGGATCACCCTCCTCCATCCAGGTCTAGTAAGGTGAGCATCCAAACTGCCTAGGCTCCCACAAAGCCAATACGTGCAGTAGGTT
Source organism: Alexandromys fortis (assembly GCF_014885135.2). NCBI lineage: Eukaryota > Metazoa > Chordata > Mammalia > Rodentia > Cricetidae > Alexandromys > Alexandromys fortis. Next base: position 1,562,388 of record NW_026068060.1, on the reverse strand, counting down.
CAAAAACCCATTGCCATTGTTCTTGAGTTCTCAGTAGTCCTCATTGTCCGCTATGTTCAGCGAGACCGGTTTTATCCCAGGCATTTTCAGACCCAGGCCAGCTGGCCTTGGTGAGTTCCCGATATGTTGAAATAGGAGCAGCGGGGCTGCGTCCCCAACACCCCGGCTGCTTGGCTAGCTTGTGCCCGAAATAACAACACACCAACTGTATTCATTTAACTGCTTGACCCATTTCTATCTAGCCTCTTCTAGGCTAATTCTCACATATTAATTTAGCCCATTTCTAATCATCTGTGTAAGCACCCCAAGGTGCGCTTACCTGGAAGATTCTAGCCTCCGTCCATCATGGTGTCTCTGCTCCAGAGAGCAGAGCTGTCTTGTCTATCAGGCAGAGCTGAGCATGGTGTCTCTCCGGGAGCAGAGCAGAGTCTGACCTCACTTCCTCTTCTGCCCAGAATTCTATTCTGTTTACGCCTCCCACCAATGCTTTAACCTATGAGTCCAGCCAAGCAGTTTCTTTAATTAACCAATGAAATCAACAGATTGATATATGACACTCCCACATCACCGATAGAATATCCCCATTGTCTCAGTGTGTGGGTGAATTCTTTCACAATATTTTTAATGGAACCTGGGTCTTTCAGGTTTTAAAATTAATTTTGAAATAACTAACTCAAGTCTCTAAAAGAGGTCATCAAGATTTCCAATGTCATATATTAAATAAAATCCAGTGTTTAGAGAGGTTATTTTTAAGAATGGACAAAAATAGATTATTCAAATTAATTTAATTTATAAATTACTTTAAGCTTTATAGATTAAGGGTTTTACCTTCTTATTATATTTTGTCTTTGTATTTAAAAAAATCATTTTAAAGTTTATTTCCCTGCTTTTTCTTTTGGCATATAGAAATTGCATGGATTTTTTTAAAAATAAATTTTCTGAAATTTTTTTCACTATGTATACATGTGCTATATATATGGGTGTTTACCTGTGTGAGCATACATTTTTGAGTGTTTATAGAGACCACAGTTTGAGTTTGGTTGTCTGCCTTGATTGCTTGCTACATTATTGATGTGTCTTCTCTGTATAGGCACTTCCTGTTTAGGCTGGCCTGGTCAGCCATCTTGCCAGAGTTACTGGCTGTGTCAGTCTGCTGATTTCTAGGATACAGGAAGGTCACATTTATGTGAATTTGGGGGTAGTCCATTGTAAATTTCTCTTCATGTTGCATTATAAGCACTTTATCTACCAAGCCTTCATCTCTCACACTGATTTATAATGATTCTGTCTTCACTAGTTATCACAGCTTGTTCTAAAGAATTCTTGAATATTTTCTTTGCATGCTGTTGAGAAACTATAATTTTTCACATTCATTTCAAATAGTGTACTTTCAGATTTTCCTTTGCCCTATGTTACTAACAATCATTGCACCGGGTGACCAAGGCAGTAGTTGAAGCTATCCCATGTTGCTTTCTGCCATCAGATAAAGGATTTCATAATTTGTCATTAAACAGCATTCCAATAGCCCTGTTTGAGATTTAATAGCTAGGCAGTTTTTTAATGAAAGTTTTATTATGCTATATTTGTCAGGGTCAAATGACTTTTTTGTTGGTCCAGTTAATTATCGTTTCTCCCTCCTTGTTTTGCTATCATTGTGATTTGGTAACTAATTTTAATATAAAAATAAAAAAGATCCCATCAGTAAAACTTGCATAAACTTAAAAAAATATTTTTTATGAGAGTTGCCTCTCTAGGTACATATATTTGAATACTTGCTCCTTAGTTGGAGCAGCTGTTTTGGTAGAACTAGGAAGTATGGCCTTGGTGGAAATGGGTCACTGACTTTGTGGTTTTAAAAGATTTATGTTGTTTCCTGTGTATACTCTGTGCTTCCAATTTTAGAACAAGATGTGAACCCTCAGAAACTCTTCCAACACCATACCTGGATGCCTGTTACTGGCTACTGCAACACAATGGTCATGGACTCATCCTCCAAAACTGTAAGACCCAAATAAACTCTTCCTGAACTTGCTTTTGCTGTGGTGTCTTATCATAACAATAGAAAAGTATCTAAGTCAGTTACATCTAAAATTAATTAAATTGAAAAATAATATTTCAATATTTTTTAAAATATTTTATATCCCCAGTATTTTTCCTTTTAGCTTGAATAGGGATTGTCTCTTTAACATTTTTAATTGAGTGGCTTTTTTCTGATTTTTTTTGATGTTTTGTAATTCTTCTTTAACTTAGAGAAAGGTTAATCTGTTCTGTTCTCTTTTAAAAAAATGTATTCGTTTTAAATCCCAACAGCAGTTTTCTTCCCTCCTTTCCTCTAAGTTCCTCCTACAATTTTCCATTTCCCCTTTGCACCCTCCTCCAATCCTTTCCTCCTCCATTTCTCTTCAGAAAAGGGCAGGTCTTCTATGAGTATCAACAACACATGGCATAAGCTACAGTAAGACTAAGCACCTCCTCATGTACTGAGGCTGGGCAAGTCAACCCGGTATGCAGAACAGGGTCTCAGAAACCAGTAACAAGTCAGACGCACACCCTGCTCCCATTATTAGGAGTACCATAAAACGACAAGCTACACAACTGTAGCATACCTGCGCAGTGCCTAGGTCTGTCCCATGTAGTCCCCCTGGTTGTCCCTTCTGTCTCTGTGAACCCCAATGAGCCCAGGCTAGTTGGGTCTCTTGAGTTTCTTGTGATGTCCTTAACCCTCTGGTTCCCACTGTTAGGTTCTGAGAATTCTGGAATAATTCACCTGAAAAAGACTGGGTCTAAGCAAGCGAAGTGTTTTATTTATAAAAAACTGACATGAAGTGAGAGGAAGCGGGATTCGACCTCCAAACGGCAACCCTGAGGCAGGGGCAGCAGCCATTTTTTTTTTTAAAAAAGCCAAAAACGAGGCAGTTCCACATTCTCATTCAGTCATAATGTAATACAGGGGAAAGGCGGTTGGGGGGACTCTCCATAGTGGTACACTTGAAGCTTACCGGGGTTCCCAGACTGCATGAACTGGCTTTGTGGGAGCCTAGCCTGTTTGGATGCTCACCTTCCTGGACCTGGATGGAGGAGGGGTGGGGAACCTTGCACGTCACACAGGGCAGGGAATCTGCTCTTCAGACTCAAGAGGGAGGGGGAATGGAGTAGGGAGAGGGGGAGAGGAGTGGGGAGAGGGGTCGGGGGAGGGGGAGAGGAGTGAGAGGAGGGGAGGGAAATGGAAGGCGGGGAGGAGGCAGAAATAAAGAAAGAAAGAAAGAAAGAAAGAAAGAAAGAAAGAGAGAAAGAAAGAATTGATCATTTGTGGTTTGGCCCTATTCTAAGAAGTGGATGGACACCTATGTGGGGCTGGGGCTTGTGGCCTATTCTCAGTAAGTAAGAGCTCTGAAGTATTATTCTTATTAGTCTTTTCCTTTAAAAACAAGGAGTCAGGGTTACCTCACTCAATATA
>NW_026068060.1:1538624-1555834 GCF_014885135.2 Alexandromys fortis | reverse complement strand
AGGTTAATTGACCTTTTCCCTGAAGCTCTTAATATTATTTATTTATTCTGTATGTTTAGTGTTTTGGTTATTATGTGGCATTGATATTTTTTCTTATCAAATCTATTTGGTGTTATGTAAGTTTTTTGTACCTTTATGGGTATGTTCTTCTTTAGGTTGGGAAATTTTTCATCTATTATTTTTTTTTATTTATTTATTATGTATACAATATTCTGTCTGCAGGCCAGAAGAGGGCACCAGACCTCATTACAGATGGTTGTGAGCCACCATGTGGTTGCTGGGATTTGAACTCAGGACCTTTGGAAGAACAGGCAATGCTCCTAACCACTGAGCCATCTCTCCAGCCCTCATCTATTATTTTGTTGAATATATTTTTGGGGTCTTTGTGATAGGATTCTTCTCTTCTATTCCTACTATTTTTAGGCTTGGTCTTTTCATATTGTCCTGGATATTCTTGATTTTTTTTTTGTTAGGTGATTTTAGATTTAACATTTTCATTGACCAATCAATCTATTCTTCTAGAATATATTTAATGTCTGAGATTTTTTTTGACATTGCTTGTTTTCTGTTGGTGATGCTTTTATCTGTAGTTCCTTATTGCTTATTCAAATCTTACATTTCCAGAATTCCCTTTGATTGTTTTCTTTAGTGTTTTTTATTTCCAGGTCTTGAATATTTTCCTCCATCTGCTTGTCTTTTCTTGGTTTTCGTAGTATTATTTAAGGGATTTATTGATTTCTCCCATTTTTTTGGTTGTCTTTTTCTTAATTTCTAGTTGGGACTTTTTCATTTCCTCTCTACTGGTTATTATCATCCTTATAAAAGATTTCTTAAAGTTGTTTTCTTGTGCTTTGGTTGCCTTGGAATATTCAGATTTGCTGGTGCCATATTGCCCTTTCTGTTGCTGATGTTTAGACATCTGGTTTGGAGATGATTAAATGTCTAAGTCCTGATTTCTGAGTTTGTCTTTGTTGGTTGGGTGTTTGTTCCCTGATTTCTCTTCCTTTTTGGTCTTCTACTCTTTTTGTCCTGAATTTCTAGTAGCTGGTGTGACCTATGATCACATAGCAGGTCTCTGTTCAAGTTAGGTGCTGGTCTTCTGGTGGTTAGATTGACCTTTCATACAACAGATAGTTCTCTGTTCTTTTGAGTGGTGTGGAGTGTTTTTCTGACTGTTTTGTTCTGCACCTGTTCTTCTGACTGTTATGATCTTTACTTGGGCTGATCAAGTCTGCTCCTCAGACTGGTGTGGTCTGCACCTGAACAATGGGATTCTAGCCCAGAGTTGGAGTGAGTTCAACTAGTGATGAGAGGTGGGATGGGAAAATTTGTTACATTCAAGTTTATGTCATCGGGTTTGAGTTGTATTCTTTTTAAATATGCATACTTGAAAATATAAGGATCTAGTCAGGAAACTTATGCGGGGTATTCTGCAACATTTTTGTGTTGTATTTTTTTTTCATTTGTGGTATTTTTTTTACATTTTCAAAACAATATTGTCATTTCTGTTTTCAAACTTTGTAAAATTATTTGGTAAGATAAATATTTCCTGATTGGTGATTTCATCTAATAGTGGAAGCCTTCTGGGTAGTAACAAGTAACTTTTCTGTGATTCTCTGACATTTTTGGGGGGTTTGTAGCTTCCAATTTTGCACACCCTCCATGCACACCTATTCATTTTCTATTTTTGAATTAGAGGCATGTTTGTACTGTGTTTTTCAATGAATTTCCATGTAGCTATCTCTGCATGGTTCATTCTTCCAATATCCTATTGACAATGTCAGTGCTTCAGAGTCAGACACTGCCTCTCAGCTGGAGGGCACAGGCATTGTCAATCCTTTGAGATCCATATGTATTTTTTTCTCTGCTATGTAATGCATTCCTAATAAAAGACCCCAATGGATTTAAGACTCATCTTTTACTTTTCCTTCTCATAACAGTATAGAAGGAAACTATTGGCTTTACACTGCCTGGGTAGCATCGTGGTTAACTGATGGACTGTCAAGTACAGAACCAGTTTCATAACTCAAGGAAGAAATCTTTTTTTTTATTAAAAGCAGTAAAAATAATAATACATGACACTGTTACATCAAATAAAAGGCATTTGATGAGTGTAAATCGATGGTTTTAAAATTCAACCCAATATTTTCTGAACATATCTATAAAAGTTTCTAATCTTGTATTTGTTTTTATTCATCTCAACAATATTATTTAACTTCAAAGGTACTTCATCATAGAATAGAGAGTAATAAAATGGTGGTAATCCCAAAGATGGGAGGAGAAAGACCACTGAATTAAATAATCATGGCTAAATTAATTAAAGCAAGCAATTAATTAAACAAAGATTTTTCATTCTATACATGTGCTGCCTTTACCTAAGTTGAGGGTTAGGAGGTCAGCAATGGATGAGAGGAAGACAAAGCAGGTATAGTGCATGACTGGACTTTTCCAAATGGAGGTAAATAGTTGGGATTATAGGATTAGAACAAAATAAAGCAACTGGAACATATAATCATAGTTGGTCATATAATAATTTGAGACAAAGACAAGGTTGAAAGATGGTTATAAACAACTTCTTTAAACAAAGACATGATTACCATTCTTGGCACAAGCAGAACAGAACAATTTGTAGTTAAAGTTACAGTTGGGAAATAGGGCAATTTTTTAAAAACAGGGTTTTAATCACAAACTGTTGTGGGGAGCTGTGGGTTACATTCTGCCACCCAGCTACGGCCACTTGCTAGCTTAACCGGAAATCACAACATACAAATTGTATTCATCTAAGTACTGCTTGGCCCATTATATCTAGCCTCTTCTTGGCTAACTCTCACACCTGGACTATCCCCTTTCTAATAATGTGTGTAGTACCCGTAGATGTGCTAACTTGGAAGATTCTAGCCTATGTCCATCCTGGGTTGGAGCTTCATCGATAGCATCTGCTCGGGAGAGGGGAGCATGGCCTCTGAGCTCACTTCCTCTTCCTCCCAGCATTCTGTTCTGTTTACTCCACCCACCTATGTTCTAAGCTATGAGGCCAAGCAGTTTGTTTATTACTTAACCAATGAAATCAACAGATTGATATATGATACTTCCACATCAACAAACAGAAATTCACCTAGATTGCCTTTACAATAAGATAGCTTTTAAGCCTAATATCGTGGCAGGGTGATTCTTCAGTGGTTGTGTACACTGTAGGATAATGATTACAATTGAAATAACATTTTGAATATTTAAATGTCTAAATGTAAATTCTGATAGCTTTCTTTTTCAATTTTGAGCTTTTAGCTTTTATATCTATGATATAAAGGAAGTTAAATTTTAGCCTTCATTTCTATTTTTAAAGATTCTATGACAGTCACACATTCCCAGCAATGAGTTTCCAAATTGCGTATTTTCATTATGTTGGTCTTTAAAATGACACTCTACCTTTAACAAAGGGGCAACAATACCAGTATTAAACTTACTTTTTTTTAGAGTTTTTATTGAAATCTTTCAAACTGAGAAGAACTTATCCTTAAGTCTGAGTAGTGTCCTTGTTTCTTCTATATCCATATTAAATCTTGGGTCTTAACCACAATTCACATTCTGCAATTTTTTCTTTATTGTTTTCTGTTAATTGACATATTTTTATGTTGAGTTTTGAAAAGTAACAAATATAGTTAAAGGTGGAAAACAGTAATAAGTATATAATGAAAGTGTACTGCTAAATAAATTAATATACAAAAACTAAATAATTAAGTAGTAATGGTTGAATAAAATCATGTGTTAAGTAACATGACCTAGGCTGCCAATTATAAGCAGCTTAGCATCTGGGTGATTCAAAAAGTAAATAAAAGAAAATTAAGAGAATAATAATTGAGGTTGATTTGTACAAAATTTTCAGTTATTATATGGGAAATATAAACTTTTTGTGAAGATTTTTATTGATTTATATAAAGCTCTACATTTTTCTCTGCTCCCCTCCCTGTTTTTCCCTTCCCTGTTTCTCCCCTCCATGCTTCAACCCTACCCCAGCTCTTCATGCTCCCAATTTACTCAGGAGATCTTTTTCTACTTCCCATGTAGATTAGATCTATGTAAGTCTCACTTAGCGTCCTCATTGTTGTCTAAGTTCTCTGGGATTGTTGTTTGTAAGCTGGTTTTCTTTGCTTTATGTTTAAAAACCACCTATGAGTGAGTACATGCAATAATTGCCTTTCTGTGTTTGAATTACCTCACTCAAAATAATGTTTTCTATCTCCATTTATTTTCCTGCAAAATTCAAAATGTCATTATTTTTTTTCTGCTGTGTAGTCCTCCATTGTATAAATGTACCACATTTTTCTTACCCATTCTTAGGTTGAGGGCATTTGGGTTGTTTCCAGGCTTTGGCTATGCTAAAAAATGCTGCTATGAACATAGTCGAGCAGACGTCCTTGTGACACAATTGAGCATCTTTTGGTTATATACCCTAAAGTGGTATTGCTGGATCTTGAGAGAGCTTGTTTCCAAATTTTCTGAGAAATCACCACACTGACATCCAAAGGGGCTATACCAGCTTGCATTCCCATAAGCAATGCAGAAGTTTCCCTTTTGCCCACAACCTCTCCAGCATAAGTTGTCATCAGTGTTTTTGATCTTGGCCATTCTTACACGTGTAAGATGGAATCTCAGAGTTGTTTTGATTTGCATTTCTCTGATGACTAAGGTTGTTGAACATTTCCTTAAATGTTTATCATCCATTTTATATTCCTCTGTTGAGAGATCTCTGTTTAGGTCTGTACTCTTTTTTTTTCATTGGATTATATGTTCTTTTGATGACCAATTTCTTGAATTCTTTGTATATTTTGAAGATCAGACCTCTGTATGATGTGGGTTAGTGAAGATATTTTCCCATTCTGTAGGCTGTCATTTTGTCTTGTTGACTGTGTCCTTTGCTTTAAAAAAGCTTTTCAGTTTAAGGAGGTCCCATTTATTAATTGCTTATCTCAGTGTCTGTGCTACTGGGGTTATATTTAGGAAGTGATCTCCTGTGCCAATGCATTCAAGAGTACTTCCCACTTTCTCTACTATAAGGTTTAGTGTGGCCGGCTTTATGTTGAGATTTTTGATCCATCTGGACTTGAGTTTTGTGCATGATGATAGATATGGGTCTGCTTTCATTCTTCTACATGTTGATATCCAGTTAGACCAGCACCATTTGTTAAATATGCTTTCCTTTTTCTATTTGATATTTTTTGCTTCTTTGTCAAAAATCAGGTGTTCAAAGGAGTGTGGATTAACATCCGGGTCTTCTATGTGGTTTCATTGGTCCTCCTGTCTGTTCTTTTGCAAATGCCAGGCTGTTTTCAGTTCTGTACCTCTGTAGTAGAGTTTGGCATCAGGGGTTTTGATGCCTCCAGAAGTTCTCTTATTGTACAGAATTGTTTTGGCTATACAGGCTTTTTGTTGTTGTTGTTTTCCATATGAAGTTGAGTTCCGTTCTTTTGAAGTCTGTGAAGTATTTTGCTGGGATTTTGATGGGCATTTCATTGAATCTGAAGATTTCTTTTGGTAAGATTGCCATTTTTTACTATGTTAATTCTGCCTACTGAAGAGAATGGGAGCTTTTTCCACTTTGTGGTATCTTCTTCAATTTCTTTCTTCAAAGCTGTAAAGTGATTCTTTGTCTTAAAAAATAATCTTATGTATACTGTGTTTGATTCTCTTTATTATGGCATCAATCTTGGGGCATAATTTCAGCATTTAAAGCCTTTATTTAAAGGGCAAATGAACTATCAGGCAAAATGTACTTAATTTGTCTCTGTGTTGTACAGCTCAGTGCCATTCTCAGCCACTTTTAATTAAGAACATGAAATGACTCATTAACATTCAGCTCTAAAAATAAGTGGCTAATTGCACTGTGTTGACAAAAGTAAGCAACTTCCCACATTTCTAACAAATTTTTCCACATATATCAAAATGGAATCAGAAATATTTTTCAAAAAACTAAAAGCTGTATAGCTTCATACATTTAACAAATGAACACAAAATGCCACTATACTTTGGAGTTCCAGATTTACTTATTAGTCAGACCTACAAATTGTTCCCAACCCTTTGGGTTAAATGGTTCTAAAGACTGTTTTCATCTGGGCTGAGAAACTCACTTCTGTGTATCAATATGCAAAATTTCCAATCACTTTTACTTTCATACACTATTATGAGTCAAGCACTTCATAGAATTCTCATTTTCCACTTGAATCCTTTATATCATACATGATCAATGGAAACACTTATTGGTGACCTCCAAAGTACATAAGAACTTAAAATTGGAGGCATTAATATTATTGGAAATGTTATGTATCCTGATGTGTGATTCCCCTCTGTATGCTGTGAATACCATTGGTTAATAAAGAAACTGCCATGGCCTGATAGGGCAGAACAGAGCTAGTTGGGGAAAAATAAACTGAATGCTGGAAAAAAGAAGGCTGGAGTTAGATCCCTGTATCCCTGTTGGAGACAGACACTGAAACTTTACCTAGTAAGTCACAGCCACATGGTAATACAAAGATTACTAAAACTGGGTTAAATTAAGATATAAGTGTTAACCAGTAAGAAACTAGAGCTAATGGGCCAAGCAGTGATTTAATTAGTTTCTGTGTGGTTATTTTAGATCTAAGCTTCTGGGTGGCCATAAAACAAACAAATGGCTTTTGTACAACAGGGTCCCATATTTATGGTTTATACATGGGACAAAAAAATTAAAATAAACATATGGACTTTTTAAGAACATTAGGTGTCTTGGGATTACTAAAATATTAAAAGCTGATTACTGAGCATTATTCCTCAACCTTCTTTATTTTAACATTCTACAGCCTACTTTACCTCAAATTATCCTATGTTAGAAATCTATTCATAGAATCTTATCAATTTTTTTTTTCAGAAATAAATCATCGTAGTTTACACAAAATTGAGGCAAATGAATAAAAACATACAGGATACTGAAAAAAATTTACACTAAGTATAAGTGTGCATCAGTGACTATTTTGATGGAAATGAATGACTTGATCAATTTCACTTGCCATGATTCAGTAAGAGCTTTGCAAGATTAGGTACTTCATGACAGTGCTGTCTTGGAAGTATGACAAGTTTTCTGACTGCAGAACTTTTATGGAAATGATCTTAACACTACTCATAAAAATTCTAAATTATCTCTGAAATAACAAAATAGCTAATTTTAAAAAAAACTTACTTAAAAATAGATGAAAACTAAATAATAACTCCTATGTTGTGTTCTGTCATAAATGAGGGACCTTTTGATTCAATTATTTGAATCCTTCCATGTGATGAAAGATGTCCACTTTTAGACTGTCTTATTAGACATGTTAACTTCTGAATACTTTCAGGATTAAATACCATAAAATGATTGTGCTGAATGATACATCTTCTAAGATTTCATTTAAACAGTAAGTGATCACAGAACTTTATAATAACAAGAGGTCTCATGAAATCTGATATAGAAAAACAATAAGAAGCAGTTACTGTAAACATCAGTGTATCTTAGATTCTGAAATGAAGTAAGGGCTAGCACTAGGTATTGGCTGTGAGAAATGGACTAAACTTGCAAAATGGGGATTTTGCAATTTAAACCTGGAAAATTTCATTTCATTTTCCATGCTTCTGTGGTGGCTTCAAAGGACAGAAGCCTTGCAGATAATCAAGGATGCATGCTGGATTTACAGCCTTTGAACAATTCCTGACCCACAGTAGTGTCAGCCCTAAAATATAATTTACAGTATGAAGACCAGTATTCAAGATACAGTTAATGTATTGACTGGTATGCAGCTCAATGGGTAAAAGGTCTGTCTCCAAAGAATTTTTTCAAAAATCTCATATACTTGTTGCTCATGCCAGATACTTAAGGTTGTGATATCCAATCATTCCAACAGAAGATTTGGAAGACAGGAGGCAAGAGAATTCAGAATGATTCCCTGAGAGACTGCCTAAGAGTGACCTAAGAGGGCATTGCTCTTTTATTGCTAGGTGTGAGTCTCATGGGCAACAAGTAAAGCACAGGTTTTAAGACACACACGTCTTAACTGATGAAGGCATCTAGGAAACTGAAAATTATCAGCAAAGGAAAAACTGGATAGTCTTTTATGATGCACACTATATAAATATAAATGCATATTGTACAGAATCATTGAAGAAGCACACTGTGAAACAAACAAAGCTAAGAGGAGGAGCAACAGTTGCAAAGCTTGAATATCAGAAATCGTATTCCAGAGCTAGTGAACAGACATTTTATCTCTAATGTTTCTTAACTTTTCACTAAACCATAAGATCCTTGGGAACTATATTTTTATTCACATATAAAGATATAAAATAAATATATTGTGAAAGAAAATAATTTCCAGGATGGTAGGGTATGCACCACAGTAAAAAATATAAATAAATAAAGCTACATTTCCCCATTTGATGTTCCTAAAACTAAGTAATATTCTTCTATTGTTACTAAAAAGAAAGTAAAGCTTCATTCCTCCCTGAGTCTTTATCCTCCTCTGAAGTAACAGAAGTTCAAGTGGAAGTTATCCCAAGACTATTAGTGCTCAATGATCTACAAGGGGACACAAGTATGATTAAATCAGATGGTAATTTAACTGTTTGGCTATGGACTTGTTTTTTAAACATGTATATATGTGAAAATAAAAAGAAAATCAACATTGTTCTTCCTTCTAAAATGAGGAAATATCAATATAAATAGTGTCAGATAATAAAGCTTAACAAACATGCTTTTTCTTCCTAGAAGAATCTAGAAGTCTGAAAATGGAAACCTCTCTTTCTTGTTCTGTCTTTGTCTGTATCTATTTCTGTCTCTGTCTGTTTCTGTCTCTTTTTCTGCCTCTGCCTGCATCTGTGGGGGTTTATATGCATGTGCTTACAGTTGCATGTACCCAGAAAGTAAATTTAATCAAAAGGACTTAGTGCTTGATGATCCAGAATGGTACACAAGTGTGAATAAGTCAGGGAGATAAAATTTGACTGTTTTGCTATGGACTTAATTTTTTTTTTTTTTTTACAACTGGAGCCTACACATATTATGTTAGTGGCCGTGATAACAAAAAATAAAGCATGATCAATTCCAGTGCTGAAGAAATAGATGGATAAGAGGGGCAGAAACAGTGTAAGAACCCGAGGATTAGGGAATTTTGCTATTGAATGGTGTCTTCTATATTTGGCAGAGAATTTAGGCCCATGAATTCTCAAAATAAGTTTAAATCTCTAAATAAGACCCAAACAATGACAATACCAGACAACATGATCATATGGAGGTGGAAATTCCCGAGAAATTCTACCCCTAAGTGAAGAGCTACAGTTATGACTTCTGAGAGAGGGAGTATCAATCCTCCCCATGGATGAGCCCCCTAGTTTATTTTTCAATACCAAGTCCTCAGCCCTTTTAACAAGTACATACACAAAGAATCATAATAAACAGACTCATCAGTGTGTGTGTGTGTGTCTGTGTAACAATAATAATTAAAGAAAAAGGTATCATAATTTTGAGAGGGAGATGAAATGAGGGGACATCATAGGGATTAAAAAGTGGAATGGAAGAAACAATGATGTAAATATAGAAAAAAATATATATAATTTAATTAAAAACTTTACATAAACTAGGAGATTATTTGTCTTGCTTTTTTTCAGAGTAATAACATATCTTAATTTTATAAACATGAAAAAAAACTTATATGTTAGTCTTTATAGTGGACAAAATAACTTACTCCAAAATGCAAACCACTGAATGTATGCAATGGCAACATTAAAATTAGAAACATGATTGACACCTAAGAGCAACATGAGAGGAAAGGAAGTGACTTGTCAGATGGATAACCATCACACCATGTGTGAACTACAAGGTCTAAAAAGAAGTCTAATTGATGCAAAATAAAGACAGGAAACAAAATACATGGAGAGGTATAGCTATAAATCCATGTCATATTTACAAAGATATTTTTGTTAAATATAATGTCAAATGCATTGCAGTTTATTTACTAAATGTTAATATTCACTCAAATTTTAATACATAGAAAAGTATCATCTTAGAAATGCAAATAATTGAAGAAATATATTGCAAACAAAAAATAAATTAATTTACCTGTCATGACATGTACTTTTAATTTTCTGTGACAAATCTATCAATCAGACTTCTAAAAGGAAAGAATTCCAGTTATAATTCAAGAGGGAAATCACAGAAACATAGTCAGGTGTGAGAAGAAAATAAAATATTGTTTTAACACTCAAAAGGCTGAAATACTGGAAAATAGGCTCTGCCATATTTAGCCCTACAGAAGGGAAATGAACAGAAAAGTCAGAGTGAAGCTAGGGGTCCAGTTCAGTGACTGAGGGCATGGTTAGCCTGTGCACGTGCACACATGCACGTGCGCATGTGCAGACCCACACACACAAACACACACACAATGGCTGTACTCTAAGGCCAATATTAAAAAAGCTTCGTGACAAAATTACCATATTGCATTTCCATTATCAGCACACAAGATTTTAATATCATTTATATTTTTGAAACAAGTACATTTGTTTCAATTAAACATGGAATTATTATTAATTCAACTCTATTCATGTTTTCATTTTACCTACTTTTTAAAAACATCATATTTTTATGCTTTTGGTTGTCAACCTAGCCTTTAATGGTTGAGCCATCTCTCCAGCCCAGGATGAATCTTGATCTTATATCACACACAATGATTTATCCATCCAACTCCCTTGGCCTGCTCTTGTTTGCAACATTTTCTTAGAAATACTGAAATGATAAGTATTTTTCAGATTAGTGAAATACCCATTTTCATCCAAGTTAGATGCAGGTCATGGAATTTTGGAGGCAGAACAAGGACATGAGAATTTTCATCTTATCATTTCAAAAATGCCCACTATACTGACTGTGGGAAATTGGCTCAGTTACTGCTTGTTAAGTTTATCTATTCTAAAATTACTGTTTTGATCTTTCCTTTTCAGTCTTGTAACTATTATTAAAGACCATAATACAAAGCCAGTCATGTTCCCCTTTTGCTTAGGTTAAACTACAAAGATAATGACCACTGTTCTGAAATACAGAATTGTTGTTCACTAACTTAACCAACTGGTCAGCTATATGAATAATTTTATTCTCCCCAAGTTAAATTTTTATTTTAAGTATTTCTCTAGTCTGTGGGAAACTCACCATTCTTTTCTGTATCCCATCTCTTTTCTCCTCTAATTAATTAGAAGCAACTTAAGAGAAAAAAAGAAAGAAAAGAAAAACTTCTGCACACTTTCACAATCTGCCTGTTGATCTGAGAAATCAAGTCTAATATTCACACAGTTGTTTTGCTCACATTATTGCAGAAGATAATACAGCTCATTTGTCTGCCAATACAAACTCCAATTCCCTTTTTCTCCATCCTCTGATAAATTCATTGCTGCCTCCGATCTTTCACTAATAGTCGATTTCTAAACCTTTATACTTTCAGTGATCTCAAACAGCCATTTGCTATGGGAGTTCTTTGTTTTTTTTTTTTTTTTTTTTGGTGGCAATTTAAAATTTTCTAAATATTCTCCTCAGAAAAACTGCCATAAAACTTACTGTCTTAATTAAAACTATCTTGCTGTGTTTCTCTGGAGTTTCTGGTCTTCATGCTACTCAGTCACTGTTTCCTTCACTGTTTTACTTGTGATTCTATAACCAGAAGCAGATATATTTAGCTGGAAAACCATCCGTAATCCTGGTTCAGCTACTACATTGACTGTTTTACCCAAGGTAGTTTTGAGGTATCAACCTCTCCATTTCTTACTTGGAAAGTCTGGCAGGGTAGTTAAGTGTGACCATGAAAGACAGCAGAGTCTGGTTTGCCTTCTTAGTGTGTAGGCTAGGTATTGACACAATACAAGATATGCTATATTCATAGATGTCAGAGAAAGAAGCCATAGGGATCTGAGGGTGTATGTCTATATTTTGTTGAGGGCAACAATCATAATGGACTTCAATGGTGCCATTAGAGTAACCAGTGGTAAAGTCTAGAAAAGACTTTGAGGACATCTGTAATAAACCAAATGTTTTCTGTATTTAGATTATGATGGTATTTGAGAGACAAGTAGAAATAAAAAATTATCTACCACAAATGAGTCACCAGTTGAAATGTTTGTTCATATCAAAAAATTCTTTGCTAAACTTTTAAATAACAGGGTTTGTTATATTTACCACTACAAATCACTTTTAAAAGTTGGCAGTTACTTTCACAATGCAACTAATTTATATAAAAACAATAATTTAGTATTGTTTTGTTGTTGTTATATTCCTCTAATATTAAGAGTTGTTAACTAAAGAGAAGAAAATCAATTAAAATCCTCTAGTAAATTTAAATGAGATAATTTACTGAGTAAATCCACAAGACATAACCAAGACATGAATTTGACCTTGAACATGTCATGGAAAAAAATCAAATCAAAGCCAGCTATGAACACTATAAATAAATGCTTTAATGGATTGTCTCAGAGTTAAGATGAGCAAACCAAATAAAGGGCACCACCTGATTTAGAACCAACATGTGGTGATGTTTAAAACATTTCATTACTGCACTTTTCACAGTATTTCCACAGAACTCATACTGGGTATATGATATCTTCATAATTTTCCACTTTGATGGCATGCTGTGACTTAAACATGTGGGAAAATGGAAATAAAGGGGGAACCCATCATTACAACTAAAATACATGATAAAGTTCTACATGACTTTGCTAGCTATCCATTTTTAAATGTAGCAAATGCTCATATCATGTTTGGATAGGTGGTTAGACACACATTTTGTGGCTCTGTTTTAGAAAATCATAATTCCAAAGTTCAGATATATTTATTCCAAAGGGTATAGAATGATTTTTAAAAAGCCATTTTAGCATATGCCTATGTTATATGTGCTAAAATAAACTTTTTAAGTGAATATTATGACAATTAATCCTTTGTGGAACATTAGTTTAATATGTGTTGCCTTCGTTTATGCTGTGGAATATTTGTTCAATGATGTAAAGATGTGTTACATTCTTTTATGTTGTGATGTGGGAGTCTTCTGTTTTGTGTTGATTTCATTGGTTAAATAAAGAAACTGCCTTCGCCTTTAATAGGACAGAAAATTAGCTAGGTGGAGTAAACAGAATAGGAAGCTGGGAGAAAGAAAGCCGAGTAAGGCAGTCGCCATGATTCTCCCACTCCAGACAAAGGCACATTAAGATCTTTCCTGATAAGCCAGCTCATGGTGCTACACAGAATATTAGAAATGGGTTAAAGCAAGATGAAAGAATTAGCCAATAAGAGGCTAGAACTAACGGGCCAGGCAGTATTTAAAAGAATACAGTTTTCATGTAATTATTCCTTGGCAAAAGCTAGCCATGCTGGTGGTTGGGTGCCGGGAAGGGGACCCCGCCACTCTTATTACAACAATGTTGCATTTGTTTAACTGTATAAAGCTGTGTTACTGTGTCTGCCTAAAACTCCTGGTTACTCTATCAAAAAGCTGAATGGTTAATACCTAGGCAAGAGAAAAAAAATCGCTTGGACTGTCAGGCAGAGACAATAAATGGGAGGAGAAATTTTGGGAGAAGTTGAGGAACAAGAAAAATAATAGAGGGGGACACCAAGGGCCAATCACCCAGTCACAAACCCAGCCATAAAGTAAGAAGAAAAGATATATAGAGAGAAAAAAGAAAGGTAAAAAGCTCAGAGGCAAAACATAGTTAAAGAGAATTGGAATAATTTAAGTTATAAAAGTTTGCTAGAAACAAGTCAAGCTAAGCTGGGCATTTATAAGTAGGAATAAGTCTCCACGTTATCTTCTGAGCAGCAGTAAGCACACCTCACTGCAAGAAATTCATGTACTTACATAACGAAATAAATGGCTTTGGATTCATCATCTTAAGTCTTTCCATAATGTCAGACACCATCTTCCCAGTATGTTTCTCATCAATCTGACTTGATAAACATCACACCGACCTCACAGAGCTGATACCTGGAAGGACCTAATTTCAGGATAGATATGCTACACTGAAGTTCATCCCCTCCCTCTCTCTAGTGAGTGTTACTGATTCCTTTCTTGTAGATTCATTTTCCTTCAGAAAATCTAATCTTTCACTTTGTACCCAGAATATAAAGTGATGTAAATGAACACATTTGATGCGAAATTTGATCCCCAATATTTTATTATTTCTTCTGTGATAGGATAAATAGATAATAATTTGCATGTCGCACTCATGATGACAACCAAGCAAGAGAAAGGAAAATGTTTTGTAGTTGTCCACCTAAGTCTTCCTGGTGGTTTTGTAAAGGCTGCCTTGCATTGAAGAAAGTCATTCTATGAAAAATTGGAGATATAAAGAGACAAAGAATAAAACCGGTTATGCTATCCTTATTTCAGTCCATCTGGCTGTAATGTTAATGATAATGTGTCAATTAATATTAAGAAATAGACATAAACCTGGCATCCTTTTGTGAAGTGGGTAGGAATAAAGCGCAGCATTACACAGCATTCACTACAGGCATGATTTGTCCAAGAGTAATGCTGGGCAGAACAGAAGCAGAGTCCTTGATGTTAAGATAACCATTTTAAATCTTGTGGGTACCATTCATTGAAAACTATGGGGGATGTGCAAAAAGCAAGAACAGATAATGGCTATGAGGCAGGAAGGATAGCATTCAACAACTAGGGAGTCACTGCTCAAATATCATAATAATCATAACAGGTTATGAAATAAATGCATAACTATCTTATCTAAGCTACTACACACAATATAACTTCTGGGACTTACAAGATGACTCAGTGGGTAAAAGAGATTACTGCACAAGCCTGCTTGCCTGGATTTGATCCTGGGAACTCACAGAGAAAAGAATCCCCTCCAGAACATTCTCCTCTGAAATCTACAATCACACTGTGTCCCTTGTATGCCCCCTCACACACCCATACACACACACTCATCATATACACTAAAATTAATGTATTAAATAAACTTTTGTAAATGTATATTCTATCATCTCTATATTGTTAAATACCGCATGGCTCATCTTAGCTTTTGTATATTTATTTAAATTTTTAAATGATCTTATCAATTTCCTCTGAAAAATGCTGTTGGATTTAGATTATTATTTATATATCTAGATCAATCTGAGAAGAATATTTGGGCTTACATTTTTAAAAGTTTTGTATTGATATTTTAGTATGCTTTAAGGTAATCTTTCGACATGTAGTCCAGGCTTATGAGCCTGCTGTCTCAGCATCCTGAGTTCTGCAGGGATAGACATGGACCTTCATACCAAGATTTACTTTTTTTCCCATACTGCTATTGTTTTCTTTCATTTTGTTTTGTTTCAGAACATCCCAGGCAGTCCAGAATGGCCTCCCACTCACCATTTAATCAAGGATGGCCCTAAACTCCTGACACTCTGGTCTTCACCCCCTAAGTCCCAGGAATAGAGGTATGCACAACCACACTAAACTTCTTACATTGATAATGGTTTCTTCCTGCTTGTTTGGTCTGTTGAAATAAGAGCGGCGGCATGGCTGCGTCCCCAACACCCCGGCCGCTTGGCTAGCTTATGCCCGAAATAACAACACACAAACTGTATTCATTTAAGAACTGCTTGGCCCATGAACTCTAGCCCTTACAGGCCAATTCTCGCACCTGGACTAGCCCATTTCTAATGATGTGTGTAAGCACCCCAAGGTGCGCTTACTAGGAAGAGTCTAGCCTCCGTCCATCCTGGTGTCGCTGCTCCAGAGAGCAGAGCTCTTGGGTCTCTCTGGGAGCAGAGCAGAGTCTGACCTCACTTCCTCTTCCGCCCAGCATCCTATTCTGTTTATTCCACCCACCTATGTTCTAAGCTATGAGGCCAAGCAGTTGGTTTATTATAATTAACCAATGACCTTCCTCCATCATTGGTCTTCAAAACTTTTTATGCCATTTTATTTATTTATGTGAAAAGTGCCACTAAATTTTTGTTGGAGTCACAGGAAAACATCATGAAGTCAAATCTCTCCTTCCACTACGTGTGTCCAGGATATCAAATACAGGTCATCAAACTTGGCAGCAGGCACATTTATAGCGTGAGCCACCTTTCCACCTCTAGCCTGCATCTCTGTCTGCGACTGTTCTCTGGATTGATTTTTGTCTCGGGTGAATTGTGGTCTATTATAAAACAGTACCTTTATGACTGGCATAGGAGAAAATACAACTGTATAAAAACAGACTCCTTAAAATATCCCAGTTATTAGATTTTTCTTGCTTTTAACACATTTCACAAACCAAATGTAAATTGAATCAGAATTTTGAAAGTGAAAAAAGATGTAGTCAAGGCTCATAAAGTATGACTATTTCTGACGGTTTTATCAAATCACTCAAGGGAAAATCAAATAGGATAAAAATCGGCATCCAATAATTTAGTGCTGCCATTCAAATACTTTATTGGAATTTGATATTGTTAGCTAACAGCTGTTTTTGCTGACATTTCATTATATTTTTATATGTCTGTAAAACTAAACATGGCAGGAATTTCCTTCCATTCATTTTTCACATCCATGGTCATATGAAAAATATAAAAACAATTTCTCTATAATATGAACGCATATTAAAAAATAAAATCTTGTCAAATAATAATCCAATTTATTAATATGATACTATGCATAATTTCATCATATTCAATATGAAAACTATAAAAATGATAGCTTATACTTTTAGGGTAAATATGTTCATAGGAAATATCTTGTGTAGTAAATAACAATATAGATTATATACCAATGTGTTGAGGTAAATCACATCATAATTATTTATTCATATATGGGTATGCAAATTAATAAGTATTCATCTAAAGTAATATATACATCTCTAAATATCTAATTTTACAAAATAGATAATGTTATAATTATGCTTTATCCTTCCCTGTCATCTGGGTACCTTGTCCCTTTAAGAGACAAGCTCTACAAACTTCCAATCTACCACCCCCTTCCACCATTCTTTCAAGGTACTCTCCATTCTTTTCTCTTTTTTTCTCTGTCCATTCTTATTCTGAAGAGACAGCCTTTGCTTCCTTCCTCATTTCCTTCTTTCCTGGTCTTTTTTTTCTCTCTCTCTCTCTCCTTCTCTCTCTTTTTCTTCCACCCCTGTACCCCTATACCCTGCCAATACTCACTAAATAAACTCTCCATATCTAAATTCGCTTA
>NW_026068060.1:1533794-1536194 GCF_014885135.2 Alexandromys fortis | reverse complement strand
GGTTCTCTGTGTCCAGTTTATGCAACAGTCCAGGCAAGAGCAGTTTCTTGTCCAAATGGCTATCAAACTCAATAAGGAACCTCTTCAATGCCCATCCTCCTCTTGAAGTAGATTGGTGCTGCCAGGAGCAGACGTGTCTCATGGTTATGAAAAACCTTAAGTTATTAAAACATATTCTGCAATGCCATATTCTGCAGTCTTTGAAAGATATGAAGCATGTCTATCTAATTGAAATATATCTCTATATATCTAGAAAATCTAACATGACTACAAGCTTTACTATTATCAATGATTATCCATTAGCAAACTATATTTCCTAATTATACATTACATTTTTAAATGAACTACACAATCACAATATCTCAATCAAGATCAGAAATACATATACATAAAACAAAATTGACCTTAAAATCCATACCAATGCAAATTATTCATATCTATGTCACTTCCCATTCGACTTTAAGTAGTGTCAAGTTGACAAAACCAATCATGCAAAATAATGCTATAAAATTACTTGAAGAAAATATGTCCCTGCTAATAGTTTTGATCATTAGATTCCACAAGTGCTTGCATGCACTATATTTTATTTTCAACTTTTGTATTCCTTTACTATGAGGATTTTCTTCCCATTATTATCCATGCTTTATAACCATATTACAATATGCAAGGTCAAATTATGTCCTTTTGAGAAGGGATATTGAAGTATCAGTATCAAATTCTTCATGATTGTCAAGGAGCATTGTTGAACTTGTTTTGGTTTCTAGACTCTCCCTCCCAGACTCTCAAAGTGATACAGTTTAAAAACAAACAAGCAAAAAAAAAAAAATTACAAAAAACCATCTTCAATACAATGAAATTTAGTTTATAGAAATCACTGCAGTAATTAAACCACTCTCTTTGCAATTTGTCAAATACAGTAATTTAGGAACAAGTATTTATTTGATTTTGATGGTGGCATGACTTATTCAAGAAGGAGTATGTGTGTTTATGATCCTTTAAATGCCATTGAATTATTTCAGAATTGTTAAGGTAAGGGTCATGGTAAAGATAATAACTAGGGTAAGACATGGGTTGAATATATACAATCTCAACGTCAGAAGTTGAGGCAAGTAAGCAGGAGGTAAATTCAAGGCCAGCCAGGGCTATCTATCAAGGAATAAAGACAATAGAATTAAACAAACAAACAAACAAAAAAAACGTGATCAATGCTCAGTGACTAGATGAAGCAAAATTGCTACTAGGTAACCAAATGCCCCATTGAGCATATTTTTCCAAGATAAATACATTGATTAAAATTTTCTCAAATAGAACTTTTATTTATTGGTTTATCTAATCATCTTTTAACAAGATGCTCCTGAAATGTACAATTAAATCATCTGCTCTATTTGGTCTGATTCTTGGGCCCAATAATTTTGTAGAAGGAAGAATACATGTTTCTGGGTCTCAGAATTTCATTCAATAACATCTACTGACAGAAAGCAGCTTTCCTCATAGGTACACAAGGTAAGTAAGATAAGTGTGCAAGGAGTGATAATGGAGTGGGTGCCAAGGAGGTTGTAACATAATCATACAGTTTAAGCCTTAAAATTTGTAAAATTATTCTAAATTCAGAAGCTTTTGGTGACCCTGGTTTGTCCAATCTTCAAAATCATGTAACTTTTCTTTACTATCAGGAACCACTGCTTCTTTGGGATCTAATGGTGGGGGGCATAAAATCCTTAATATTCACACCTGCTGGTCATCCAGTATCTTATCAATAATATGCCCTGTATTTTTCTTTTGATTATTTAGAAAGGTTAAATCAACTGGATTTCTGTTGCATACATCTGTTTAATTGTTATATCTTCCCTCTTTATATTACTTGATGACTTTGTAGTGTAAACATTGGTAAACAGAAGCCCCTTCAGCAAATTAATTTTTCAACATACTCATATAAATGTTTTCTGGTTCTGTTTTTGGTTTTGGGGGTATTTTTGGGTTTTTTGTTTTGTCATATTCTCATTTTGTTTGGTTTGGTTTGTGTAAAAGGAGAATACTCATTCATTTCTCAGCTGCCCAAACCTGAATAATTGCATAGAAACTATATTAATCACACTCTGTTTGGTCAATTACTCAGGTGAATTTCTAACTAGTTCTTGCCACTTGAATTAACTCATTTCTATTCATTTATGTATCGCCATGAGGCTGTGACCTACCAGTAAATTTCCAATGTTTGACTCTTTCAGTAGCTAAATGTCATTTTGTGTCTAAATAAAAATTAAGGTTGTACCCTGTTTAGGTGCTGAAGAGTTCCATCTGGATGGGTGAGTGTGTGCTATCCAGGGGCGATAGTTCCGGAAGAGAGCACAAACCCCCCTCCCCCAGCTCCTTCTGCAGGGCTGTCTTTCTTATACACGACCC
>NW_026068060.1:1505613-1527111 GCF_014885135.2 Alexandromys fortis | reverse complement strand
TTTTTTGTTTGTTTGTTTGTTTTTGAAAAACGAAGCAGGAACCCCGATAGGCTATCTCACCTATTTAACCAAGTTCAATAGTCATTTTTCAGTCCATCCTTGATGTGGGATTCCCCTCTGTATTCTGTGAATGCCATTGACTAATAAAGAAAATGTTTTGGGCCTGTTGATAGGGCAGAACTTAGGTAGGCAGAGAAAACAAAACTGAGTGCTGGGAGAAAAGGAAGCAGAGTCAGAGAGAATCCATGGAGCCACTCACAGAGACAGATGAGCTGAAGCTTTGCTGGTAGGTCACAACTTCATGGTGATGTACAGATTAATGGAGAGGGGATAAATTAAGATGTAAGAGTTTGCAAATAAGAAGCTAGAGCTAATGGGCCAAGCAGTAATTTAATTAATAGAGCTTCTGTGTGATTACTTTGGGGCTGAGTGGCCAGAACCAACAAGCATCCTTCCTACAACATATCGTGCATGTCCAGTTTCTACAGTGTATCATTAAGCAGTCCAGGCTAGAGCAATTTCTTGCCCAAAAGGCTATCAAAGTCTATTAGGAGCCTATTTGACGCCCATTATCCTCTTGAAGTAATTGGTGCTGCCTAAGCAGACACGTCTTACTGTACAGAAAAGTCTATTCTTAAAATACAATATTCTGTAAGTCTTTGAAGTTAATGATTATCTATCTGAAATACATCTCTACATATCTAGAAAAACTGACCAACATGGCTAAAATTTGACAATTATAGATGACTCTCTAATAATCTATATTTCTTAAATTTGCATCATGATTATAAATGAGCTACACCATCACAATACCTTAAACAAGAACAGAAATACATATACATAGTGTAACAAAATCTACATTAAATCTATATCAATAGACTAAGATCCACACCAATGCTAAGTATACATCTCTATATCATTTCCCCCTTTAAATGAAAACAAACATTTATAAATAATCATTTTGGTAATTTGGGCATAGTTTTCTCTAAACTGGAAAGGGATGGTGGTGGGAGATGTGCCTGGGAAGGATGGCGAGCATAACCAGATATCAGTTTGTGTTTTTTCCAGAGCACTGTAATTCCTTTTATCTGATAAATTTTGCTATGCCAAAGTCAAACACAAAACCCTCTGTGTTACATTCATTGGCATTCCCAAAAAATCTCTATTTTAACCCTAAAATTCATTTTAAACTTGTCTTTTGCATTCTCAGATCAATACTTTACACTGGTGGGTTTTTTTTTTTATATGAATCCCTGGCCCTTCATTTTTGCACTACTTTGTTTTTGTGTAGAATTTCCCAGTTTTTACTTGGCATTGTTTCCCATATGATTTAATTACATGATTATTATAATGCAATAATACAATATCTTCCACAATAAGAAAAGTCTCCATTGAGTTCAATTTCCTACATACTAGGACTCAAAAAGCAGTTTAGTTCTCATTTACCTCAGCCTCAAAGAGTCTCCATACCTTTAGAAACCAAAATACAAGGAATTATCTTATGAGCAAGGCACATTGTTTAATGGAGGACAGAAAACTCAGCTTGGCAACTGGTTTTTATCTGTGTGATAAAAATTTAGGACCCTTTGCTAAATTTTAACTTATCTTAAGTAATCCTCCAGTATTTGTAGTAGATTGAGAATCCTGTCTACTTTTCCTTATTAAAATTAATTTTGAATCTATCTTACTCCTAAGTCAGGGATTACCATATGTTCACCATAATGCTGAGCTGAATGATGACTACACAGCCTCTTCGTTCCTTTTAGTATCCTTCCCTTAGCCTGAAAGGTGAACACATTTATGGCTATAAAGTTTCCATAAAAGATTAACAAACACAGGTGCAATGGCAATGGACTTTTGATCCTACTGCAAGTACTGGCTTTGTGGGAGCCTAGGCAGTTTGGATGCTCACCTTACTAGACCTGGATGGAGGTGGGTGGTCCTTGGACTTCCCACAGGGCAGGGAACCCTGATTGCTCTTTGGGCTGACAAGGGAGGGGGATTTGATTGGGGAAGGGAAATGGGAGGCGGTGGCGGGGAAGAGACAGAAATCTTAAATAAATAAATAAAGATCAACAAAACAACATGCAAATTTTAACTTTCATTAGATTTGTAAAATCCCATCCATAGAAGCAAAACAACTTAAACCAATGTGTACAGAAATTTTGAAAGGGAATTCTGGGAGAAATTATGAAGAATAACTACCTCACTTATCTACTTTCCTTCCAATACAATTTTGACATTTTTAACTGCATGTTTTAATTATTTAATTTTACGAAAGTTTGAGATGCACACAAATTTAGATAAAGAGCATACTCTTTTCTCATGAATCTCTTGCTATCCGTGAAGCCTTCGCAATTATCAATATGCCAAATCCAAAGAGACACTCATTACTGTTTAATAAAGCTACTTTACCACACTTTATCACTCAATGTCCATAGCTGCCCTTTGGGATTATCTTGGTAGTATACATTCTCTGAGCTTGAACAAATTTACAGTGGCATGCATCTGTCATTCTAGCAGCACGCATAGTGGCTTCACAATCCTGAAATCCTATGAGGATTTGTTTGCCTTTCTCTTCTCTATCTTTTCAGGAATCCATAATAGTTTTTACTGCATTCATAGTTTTTCCTCTTCCAGAATGTCAATTGTTCAAACCAAACAGCATAAAACTTAGTCTTATTTTCCCCATTTGTTTTATGATACACATTTTTCCTTTTAAGTTTTATTCTAGAGGTTGACAACTATCACTTATAGATAATCATTCTACTGTTCAGAAGTTTTGTTTTGCATGGGTTCAGTTATCAATGAAGATTAAATATCCAAAGTACTCTAATGGATTTTATAAAACTAAACAGGTCCATATTTTAAATAATGAGTTTTTTGAGAGGTGGACTACAAGCACACGGGTTGACTTTAGGAAGTGATTATGTATTTTGGAAGTGTAAGGATGGAAAATTTTGTCTAGATCTGGAGGGCAGAGAACTGGATTAGAAAGGAGAACATGTTGGGTTTAATTAATTGTTTGTGGATGGGAGGAAGGAGGAGGTCTAGGAGTGAATTAGTATAAAGAATGTAACAGAATTGAACAATTGGGGATCTATGAGTGCAAGAAATCGACCATGAGGGCAGAGATAAGAAAAGGAGATGGGAAAAGTGGTTTAAGGTCAGATGTCTGTGGGTTAGAGTGAGAGAGAATTTAAGATATGTGACATGGAAAAGGTGACCTTTGAAAGGTGAGAGCCAGTAACTTTTGGAACTGAGGGAATTAAGGGGTGAAGTGGTGTTAGGATGGCTCTCAGAGAGGGAAGGACTGTAAAGGAAGTCGCTATGTATGTACTGAAGCAGGCACAATAAAAATTGGTAAGGCAAACCAAGCTAGTAGTGATTGCCTGACTAAAAAGTTGGGGACTATCTCTGAATTCAGGGGTGGGGAGGACAGATCAGATCATCAGATCAGTTGTTAGGATTTTTGAGTAACACAATCCTTCTCTGTGAAGGCAGAAAGGCTCTGGCAGTGACATTCAGAAGTATTGAGAAGACAGTATTTTTAAGATTTAGCTGAAAAGTGAGTGGTGTTGTCAGGGATAATGGAGAGGATAGGCTAAAGGTGAGAGACTTAAGGGTATAAAGGGATAACAAATAATTAAATGAAGGTCTTGGACTAGGTAAAAGGTTTTTCTAAGTTTTTTGACAATTGATATAGGAGTATTATAGGGTGATGAGGTGGAGCATAGAAATGATGGGTTTGAGCTTAGCCAGAGGCTTGTTAAGAGTAGGGAGTACTGAGGTTTGGAAATATAGGTGGCAGTCTCCTTGAGTGTGATAGAGAAGGGTTTGTGACTTGAGACAAGGGAAGAAGAGGCAGTATCCCATACAGTTGGGTTCTATTAGACAAAGGAGAAGAGGGAAAAGGAGATTTGGGGATTTTTGAGTACAGAAAGATGAGGGGAGCAGAAATGTACAAACCTCAAATGTTGAATAAGGGAAGTCTGGAATTCTGGGAGTCTGGAGCAATGACTGTAAATTGTGATTGTGGGTTAGGGACAGGGGTTAGCATATAGATAAGGAAAGGAATCTGGAACAACTTATCATATATCTTAAGTTACCATTTTAATCACAACTTAAATTTTACATCTTCAGATATTATATAAACTTTATACCTTAAATTATTTCTCAGACCTATAGATGACTTCTTCAAGCATTTTTATCTTTAGACATTAACACATTTTCTTGGACTATCATAACCTGTAATATTTATTTTTCTTGAACTATATAACTTACCTGTCTCTTTTCCATAACCTTTAGAAACATTAAATCTTTATTAGTGTGGAGACTCTTATCAAGGCAAACTATACACATGGAATATACTGACCATGCAGGTAGGTGTTTGCTGCTGTTAAGGTTAGTTAGCTATCAGTGTCCTCAGAGATCTATGAAGGATCTCTGAGTAGAATGCATAATTTAAATGGATTCTGTATTCATTAAACGACAGAGACTTGCTTAGTTGTTTGAGGCTTACATCATGCATTGCCTAAGCAATAGCTGGTCTTCAGATGACAGTGAGAACAGAGGGTCTTAGGCTCTTAAGCCTCTAGCTTGAATTTTTCCTGTAGAGGAGGAACTTGGAGTGAAGAAAGGAAGAAAACAGAGACATACAGGATTCTCTTTAGATTTTCCTGTGCATTCTCAAAGTTCTAAATATCCTGAATAATGCTAGGATTCAGAGAGCCGTAAGGCAGTCAGTTAGATAACTTATCTGGTGGATGTTTAAGGCAAACCTGGGTACTATAATGAATGGGCTTAGGAGATTTGACGTATGAGTGGTATAAGCATTTGAGATTCTGGAGGAGACATCCCAAAGGCAAGTCAGTAGGAATGGAGGAGTTGGAAGCCATCACCTTTGGTATTAGTGGGCCAAAGGTCAAGAACCAGGCATCCCTGTGATATTCAGAAAATGAAGAAGTGTTTTTGAGAGCGGTTGGGTCAACATGCAAGGCTGTTCATTAAGAGAGGGATCTCAGTGTGTCCTAGAATGAATCTGGGACCTGTTGACAATTTCATTCTTTCAGAAGAGGAAAGGGCACCAGATTCTGGCTGTATAACCATCAAGACTGACAGGGGAAACCCACTAACAAAGCAAACTAAACAAAATGTGCCTAACTAACAGTCAGTTCATGGGAGTAGACCATAACCAATGAAGGTCCATGGTGAGGTGAAGTCTTCCCAATCCTACAGGAAAGAGTAGATAGACATCAGACAGTTGGTAGCTGTTACTGAGGAACTGTTGAGGACAGTCAGGTTTGGGAAACCTACCAATCAGCCAGTATTGAATAAGGGGATAGGGCACCAGAAAACTGAGATGTAAGAAAATGGACTGGGGGATTACTGGCCAATCTGAGTCACAATACTATTGAAGTAGACACTTAAAGGGGGAAGAGGGTATAAAGAAGTAGTCTATACCTTGGACCTAGCAAAACTAACCCTCACCTGGCAAAAGTAAAAACCTTACTTTTGCATTCTGAATTTGACTGAATTCCAATGGTGGTCTCTCTGGGGGTCTCAACTTGAGCACAACACCTCCATAGTAATAGTGTTTCCCATATTTTCATATGGGAATAAAGTTCTTTCTTTTAACAATTTTTCCTTTTAGGAAACCCCAATTGTCTTTTTAAATCTCCCAACAATATCAGTGAGGCTTAGCACTGTGAGGCATAGCATGGCTGAGCAGAGAACACAGGTGCTTAACAGTCTGGCTGAGGAGAGCTGCAGCTGCTCATGTTTAGCCATTAGCTAAGAGTGGCAGCCTGAGGAGAGAGGTTGTAGGGAAAGCCAGAAATCCATGGGAAAAGAAAGAGAAAGAGAGAGAGCTGTCTGAAATCACACGGGATTGTGTAGAAAATTCACATGTGGAAGGGGCTGCCTGAAGACAGAGCCAGTCAGTCTAGGGCAGTTAAGTCCTTTGGCACTTGGAGCCCAGGTGCCTGTCAGTTTGTTGCAGAGAGGTTGCAACAAAACAGCGATAACAAAAATCCAAAATTCACTTAGAGGTTTAGAGGAAAAAGAAGAAAACCTAGCCAGGTGTGGTGGTGACTCTGAAGGAAGCCCCATGTTCAGCTCTTGCAGGAGCCACACCCAGCTCCAGCCTTTGCTGGTGGCTGCAAAACCACTGGACTGGCAAGTGACTTTTTCATTAATTTATGCCTTTAAGTTGGGCACAATAGGTTGTATGACTTCTAAAAAGTCTTATTAATAAAAGCCTAACGTCAGATATATGGTAAAATGCTGAGAGATCAGAGAGATGAAGGAGCAAAACCACAGCCACATTACCTACTCAACTTACCAGGCAAAAAAAGTACTGAGTTCCTATCTCCTCCTCATCATTTTTGATCTCCACCAGCCACATCATTTCCTGTCTCTCTGTAGAGTCCTTCAGATTTCTGTGCTTAATTAGTGACAAATTCCACCCTCTGACCTTGAGGCAAGCTTTATTTGTACAAACAAAATATCACCACAGAGTATTTTCTTTGGGAAAAATGCTTCTCCCATCTCCAGCTATACTCAATTGTCTGTAGTTCTTTGTGTAGTGCTGAGGACTTGTGGTCTTTGCTTTGCCCACTTTGTCCTGTCTATTTGTCATTGTCCCTGTTGAGCTCTTGATTAGGTACTCCTATTGGTGAGAATTAATGACTGTAATTTCTAATATCACTACGAAACACAATCTCACAGAAAACTCCTTGATTCTCTGACTCATACAGTTTTCTACCCCCTGTTCTAAATGATCACCAAGCCTTAGGTGTAGAGTATTTTTGTGGATATATTCTCTGGACTAGACTCAACAATTCTGCATTTTGGTTGGCTGTGGTATTCTGTAATGATTTCAGTCTGTTTCACAGAGAACTTTCCTTGGTGATGATTGAAGAATGCATGTGTAAGTGGGAAAAAGGGCAAGTGTATAACTTATTATTAGTATTACTTATTGTGCTAATTTAGTCAAGTACTGGTTAAATATTCTTCTAAAAGAACCATGACATAACTAGTCCTGGGAATTTTTCTAAGTTTTCAGTACCAATTAAGATTTTTCTCTTGTTGAGTGAGTCCCACGTTCAATTAGAGAGGCTTTTTGTTTTGTTTTGTTTTGTTTTGTTTTGTTTTGTTTTGTTTTTCTATCAAGGTATGTATGTGTGTCACTCTTGTACCTATAAAGCTACTTTGCCAATCTGGTTGCTTTTTTGGTTTACAGGCATCATGGCTGGTCAGGATTGTTGGTCGTCTCCAAAATTTGGAAAGTTTCATGGTACTTTCTTGTACCATGAAAGCTAAAGCTCAAAGAAGTGACATTTAGGTCAGTTCCTGCTCAGGAGTCTCTCAGTCCTTTATTTGAGGTATATTGTTTCTTTAGCCATAGAGATTTACTCTGAAAGCAACAGCAATTGGCTTTATTTTGGTGGTCTCTTGGACAATCTGACAAAGAAGACTTCTCCTATGTAACATTGGGCTTTTGTGAGATGTATTTTAGGTCTTGGAGGGTACATTGTCAGCACAAATAAGTAAAGAACATTAAAACTATGTATGCATATTTATGCTTAGCATTGCATATATTGTACTTTCTAAAAGATAAATAGTAAATGTTATGCTTTTTCAAACATCCTATTGTTATATCTCCCCTACAGTGTGCCTTGTGGTGTCACATGTAGGTAGGCTATGTTGGAAAGTAAGAGGTTGACAAGTTTAAAGCCAGACTGAGCTATACACAAGGCTTTTTAAATGTGACTGAATTTACTGCCTATTAGAATTTTGATTTAAGGTACATTTACAATAAACTCTGATGGAATCTCAAACTAGTTTTTGTTTTCATTTTCCTGATGGCTCAAGAAGTTGAACTTTACATGTTTATTTGACATTTTGAGTTTTCTCTATTGATAATTTCTCTTTAGAACTCACCACATTATAAATTGGATTATTTAGGGTTTTTTGATATCTAGTTTCTTGAGTTCTTTATATATTTTAATGTTAGTTCTCTATCAGATGTATAGTTGGTAAAATATTTCCTCATTCTTTATACTTCTGCCTTATTAGAATGATGATGTTCATTGCCTTATAGAAGCTTTTCAGTTTCACAAGGTAATATTTATTGATGATCTTAGTGCTTATGCTAATGGTACTCTGTTCAGAAAGTTTTCTTTTGTGTCAATGCATTCAAGATTATTACCCCAACTTTTCCTATATCAGTTTTTATATATCTAGTTTTCTTTTGAGATCTTGATCTTTTTGGACTTGAGTTTTTTACATGGTAATAAGTAAGGATCTATTTGTATTCATCTACATGAAGACATCCAGTTAACCAAGATCATTTGTGAAAGATGTTAATTATTTTTCCAGTGAGCATTTCTGAATTCTTTATAAAAAGCTCAGATGTACATAGGTATGTGGGTTTATATCTGGGTCTTCAATATAATTTCATTGATCAGTATGCCTTTTCTATGTCAATACTATCTGGTTTTTATTACTATATCTTTGTAGTACAACTTAAAATTAATAATGGTGAGAAATCTAGCATTGAAGATTGTTTTAGCTCTCCTGAGTTTTTTTTTTTTTCACATGAAGTTGAGAATTGATCTTTGAGGTCTGTGAAAAAATGTATTAGAGTTTTAATGGGGACTATGTTGAATCTGTAGATTACTTTTGGTAGGATGGCCATTTTATTGTTAATCCTACTGATTCAAGAGTGTGGGAGATTTTTTTCATCTTCTGATATTATCTAAAATCAGTAACACAAGGGACAGCAGATGCTAGCAAGGATCTGGAATATGGAGAACATTCGTCCATTGCTGTTAGTAGTGCAAACTTGTACCGTTACTATGGAAATCAGTCTGGTGTTTTCTCAGAAGTGTTGGAATCAATTTACATCAAGAACTAGGCATATCACTCTTGGGAATATAGCCCTAGGATACTACGTCCTCTACATAGCTACTTGCTCAACTATGTTCATAGTGGCTTTATACATAATTGCCAGAAATGTAAACAAATTAAGTTACCTTCAACTAAGGAATGGATAATAAATAAAGAAAAATCTCCATTTACACAATGGAAGATTACACAGCCTTAAATAAATGAAATTTGCAGGCAAATGGATGGAACTAAAAAAAAGTATCATCCTGAATGAGGTAACCCAGACCCAGAAAGACAAATATGGTATATAGTTTTAATTTTCAGAAATTCTATGATCTTACAATTAGTCATAAGGAGCTAGGTGGTGGTGGCACATGCCTTTAATCCCAGCACTCAGCAGGCAGAGGCAGGTGGATCTTTGTGAGTTCGAGGCCAGCCTGGTCTACAAAAGCTAATTCTAGGAAAGGCTCCAAAGCTACAGAGAAACCCTGTCTCGAAAAACCAAAAGGAAGAAGAAGAAGAAGAAGAAGAAGAAGAAGAAGAAGAAGAAGAAGAAGAAGAAGAAGAAGAAGAAGAAGAAGAAGAAGAAGAAGACATCGAGCTGATGATGCCTACCTAGAGCTCTCAAATCTTTTAACTAATAATGTTCATTGTACGAAAAGGCTCTGCACACCAAAGAAGACAGGCAACAGCCACCCAGCTGCAAACTCATCTCCAAGATGCACTAGTACTTTTGTGGCACAAAGCTTGTGGGAGTAACCAACCAATATCTGATTGGATTTTAGGCCCTCTTCAAGAGATCGAGCCCATCCCCAACACTGCTCATGTGGCAAAGAATCTGATAATAGATAGGACAGGGACTCAGGGGAAAACCAGATAACTATCTTCTACAAAACGAGTGTAGCCATAGAATGACTGTCAATGACACTCTGCTATGCTCATAGAACAGTTCCTTTCTCATCATTAGAGAAGCTTCTTTCTACAGCTGATGGTAAGAAATACAGAGACCAACACCCAGAACATGTACAGAGTAAGAGACCTATGAACACTCTGCCTTAAACAGAATGTCTCCATCAGATTTTTCCCAGCTCAGGACTCAGTGAATCCCACAAAAGAGGAGACAAATAATACAAGACTCAGAGGAATGAGGACACCACTGATTTCAAGAGAGTACATGTGAACTCAGGACTAAGGCACACATGAACTCTCAAAAACACTGAAAGCATGCCCAGTCCCTGAGTTACTAGGACCTAACTGGAGAGGAAAAGTAGACACAACCCCCCAAGCCTAACACAGAAGCTATTTCCAATTAATAGCCTCCTAGAAGCCAGGCAGTTGTGGCACATGCCTTTAATCCCAGCACTCGGGAGGGCAGAGGCAGGCAGGATATCTGTGAGTTTGGGGTCAGCCTCATGTGCAGAGCAAGTTCCAGGGCATGTAGGACTGTTATATAGAGAAACCCTTCCTCGAAAAAAGAAGAAAGAAAGAAAGAAAGAAAGAAAGAAAGAAAGAAAGAAAGAAAGAAAGAAAGAAAGAAAGAGAGAGAAAGAGAGAAAAGACCTACAAATGAGAAATTAGTTCTATCCAGCGAATTCTCAATGGAATCCCTGAAGATTTTTTATTTTATAATGCCTTGTCTGAGCAATGTTTAAAAAAAAAAACTTACAGGTCCTTTGCATATATGTTATGGCTTCCAGTTTGTTAGAGGGAGGCCACTTGTTGGTTCCTTACCGCCAAGAACCAAATTAATCAAACAGAAACTGTAGTAATTAAACCACTGCTTTTCCCATTAGCTCTAGCTTCTTATTGGTTAACTCTTACAATTAATTTAACCTATTTCTATTAATCTGTGTATAGCCATGCAGCTGTGGCTTACCGGCAAATGTTCTGGCCTCTGTTTGTGGGGCTTCCCCAGATTCTGCCTTCTCTCTCCCGGCATTCAGCTTAGTTTTTCCCGCCTAGCTTTGTTCCCCTATAGTTCTGATATAAGCCCAAAGCAGTGCCTTTATTTATCAATGATAATCACAGTATGCAGAGGGAATCACCAGTTTTGTATGTTAGATTCTTCTGTGTGCAAACGTGTGTGTCTATGCTTCTACATATGCTTTAATGCTTTTCTTTCGCTCTTTTTCTTTTTTTTTGTTGTTGTTGTTTTGTTCTATTTCAGTTTGTTTGCTTTTGTTTTATTTTATTATTGTCCTGTAGATGTTGTTTTTTTTTTTTTCTAACAATAAAGATAGAAATGGTGTAGATTCAGATGGGCAATAAAGTAGAAAGAACATCAGAGCAGTTGCGGGGGAAAAATAGAATACATTGCATGAAAAAAAATCTATTTCAATAAAAGAAAAATAGAGGAAAATTAAATACATAAGACTTTATTCAGTTTTTGTTTTGTGTTGTTTCTGTTGTTTTTCTAGACAGAATTTCTCTGTAGCTTTGGAGCCTGCACTGAAACTAGCTCTTGTAGACCAAACTGGCCTCAAACTCAAAGAGATCTGCCTAACTCTGCCTCCTGAGTGCTGGAATTAAAGGTATGTACCACCACTACCCAGCTCCAAATTCTAAAAATATTATTAGCCTATAACCAAAAATAATTTTAAAAATAATTCAGGACAGGGGAAATGGCTCAGTGTGTAAGTAAGAGTATTTGTTCTGCAAATACAAGGACTTAAGTTTGAATCATTACAACCCATGTAACACTAACTGGGAAAGCCTCTGTTCCCAACATTGAATGCCAGAGAGTAGAGAGTCCAAGAGTTGCCAAGCTAGCCACCATAGGAAAAACAGTCAGCTTCTGATACAGTGAGACACTCTCTCTGTTATGGCAAGAAAGCAAACAATATTCAAGGGAGACATCTAATATACTGCCCTACCGCCTCATGTGTGTATCTGCATACCCATGTCCAAGCAACACACACACTTAGAAATAAATAAATAATAAAAATTAATTCCATTTTTAATATTGGGAATGAGCTTATAAACACAAAACTTCAAAGTACAATACCATCAAAATAATTAAGTGGAATAAGTATATATAAATTGAACAATCCATATAAAGCATTGTTTTCTACTGAAAACTCCATAACTACTGTTGATTGAGATTCTGACCTATCAGATTATATGAAATTTATATTCACTGGTAGGTCCAAAACTGATCACAAATATTTTAGTGCTGGTGACAATGTCCTAAGAATAAGGACACTGACTGGGTAAGCACAGGATTGTTACTGAGTAAGCAGAAGCCTAAATTCTGCATTCTCCCAGACTCTTATAAGGCAGTTTTCTGTTTACCAAGAAAGCCACTACCTCCCTAACCTGACACGTTGGTCAACTACCCTGGGAAAGGAATCTAATTCCTGGTTAATCCATACAGGCTTTGTCAGTTCAAAGACCCCCCATTCTGCTGGCTATCATATAAAATCTGATTGTTTTCTCTCCAAGTTGGTGTCCTCTGTCCTTACAGGCAGTCCATCAGTTTGTCCTCCTCATGAAGTTTATTTCTACCCATTGAATGCTTCCACTGTTTCTTCACTTACACTGAACAATTCTCTTCAACATTCAACTCACTACTGAAATGATAATTTCAGTAAACTCACATTACATTTTA
The DNA here is from genome assembly GCF_014885135.2 of Alexandromys fortis. NCBI lineage: Eukaryota > Metazoa > Chordata > Mammalia > Rodentia > Cricetidae > Alexandromys > Alexandromys fortis. The sequence continues at coordinate 1,514,612 of NW_026068060.1, read as the reverse complement.
ATTATTTACATATCAGAGTAAGAGAAACCAAAGAAGATGTATACATGGTTGGAGTAATTTTGCAGACATGGAGAAAATACTGAAACAGGATACAGGACACTGACTACATGTAAATGTCAGAGAAGATGACTAGGAGAACAGAGAAATGAAGAAGGTTATAAAAATATAAAAACAATTAAAGAAAGTAAAACAAGAAAAAATACAGAGGACTAGCATGAAATTTAAGCTTGTTTTGTTCTCTTTTGTTTTTATTTTTTCTTTTAAACAAGATGAAAGCTTTTTTTTTTCCAGATTAAATGTAAGCTATGAAGATTAAAATGGAAAAGTTCATCAGCATCTGCAGATATATTAATGTTACAATTAACACAACATGATAACAATGAATTATAGATTGTTTTTGGCAGGAGAGGCCATTGTTTGTGTTAACATTTAGAAAGGTGACTGTCAGGAAGATAGAAGGGTAAAAAACTACATTCTGCAAGTTAGGGTGCAAAGCCATGATAAGAGTGTGTTGGGAAAGGAAAGATAATTTCTTCTTTTTCCAATGGCTGTTTTGGTGGTAATAGGGAAGACACATTCCTCCTCCAAAATGCAACAGGTTTCTAAAACAATGTGTGTTGCCCATGAGCTCTTCAACGGTTATGCCCTGACTGTGCCACTAATTCAAATGCCATTAAGCACTGGCCTGCAGACATTGCTCTGTAGGGATTCCTGTGCACAGAAAGTCAATAGGCTTTCACATTCATAAAGACATAACAAAACTCACCACTTCACTATAATGTTGCAGAATGACCTTGAGAGCTCCTGCCTGTGAAGAGAGTGGTTTATGGAAATACACATTTCAGTACACCCTTCTATGTTCTGCACAGGTGAGTAATGGATAACAAGAGTGCCCCACCCATACCTGACCAAAGAATGCCTCACCAGGAAGACACCTCTAGCACCTTTCTAAATTTATAGCACAAGACAAGATAAGCATCACTGGATGCAGCAGCATTTTCTTCGATGGCTACACACCAAACTTGCTGGCTTCTGTGAAATTTGAGTAAATGAAATTTCATCGGTCTTCCCCAGGACCACAGCTGCCTCTTTCCTCTTGGGCTAGCCGAGTAATAAAGCAGCATGGAGCTGACTGTCACAGAGTTCTCTCTTGGATGAGCATCTTCATGAAAGTAGACCAGTGTTTCAGCCATGCAGGTCTTCTCTGTGTTCTTACATACTAGCCAATTTTGGCAGCTCTTATTTCTTTAGTATTCATTAGATTCTTTAACACTGAATACATGTTTATTGTTTAGTGAGAATAGTTAAAGATGGCAGCATTATTTCTGATATTTGAAACTAATATCTTTCTTTTTCAAAGTCCAGGGACATCACGTGTGTAAATTAGATTCAAAACGATTGGATAATTATTTCTTGGGTGACTCAGAATGGGTCTGTATCATTACATCGGCTAAATACTGGGCCTAAACAGAGATGAGAACACCTAGCATCTGGAGACATTGGTCAAAAGCCTTTGTAAAGGGTGGCTGCTTTAAGTCAGAACTCATTTGAATAGTTGGTCAACAATGAAAGGATAATTTGAAAGGCAGTTAAACTTAACCCCTAAAGCCACAATTTTCAATTAGCATGGCTTATTTGGAGGAAAGCAAATTATTCCACATGAGTCATTATCTTCATTTCAGTAAGATTTCTCCCCTCCTCTTGAATCCAATCAAGTCTTTAAAAATTACTGCATAAAATAAAATTGTAGAAGGATCAGACTTGTGGGTTTTCACTACTGTTTTCTATGATAAGTATTTTCCTTATTATATTTAAATTGGTTTGCATTTCTTTAAGGAATTGTTAGCATGCTGAGAGCCCAATCATGCAACCATAAACAGCCAGGGTGACATTTGCTAGATGTTCATGCTGCAAATACAATGAAATTTTCCTGATTCACTCATGGAAGGAAAAGACATTATCAGAAACTCAGAAAAAAGGTGATGTAATAAGCATTTTGAGAGAGAATGTATAACAATATTATTCTTATAGTACACATAATGATGACTTAGTATACTGTATCTCATTAAATAATATTAAAACAAAATTGTACCCAAACGTTTATGAACCTATAAATATAACTTAAAAAGACAAAAGGCAAACAAAACTAAAATAATTCTGTCAAATATTAAAAATTATTTCACATTATTTCAAATTTTAAAATAAATTGATGCATAATATATTAGTTTGTAAATGTTTCAAGACCAACAAGAAGGTGCATTCTGTCTAAGTTTTTATTTATGCCATGTTGAAATTTAATATCATGTACTTTGAATACTCTTGCTAGTTAGGATATGTATTATATATATATATTTTCCATCGCTAACACAAGAACTTTCACAACGGCAACTAATACTCACAAATTATGTCCTTCATCTTTCAACTGAACATCTTAAAACTTAGCTTCTGCTCCACAATACTCTCTGCATCTTGTTTGTGTTTGAAGAAACTTAAAAATAAAGTTATGTGAAATACCTAAACTCAAATGAAATGAAAATGGCACACAAACTTGACTGACTTTATAAATAGTGGGTCAGCATTATCAATTCCTATAGTCAGTAGACTGAATAAAATTAAGAAAGGCTTTGACTGATATGAGGAATTGTTTTTCAGAAGTTAATAAAAAATGAATATGGTAGGAAAATGCGATAAAATATTGTGCTTTTTTTAATTTAAAAGATCAAGTCATTTTTAGCATTTAATTTTCAATTCACAAATTAAAAGTCCATGACAAAATATAGTTCTAGAAGCAGTATTATATTAAAACAAATCTTAATATTTAGTAAAAATAGGTCACTGGAATTTTTATTACAAAAATCTGAGGTAAAGATGGTTTTCATTGTCAAGTTGAAGAAATAACAGGGATGTATGATATGTGTTTATATAAACAAAGGCATGAACTAAGGGAAAAATCATACTGGATCGCTGGGGCATCTCAAATGAATTTGAGACAATGAGATGACAGTAAGCAAGGATAATATATACAATACTGTCTTGCTTATTTATTCCATTAGAAAGAAAAGTTCACATATTTTTACAACAAAGAATTAATGCAATAATGTTTATCTTGACAGTTTTCAAAAGTTAATGTGATGTGCTACTATGTATGTCAACAGAAATTGTCTAATCACTAGGTATCGTACAAATTCAATATGATTATTATTGATCTCATCTAGGTTTGTTTAGATTAATATAGAATCTGATGTATTAAGATTTCTCAATTGACATACAATTTATTGAGATGCAAAGTTGAAAGACTGCTTTATTCTATCCTTAAAACATAGAGACATGACAGGCCAATAAGACATTCTTATGAACCTGGAGAAATGGTTTTCTGCACTGCTTCTGTGAATTTTCCACATTTGTCCTTTCTAACCATTTACCAAAAAGTTCAGAGAATTTATCCTCTGTGGCAATCCACTTTGCCTCTACCACACTTTGCTGACCTATACACCAGGTTCATTCTGAGACTACTTCTTCAAGAGCCTTGCTTGCCCAATCTTCAGGCAGGCAACCTAGACTCCTCCATAACTTTTTTCCAACCACTACCAAAAGTGCTACTCATACTAGTTCATACCTATGTCCAGAACATTGAGTCTACCACACCCTTTCTTCGAAACATCTTCTCAGTTCTACATCTAGCGCATATCCTTATACTGGACAGTCGCACAAAGTTTCCTTAATTTACAGGCTTATACCATGATACATATAGTGTGAATATCTGACTGGAACCCAAAATGAAGAATTTAAAAGAACAATCAAAAACTTCAAGAAGGAATTCAAGGCATTTAAAGAAGACACAAAGAATAGCTTGATGAAAGTATAACGAACAAGTGCCTGAGTGATGCCCAAGATAGCATAAACATTTGGACTTGAGTTTTGTGCATGGTGATAGATATTCTATCTTACACCTGCAAGAATGGCCACAATCAAAAACACTTATGACAACTTACGCTGGAGAGGTTGTGGCATAAGAGGAACACTTTTGTATTGCTGTAATTTTCTCAGAAAATTAGATAACAACTTTCATCAAGACCCAACAATACGGCTTTTGGGTATATACCCAAATGATGCTCAATCATACCCACAAGGACATGTGCTCAACTATCTTTAGAGCAGCATTGTTTGTCATAGCCAGTACCTGGAAACAACCTAAATGCCCCTAGACTGAAGAATGGATAAGTAAAATGTGGTACATTTACACAATGAAGTACTACATAGAAGTACTACTACAAGATGTCATAAAACAATGACATCTTGAAATTTGCAGGCAACTGATAGATCTAGAACACATTATATTGAGTGAGGTAACCCAGACCCAGAAAGACAAATATCATATCTACTCACTCGTATTTGATTTTTGAACATAAAGCAAAGAAAACCAGCCTACAATTCACAATTCTATAGGTCCTAGACAACAGTGAGTACCCTAAGAGAGACATATGTGGATATAATCTACATGGGAAGTTAAAAAAGACAAGATCTCCTGGGTAAATTGGGAGCATAGAAACTATGGGAGAGGTAGAAGGGGAGGGGAGAGGAAGGTAGGAGAGCACAGAAAAATGTAGAGCTCAATAAAAGCAATAAAAAGATAGCATAAACATAAGACCGGTGGGAATGACAAAGACAGCTAGGATTTGAAAATTTCTAAAAATACATAGAAATATTGAAGTGAATTCAAGCTGAAATGAAAATGAAACCGGAAAACTCAATAACCCTACTAGAAAAATCCAGAGAAAGTCTTATGAGTAGAATGTACCAAATAGAAAGTGGAATATTCAGATTAAAAGTTAAACATAGAGGACTTAGACAATATAAGAAACAAATAAGTAGTAAAAATGTAGAAACACATACATGGATATTGATAAACTGTGAGAAACCATGAATGACCAAATCTTACAATTATAGGAATAGATGAGAAAGGAACAATCAGAATAAATGAAAGAGACCGTATTTGCAATAAGGTCACTGAATCAAACTTTCCAAAGTAAGGAAAAACATACTTATGATACAGATATAAGAAGAATATGAAACAACAAATAACAATCCCTTAAAGGAAAACCACCATGTCATGTCATAGTTAAAATACTAAATATACAAAACAAAGGGAATCAAAAGTTTTGAGAGAAAACACACAAATCAGACATGTAAACCCCATCAGAAGAGTTACTGATTTCTCAGTGGAAACACATATAGTCAGAAGAACCTGGAGAAATGAAGTCTAAAATACTCTGACTGCCAACACAAAATGATCTTTTATAATTGAAGGGAAAATGAAACTTCCAATGATTAAAAAAAGCTAACGGAAGTTATCTCCAGGAAACTGACACTAAACAACATAAAAAGAAGCGGTGCGTCAAACTGAAGAGAGGAATCTTCAGGGTCAAAAATCTACAAAAAGAAAACAAATGAAGCTGAAATTAACAAATCATAAAGTACGAATGAGAACACAGACAACAACAAAGTTAAAAATTATTTTAATCAGCATACACAGTGCAATAACTTCTTTGAATATTAATGGTCTCATCTGGGTGGTGGTGGTGTACACCTTTGATCCTAGAACTCAGGAGCTGGATACAAAAAGATCTCAGTGAAAGGATGTGGGGAAGTACACGAATCAAATATGACCAGGAAGCAAGCGAACATTGTGGCAAACAATGGCAACAACTAGGAAAATAGGCTTCAAACAAAAGCTAATTGGAAGACAGAAAAGACCCTTCTTAAACATAAATGCACCAAAATTTGGAGCACCTACTTTAGTAAAAAGAATACTACTAGACTTAAAGATACAGTTTAACACCAATTATTTAATAGTATATGATTTCAATACTTCAATTACTTCATTAGACAAAATAAATAAACACCATAATTAAATGAAATCTTATAATAATTGTACTTAACAGTTACTTCTAGGCTATTCTACCAAGTAAATCTTAACTAATTCAAAATATTTGAAACAAGTCCATGTGTTCTCTTTTACTATAGAAAGAGTTTTAGCAATTAGAAAAACTAATTACAATTAAACACTTCAATACTTAATAATAAATGGGTCAAAGAAGAAATAAAAATATTTCTGTAACCAAATGAAGACGAAAACAATACAACAGAGCCTCTAGTATATGTTAAAACCAGTCCTAGAACAACCTTTATTTCCCTACCTGCCTACGTTAGACATACAGAATGAGGACAAATACAAATAAAGAATTTGAAAATAAACAAGGACAAGAAAAACACAAACCTAGCAGATGGCAAAAAAAAATAATGAAAAACAGGGCAAAAAAGTAGGGTTAAAGAAAAATAGAAAAGTATTAATAAATTCAAGAAAGATTCTTTGAAGATATAAACAAAGTCTATAAACCCCTCTGTTCAACTAATCAAAGTAAACCAAGATAGCAGAATCAGAAATGAGTGCAGAATAATTCCTACACACACCAAAAAAGTTCATAATATTGTAAGGGAATATTTAAAAACTGGTACACCATTAAGTTGAGAAACCTAAAAACAACAATGACTTTCTAGGCTTAGCCAAAGCACCACAGTTAGACCAAGAAGAGATCAGCAGTCTAAACAGACACATGACTGTTTAGACTTGCTAAGACTGGCATAGCAAGAAAATACCTCTGAACTGAAAAACATCCCAGACCCAGATGGATTCAGATCAGAACACTTATAGGCTTTCGATAAAGACTATAGTCAATCCTTCTTAAACTATTTTTAAAATAAAATGAGGAGTGCTTCAACACCTTTTCCAAAGCCAGCATTACTGTATTACCCAAACCAGGTAACAACACAACACTAACAACAACAAAAGAAAACTACAGGGCAATATCCTTGAATATATTTGAATATATCCAGTATATTAAAAATATTCAGTAGAGTGCTTATAAGCTGAATATAAGTATATGTCAAGAATATTATCTGTGCCCAAATCTGCTTGTGCCCAGAGATATAGGGATGCTTCACCATACACAGTCATGGGATATAATAAATTGCAAAAATACACCTAAATACAAAGAAAAATCTCAGGATTATATCAATAGATGTAGAAAAGGCCTTTCACAGCATATAACATGGTCTCATGATAAAGATCCTAAAGAGTAGAGAGAGGGACCATACCTAATCATAATAGAGGATATATATGACAAACATACAGCAGCATAAATCTTAATGAAGAAACTTTTGAAGGAATACCATTAAAATTTTGAATAATATAAAGTTGTCCACTAATCCTATTCTTTTTTAATATAGTGCTCAAAGCACTAAATGGAATAATAAGTAGATAGAATTTAAAGGGAAGCAGAGAGAAAAATAAATTAAATCATCTTTACTTGCCCATGGTAACATATTATATATAATAAATTCCAAAAATTACACCAGAATAGGTCTACAAATAATCAACAATTTCAGCTATACCAAAAGAAAAAGAAGGGGAAGAAATTTTAAGAGAAAATGTTTCATATGATAGGGAAGTAGTTAGTATAAGTTCTAAAGCAGTTTCTGAAAACCTGCCTTTATGTAGTAAATCCTAAGGCAACTACTAGAGACACGTCTTAGGTATAGTGAAAAATATTAAATACTACTCTAGAAAACATTTACTTAATGAAAAAAGGCATTTATGGGAGAATTCAGAAACATCTATAAGGGAAAAAGCACACCAAAATGTAAAATATACTTATAAAAACAATGTCATAACAATTTTAACAGAAAATATAGATTGATTAAAAGTCAGAAACTGTGTCACTGTGTTAAAATACAAGATCCAAGTGCATGTTATCTACACCAGACACATCTTAGATACAAAGACAATGAAGTTTTGCTTGTAAACTACTTAAAATGTTACCTGGGGCTTCATGCATGCTACGTAAGAGCTCTACTATTCAGTTACAGCCCTAATCTCTATAAAAGATTAAGTAGATTAAAAGTTTCAAAAGATGTATGGAGATAGGACCCATCAGATCACAAGAATGAGTATAATATCAGAAAAAAAGACACTTCAAAATAGACATTATAAGAGTTAAAAGTGAAACATTTATAGTAATACAAAAGTCAGATCAGCCAGAGAACTCAATGTTTACCACTTAAGACAAAGTAAAGACCCAGAAAGCAGAATTGACATCAATGGTGGGACTTGGATATTTTATCTATAAGCCCTGAACATCTAAGAATAAAATTGCTGAAAAGGCTTGAAAACACCCACAGTAGAATATTTCTTCTCAAATACTTATTGAACATTCTCCAAAATAAACATTAAACTGCAAAACGAACTTAAATATGATTATGAATATTAAGATAATATGCAATCTGTTGACCCTCATTGAAATAAAAAGAGATGAATGATGCTTTGGAAAAGAGAAAAAAATTAAAACTCATAGCTATGCAGAAAATAAATAAAAAATCATGTGTCACTACTGCCAGGGCCATACTGAACTGAGTGACTGTACTGAGGCCATACTGACTTCCTTGCCTGAACTATGGCCCAGGACAATGTCTGGGATTCTGTTCCTGTTCCTCAGTCTACTTCAGCAGGAGAGCTATTCCAGCCCCACCCTTTCAATAGGATGAATCCGTAATGCCAGGGAAAAAAATCACAACGGGGGACCAAAGCAGAAAAGTGTCTCATAAATTTCCATCCAGACATGGGTAACAAAGAAAATGAATAACAATGCAGCGATACTCTAATCCCCAAAGCTTATTCCCTGTGATACACTTACTCCAGTAAAGCTACAAACCTTATGTTTCCATACCCTTTCAAATGAGTATCGTCTGTTGAAATAAGAGCAGCGGGGCTGCATCCCCGGCACCCGGCCGCCCGCATGGCTAGCTTATGCCCAGAAATAATTACACGGAAACTGTATCCTTTCAAACACTGCCTAGCCCATTATCTGGAGCCTCTTATTGGCTAGCTCTTACATATTGTTCTAACCCATTTCTAATATTCTATGTAGCCCATGAGCTGGCTT
>NW_026068060.1:1473033-1503805 GCF_014885135.2 Alexandromys fortis | reverse complement strand
CCCAGAAATAATTACACGGAAACTGTATTCTTTCAAACACTGCCTGGCCCGGCTAGTTCCAGCCTCTTATTGGCTAGCTCTTACATATTGTTCTAACCCATTTCTAATATTCTGTGTAGCCCACGAGCTGGCTTACCAGGGAGGATCTTAAACTGTGTCTGTCTGGAGCGGGAGAATCATGGCGACTCCTTCACTAAGCTTCTTTCTCCCAGAATTCTCTTCTGTTTTCTCCACCCACCTAAGGGTGGGCCTATCAAGGGGCCTAGGCAGTTTCTTTATTAATAAGAAATCACTCCCACATCAATCGTCTGTCAAAAAACAAAGTTTTTGGTTGGACACTTCCCATCCAAACCAATACAGTATTTCGAGATGTAGATATGACACAATCTAGATTAAGATGCCATCACATATTCTTATAAAATACACATTGTAATAAAAGTTTAGAGTGTATATTTCATGTGATAAAATAATTTTATATGCCGTTTAGTTTCTAGAAAGCAAAATCATTTTTGAAAAGCATAGCACTACAATTGTGCTTGTAATGCAGCCGTAGAGTCTTGCCTAGCATGCATAAGATATAATCTGAACTCTCAGCACCTGAAGGAAAATAAAATAGAATGAAAAACTACCTGAGATGGGAAAGAATTAAGGATTCTTGAAGAGGGAATCAAATGGATGTAATTCGAGGCAAGAGAAACAGTTATCAAATTTAGTGTGTGGTGGCAAATTTATGAAAAGAATTGTGTGAAATAAAATGGGCATATTGAACATAAGATTTGTGGACTGGAGTATAAAATTATTGAATAACTGGACAATGATTAAAAAGCCTAGAGCTTTTATCATCTCTGTATGAGGTACATCTAGAATATTCTCTTTGAGTTGGTACGAGATCAGTCTTGTTATTAAACTCCATGTTACTGAGTCACATAGCATGAGCACTCATCATTAACTTCAGCCACCTCCCCAAATCCGTCCTCTTTACCACTGTTCTGCTTTCACCAGCAAGAGCTCAGCTGTCTGATTTCGGCAATCTGAAATCCTACAATGTCTGGCTTTCCTTCAACAAATAACTTTGGAAGCCTTCCACACTACCAGAGATGACTGGGTTTCATATTTCTATAACATAATTGTATCCCTTTATGTGTGTGTATGTATACATATGTGTGCAATTGTGTTTTTATACATTTGTTCTTTGACATTTAGATTAATTTCATAATAAGAAAGTATTAGTGACTGCAACTTGGTTTTTGACACACTAATTTCCTTTCCATATGTACCCAGCAGTACTAGAATTTCTAGATTTTGCTTAGCTCAGTGAGAGGTTGTACAAGTGGCCTCTCCTGATTAATGTCAGAAGAACTCAAGCAGGAAACCAGGGGACTCTAGGCAGCCAAGCAAATGAGTGCATTTTGCACAACAAGGCTCTTTTTATTATATACATCTCCTTTGATAACAGTTACCGATTTACAGTTCAGCAGAGAAGCCTGCTTCATGGGCAGAATGTTCAAGGTTATATAAAGCACAGCAATGTTATTTGTCTTCAGAAAAATGTCTGAGGTATGGATTATCAGTTACCTTAAATAATCTCTAGAAATGAAGAGGATCACAGGCATTCTTGCGTTTTTCCTCACATTCGTAGAATATCCAAATTCCTTTCTTCAGAAATACTAACATTGATGTTCCCATGGTTGTGCCACAAATTGTTTATATCCTCACATACTCTTACTTTAAATCTAATGATTCTACTTGTAAATTTTTGAGAAACCTCCATAATAACTGTCCCAATTTAGTAATTTCATACCTTTTCATGCTCTTCTTTCCCAGAAAGTTAATGGCATGTTCCATCAGTTTGATAGAATGATAAAAAGAAACTTAACATCTTGTAATTAAAATCTTAAATTATGTGCTTAATTTAGCAAAACATTTTTAACTCTCAAAACAGAAAATAAGTTGCATATTTTCCTAAAATAATGGCATTAAGGTTGAAATTTTTAAAAATTTAGTACAACATAAAATATATCAAATCTATGGAGGTCTGTGGATTATAAGTTTTTAGTAAACTTCAAATGATGCTTACTTTTTAATATTATCAACAATGACGTCATTATAACACCACAAAGTGCTAATTATTTCAAAATTAATCACTTTAAATTTTTAATGCTACTTTGTATTCTGGGAAATAGATATATTATGTAAATTCCTTCAAAACTAGATTAACACAGTCATCAATGTTTGATTTAGAAAATTATTGAACCTTACAACTAACTTAAACAAAAACATTTTAACTTTCCTATGCTTTTAGCATAATGGTAAGCAAAATCTTAGTAACTGCTGCTGCATATACTACTCCAAGAAACATGTATGCTATGAGCCATGACCAATTACAATTCAGTGTTTGTTTATCCATCATCATAGCAGATGACCTTGCAATAATATCTATACCTTGGGAGAAATAAGAAAAATAATTAGAAAGTGAGCTTATGATTTTAAACACCATGTTCATCATTATATGAGTGAGTCTAAAGGTGTATCTAAATTCTTAGACATTATTACCTCATCCATAATTTCTCTTATAATTACTGGCTGTTGATTGTATCTAGTTAGCGTTAAGAGTAAATGTTGGATGATAGTAAGTGACATGTAAATATACCCACAACCTGAGATAACTCCTTGAGACAATCTAGTTTGTAAATACAGTATCATTAGAGTTTAACTCTCTAATGATTCCTTCGGAATGACAAATCTTCTCTTAAAAGAGTTATTTAGATGTTAAGTATAATTAGAATAAAGAAGCACTTTAGCAAATTATATATGTGTGCATGGATTCTTTATTCCTTTTTATAAAGACATTTGTGGAGGCTGAGATATGTGGAGCCATTTCTGAAGAAGGACACTTAAAAGAAATCCCACACTAGTTCAGAATTGAGAATAAAAAGGGTTATTTATTTAGGGGTAGACACACAGATCACAATCCTCTGTTGGAACAGAGAACAGCAACCAAATCCTGCAGCCGGAAAAAGAGGCCAGCTATGCACTTTACATTGGCATAAATAGTATAAGAGGCCATGCCCAAGTAGGCAGGTAACTTAAAGGCTACAGGTGGTAGGAATTCATACAGCACATTTCCACTTTGTCTGATGGTCAGAGAGTTTTGGAGGTTGTTCTAATGACCGACAAGCATAGTTGGACATGGCAACTTAAAATGTGATTGCTTGGCTCTATTAACATTAAAATAGCTCATTCATGTAGGTCCGTTACTTCTGCTCCTTCTTTTGTAACTTAGGTCACCAGGATAGGTGATCTAGAGCAGCTTCACTACCTAGAAAACAGAATGCTAATGATTTGATGTCTCAGAGTGATAAAGTGATTCGAACTCACTGGAATAACCTCCCAATACTTTCTATGGTTTCTCTCCTGTTATGTTTTATGCGTCTTCATATTTTTACCAGTATTTCTAAGTTATCATGCTCCTACCCTGGCAATATGTATTTTTGTCAAGGCTGGTGCCGAAATGTGGGACTGACCTGTTAATCCCAAATTGCACAGAAATGTGGCCAGGCAAGAAGAGTACGTGAGGACCCTCACAAGAATCCATGTACACATATATACTTTACTAAAGTGCTTCTTTATTCTAATAATACTTAACATCTAAATAACTCTTTTAAGAGAAGATTTGTGGAGATGTGAGTAATGAGTGCTTGAAAATAAATAATTGATAATAAAAAAGGAAAGAGAAAGACAGGGAAAAATCAGGAGTAAAACTGTAAATAGTTGTAAATATGGGGCAAGGAAATAGTTTTCAATTATCGGTACAGTTGCTTAGATGTATTTTGATAGTTAGAGGAGCTAAAGTTGAGCAGAAACAAAGGTAGAGATATTTAGAACTTGTAAATATTGCATTCCCGCCCCTATAATGGCGGCTTATCTGCCACTACCTTCTGTCTGCTCCGGGACTTAGAGAGGCTAAAATATGCCCTCGCCTTCATCACTGCAAAACATGGTGCTGTGGTAACCCAGCTGCAGCCTCCAATACTGCTGGGCAGGTGGAAAGACTGAAGGGAATACAGCATTTGACCTAGCAATGGCCTGAGTTACCGCTGAGACTGTAGCAGTCTATGCACACGTGCTATACAGCTAGTCTGACCCACACTAGGCGGTGGAGCCAGGAAAGGCAGGAGACAAAAAAGTTTAAAGGGCCCCACAAGTCAGTACTCTGAGTTGTTCTATGGAAATGTCTAGGTCCATGAGCCAAGGAGCCCATATGGATATATCTATGGCTTTTAACAGATGAAAGGACTCGGGGATTCTCCTAATTTTATGATTATAAAATTTAAAATAAAAAAGCATGACGTAGCTATACCCGCCTAAGCTTGTGAATGCAGTGGTCTCAAAGCACTATAATGACAGACATCTGAGAGTCTGTAAAGTTATCAGCCACCTCTAACATTGACCTCTGATGAGACTGTTAAATGTAAAAAGCATGACTTATACCCAGGCAGAGCAGGCAATGAAGGACCGGCCGCCTGGTCCCAAGTACCCAGGCAGGACAGCCAAGTGGAAAAGGGACCATGGCAAGCACCCGACTGTGCAGCTCAACTTTAGCCATGAGCCTAGCCTGACCAGACAGTCAAGCTGCATAAAAGAGTCTGTGAAATGTAAATAAGAAAGTTAAATATGCTTTTTATGATTCTTTGTCAAAAATCAAGTGTTTATTGGTGTGTGGATTGATATCCAAGTCTTCAATTTGGTTACATTGGCCTTCCTGTCTGTTCCTATGTCAATACCAGGCTGTTTTCAGTACTGTAGCTCTGTAGTAGAATTTGAAATCAGGAATTGTGATTCCTCCAGAAGTTCATTTATTGTACAGGATTGTTTTGGCTATCCTGTTTTTGTTTTGTTTTGTTTTGTTTGTTTGTTTGTCCTTATGAAGTTGAACATTTTCTTTTGAGGTCTGTGAAGAATTTTGATGGGCATTGCATTAAATTTGTAGATTGCTTTTGGTAAGACTTCCATTTTAATATGTTCATTCTACCTACTCAGGAGCATGGGAGAACTTTCCATTTTCTGTTGTCTTCTTCAATTTCTTTCGTCAAAGATTTAAAGATCTTGTCATACAAGTCTTCCTCTTGTTTTATTAGAGTTACTCTGAGATAGTTTATGTTATTCTTGGCTATTGTGAAAGGTGATGTTTCTCTGATTTCTTTCTCAGCCCATTTATCATCTGCATAAAAGATGGGCATTTAGGATGTTTCCAGGTTCTGGCTATTACAAATAATTTTGCTATAAACATAGTTGAGCCCATGACCTTGTGATCTGATTGAGCATTTTTTGGGTATATACCCAAAAGTGTATTGCTGGGTTTTGAGGTAGGCTGTTGCCTAATTTTCCAAGAAATCTCCATAGTGGTAGCCAAAGTGACTGTACCATTTTGCACTCCCACCAGCAATGGAAGAATGTTCTTTTTACCCCAGATCCTCTCCAGCATAAGTTGTCATCAGTGTTTATGATTTTGACCATTTTTACAGGTATAAGATGGAATCTCAGAATTGTTATGATTTGCATTTCTCTGTCATCTAAGAATTTTGAAGATTTGCTTAAGTGTCTTTCAGTCATTTTAGATTGATCTGTTGAAAATTTTCTGTTCATGTCTGTACCCCATTTTTTATTAGATTATTTGTTATTTTGATGAGCAATTTCTTGAGCTCTTTGTATATTTTGGAGATTAGTCCTTTCTCTGATGTGGGGTTGATTAAGATCTTTTTTCCATTTTGGAGGCTGCCATTTTACCTTGTTGACCATGTCCTTTGCTTTACAGAAGTTTTTCAGTTTCAGGAGGTCTCATTTATTAATTGTTTCTCTCAGTGTCTGTGCTACTAAAGTTATATTTAGGAAGTGGTCTCCTGTGCCAATGTATTCAAGGGTACTTCCCACTTTTTCTTCTATGAGGTTCAATTTGGTTGGTTTTATGTTGAGGTCTTTGATCCATTTGAACATGAACTTTGTGCATGGTGAGAGCTATGGCTCTATTTTCATTCTTCTACATATTGGTATCTAGTTATGCCAATACCATTTGTTAAATATGCTTTCTTTTTTTCATTTTCCTGTCAACTAGGAAGACTTGCAGCTTGGATTAGAAAGATAGCTTACAAACTTTTAATAAGACATACAATAGCAAAGATTTTATTTAAAATTTCCTATGGGAGACTGAGCCACTAAGTAAAATTCTTAAAGGAAGCAGTGATCCAAACTTCAATAGACAGCTTACAGAAGTTGTCAGACAGGTATTCACCCAGGTATAATATGCTATACAGAAAGAACTAGTACATTATATTAATTATGGTCAGCTTTGGCAATAACGTATATTATCTACAAAACTTACTCCTACAGTGGTTTTATGGCAAAATTGTCCACTTTTATGGCTGTACCTTCCTGTTTTGCCAACTAAGGTATTAAACCTTTATTTTGAAGAAGTAGCTTACTTAGCACAGAAGATCAGAATGAAATATAGGAAATATTTTGTCAGGGAACAAGCTATGATCAATGTTCCTTATACTAAGCAAGAGATTAACTGGTTATTTTAAAATAGTGATTCTTGGACAATTGCATTTGCTCAATTTAAAGGCCAATTAATAATCTTTTCCCAACTGATTGTTGCTACAGTTTACACAAATATATTCCTTTATTTTTTCCTAAAGTTGTAGCAAAAGATCCCTTAAAGGATGCTATGCTAAATTTTACAGATAGTTCTTCAAATGAAAGAGCTGCATATGTTGTTAATGGTAAAAAGGAATTGTGGAACATGCCTATGGCTCTTTGAAAACAATTTAAAAGAATAAAATCAGAAGAATTAAGAATTGCCACATAATGCCTTAAGTCATACACCTTTTATAGATGCACGAGAGTAATCTTCCATGGACAGATTTTGGCATGATTACACAAGGTGACCATTGGTAATGCAAGGTGAAAATACTCTAACAGGAAAAGACCTGACCCTGTATTCATTTGGAGTTGAAGATATATTTATGTCTCTTTCATAGGAAGAAAACAAAGCTGGATGAGATTGCATATATAGTAGGGGATGCCAGCGCTGATGACAATGCAACTGCTGATGACTTCATAGGAGAAGCAGAAAGAGGTTCCTGAACCTGTGATCCTGACCTCCTCGTCCCATGATGCTACAGATCAAGAAAAGGAATACATGATCTGCTAGACCAAGCTTAGGAAGCATGCGGCCAGCTTGCTGCCACCATTCTGCGCAGCACGAAGTTGGCTGTATTTGGACTCTGGGGACCCACACTGCCACTAAGGCCGCTCTTGCTGCTGCCTCATTTCTGATAACAGCTTGCTGCTGCCTGAAAAGGGGAAAAAAAAAAAAGATCATGGCAATGACTGGTGATTTCCAGCCTCTTGATGGGCTTGCAGACCAAGGGAGTCCTGTTTACCTTGGAGCTGACCAGAAATGCAGCGGAACATTTGACTGTTTTACTCTTTGGGACACAGAACTTGTTTTGTCAGTATGGGTATTCAATCTGCTGCTGAAATATTAGACCTGAGAACTGAGATCTCAATTTCCCCTCTGGGAAAAATAGACATGTTAAAAAGAGTGACTGAAGGCCCTCTTTAAATGTGAGGAGGGTAGTCTAAGGGATTGTTTGCCGGTGCTGATAAACTGGACAATTACTTAAAAAGAGCAATGCAGCTCCAAAGCTACAGAGAAACCCTGTTTCAAAAAACCAAAAAAAAAAAAAAAAAAAAAAAAAAAAAAAAAAAAAAAAAAAAAAAAAAAAAAAAAAAAAAAAGCAGTGAGGAGTGAGGTTGGACTTTCACCCATAAGAAAAACCTTTTCTTTTCTTTTCATTAGAATGGATATAAGAAAAACCTTTTCTTTTCTTTTCATTAGAATGAATTTAAGAGAATTGTGGGCCGGGCGGTGGTGGCGCACGCCTTTAATCCCAGCACTCGGGAGGCAGAGGCAGGCGGATCTCTGTGAGTTCGAGACCAGCCTGGTCTACAGAGCTAGTTCCAGGACAGGCTCCAAAGCCACAGAGAAACCCTGTCTCGAAAAACCAAAAAGAAAAAAAGAAAAAAAAAGAGAATTGTGATGTGACAGGTTGTATGTTTATTCCTAATTTCCATTCTAGGATTATGGTATAGTTATATTATTTATAACTGTTTTAGTTTACCATAAAATGTTAAGAAAAGTTTGATATTTCCTATGAGTACTTGGATTTAAAAGATTTGATAAGAAATTTAGATTTTGAGACAACAAAAAATTAAGAAACACTCTAGACCAACTGGAAACGGCATTCTGAACCCTGGTGATCCTCCTCTACTTTAATTAGGAGACTGCAGCCATTAGGAGCATGTTTATTGACAGAACATTATCTGATTGCAGATGAACTCTTTTAACAAAAAATTGGCTCAGAGACACAGAGCCCAAAAGTATTTTCTCCCTTCGTTTTGTTTACAGAGGTCAGCAGTCATTGCTGAGTTTGATCCTTTTTTTTTCTCCCAGGGCATAAGACATGGACATATATGACTATAATACGTAATATAATACCAAAGATAGGTAAGGCTGGGAAACGGAAAAGTGTTCACTTAAGGCAGACAAAAACATCTGTCCTGTTGCAGAAGACAGGCTTTATTAAAATTAATAAAAAGGGAGGAAATGTGGAGGCTGAGAAACATGAACCAATTTCTACCATGTCTGGCAGTTAGAGAGTTTTGAAAGCTGCTAAAATGATTGGCAAGCATAGTTTGATGTCCAAACTCAGGATTTGATTATTTGGCTCTTTTAACATTAAAATAGCTCATAGGTCCATGCCATTCTTACAGGTGGTCAGGATATGCAAATGTACTTCTCCTCTTTCTTTTGTAACTATGAGGTCACCTGAGGAGGGACAGCCTTTAGAATACATGATCTAGAGCAGCTTTGCTACATAGACAACAGATGCTAATGATTTGATTTCTCAAAGTGATAAAGAAATTGACTGTGTGAGTTATCCTTTGTATCGTGTTAATAAAGTCTTTTGTTACCTTCTTCCAATTTACAATGGTTATAAAAACTGTGGAAGAATAAATGCAGGTTTACTATTCCAGTCACTGAAATACCCTCCTGATACTTTTTGTGGTTTCTGTCCTGTTATTTTTTTATGCATCTTCACATTCCTTACTAATATTTCTAAACTCCTACACTCCTACCCCGGCAAGAAGTATTTTTGTCAAGGCCAATCCCTGACAGACCTTTCTATCTGTGTGATATCACATGTCTTTAATTATAGCACTTAGGGAGTAGGGCATTCAGATCTTTGCCAGTTGGAGGTCAATTTTGTCTACCTGGAAAGACTGGCTTGGATGACATAGTGAGAACTTATCTAAAAAAATAACTTTAACATGACATTTTTGTTATTTGCTTGTGTTTTTATGGAGGTGCATGTATGCACTTTAATCTACTTGCCATAAGGCATAGGATACTCTGGAGCTAGCGTTACAAGCGGTTATAAGACACCCAATATAGGTGCTGGGAATCTACATGTATCCTCTATAAAAGCAACTCTTAACTGCAGGCTTAGGATTTTGTATCTTTTTTTAATTTATTTTTATTTTTTTATTGTATTGAAAATTTTCAACTCCTCCCACTTCCCTCCCCTCTCCCCACTACCTTTTCCCCTCCCTCTCCAGTCCAAGGAACAGTCAGGGTTCCCTACCCTATGGGAAGTACAAGGTCCTCCCTGCTCCCCCCAGGTCCAGGAAGGTGAGCACTGAAACAGACTAGGCTCCCACAAAGCCTGTCCTCACAGTAGAATCAAAACCCAGCGCCATTGCCCTTGGCTTCTCTGTGAGCCTCAACTGTCAGCCACATTCAGAGAGTCCGGTTTGACCACATGCTCCATCAGTTCCAGTCCAACTGGCCTTGGTGATCACCCTTTAGATCAGTCCCACTGTCTCAGTGGGTGGACGCACCCCTCATGGTCCTGACTTTCTTGCTCATGTTCTCTCTCCTTCTGCTCTTCATATGGACCTTGGCAGCTCAGTCCAGTGCTCCTATGTGGGTTTCTCTCTCTATCTCTATCCATCGCCAGATGAAGGTTCTATGGTGATATGCAAGATATTCATCAGTGTGGCTATAGGATACGTCCAGTTAAGGCACCCTCTCCTCTGCTGCCCAAGGAACAAGCTGGGGACATCTCCTTGGACACCTGGGAACCCCTCCAGAGTCAAGTCTCTTGCCAACTCTAAAATGGCTCCCTTAATTAAGAGATCAACTTCCCTGCTCTCATATCCACCCCTCCTCCATCCCAACCATCCCATTCCCTCAAGTTGTCCCCATCTCCCCCTATCCCCACCCCACCCCCACCTCCATGCTCCCAACCCCTGTCCATCAATCTTGTCCACTTCCAATATCCAGGACGATAACTTTATGTTATTCTTTGGGTTCACCTACTTATTTAGCTTCTCTAGGATCACGAATTATAGGCTCAATGTCCTTTATTTATGGCTAGAATCCACTTATGAGTGAGTACATACCATATTTATATTTTGGGGAGGATTTTGTATCTTTACTGGTTGCTCAGGTATTTCAGATTTCAAATCTAAAACACACTTAATCTAGAAGGCTTTTAGATATTAAAGGCTAATATTTATACCATTACTTTCTTCTCTGTTCAAGAGCACTTTCTAGTGCATCAGGCTCTTAATATTTTCTTTATAATTGTGATTTCTCTTAAAAGTTGCAGAAAAAAATTTAGCTAGAACTCCAGTTACTTTTAGACATAGCTATGTAATTTGTAAGCAATTTAATTTAGCACAAGGAGCAATGACAGTCTGTGTTTCTCGGAACTTAAACTATGTTTCACTTAGAACAACAAGGCTCTAAATCTGAGTTTGTTCAATTAGTGCTAATGTGACATAATGGCATAATTAGTCCAGAGGATGTTCAAAAGTTTAGAAATGAATTACACAGGAGAAAAGTTTCAGATGGAAGAATACTAATTTTGTTGCACATTTTTACTATAAAAGCAAGTGAATGCATTCTCTCTATAACGACTGTAGAACTCATACACATGTTATACAGTGTGGAACATAATCTTCATTGCTAACAATGTTTTTTTTTACATCTGACTATTGCTTTGCAAAGCATTCATAATTAAATTGAGAGCACAGGAAATAAACATTTGGCTTTCTACTTTAATAAAGGCAATAAACAGCATGCAATCCAAATTTAGAAAAGTGCCAAAAGAAGTTTCAAAGAGTTTAATAACAAGAATCATAAGTTTACTTAAAATGTTCAACTTTAACATATTAGGTAAAGAAACAGATTTTTTTGAAGTGTACATTGTTTGCTTTTAAATTTCTAACTCACAGACAATGTGCAGAGTCTTATATCCTCTAAGTCATAATGTCATTGCAATCTGTTAATATTTGTGGTGGTTAGAAATATCTTCAGTAGGCTCAAGTGTTTGAAAACTTGGTTCCCAGTTGGTGACACTATTTGGGAGAATGATGTAGCCTTGATAGGGAAGTTAGTTGTTGGATGTGGGTTTGAGAGTTTTTAGCCTTAGTCTACTTTCATCTCACTATGTGGTTTGGGTTGCTTGAGGATGTGATCTCTCCTTTTCTCTGATAACCTGATGCTGTGATTGCCATGGAATGTGTACTCTAACTGGAACTATAAACCAAAATAAACTCTCCCTATGTACAGTGTCATTTGTCATGGTGTCTTGTCGGTACAGCAAAAGAGAAATGAATTCAATATTTATCATATTTTTCCTCATTTAATACTCTCTTTATTCAGCTTTATTATCCCTTTTTTGTGACCTAAAATAGCTGTCAATCTTGTCTACCTACTAAAAGATGGCAAAATCACTGAACATAGCCAGGTTCCTCTGCATTTCAATCTACCTCTTCTCCTCCTTATTTGCACATTTGCATGCAGTATGTAAGTGTTCAAGAACTAATCACTAAAGCCACATGATGCCCTCCTGTCCTGATTATTGAAAACTACTGCCATAACCATGTGTTGATACGCTGAGTAAGTCAAGAAAATATTTTTCCTTTTTTCAAATTGGAGTGTTTGGCCATCTTTACCACACTCAAAAATAAGAACATCTAGACAGTGGTGTTAGAACAGATTATTGTACTGAGGCAATTTTCTAGGAAAGTTGTCAGATTCAGGGCTAAGCATTTTTGTCCACAGTCGTGTTCCCTTGCAGGAAGAAATATATGTTGCTAATTTTTGTTGTATCAGTAATGAGGCTGCTTGTTTGGGTATATAACCAGTTTCCTCAGCCCACACAGATGGTGCAGAAGTAGACCTACAATAACCTTTGCTCCATCCACTAACACATTGCTTGCTGCAAATACAGATTCAAGAAAGATATATCTTGCTTGGCTTTTCAAACATTTTCCTCATCTCTCTACTATACCCAGCTATGAAAAAAAAGACTAAAGGTAGTCAAGGGGAAATAAATGTAGGAAGCATTGATAAATCTCACTATGTATTTATGCTAATTACTTGTAATGATTTTTTTCTTATACTGTCTTTTTTTTTAATTTATCACTCAAATTGAAGCAGCAATGACCTGGAGTACTGCATTTTTAAAAAAAAAATCAGTTCCAATATTTCCCCAAAAGTCATAATTGATATTTAAATAATAACGATTTTATATCTTCCATTTGAATGTAGTCAGATACGCGCCTTTCCTGGGGATGGGCTGTCACAGAGACATGCTCCTGGAAAGTACTTGTGCAGTCATCAAGAAGTGTCAGAATTTGTGATTGACTTTTAAAGTTTGCTGACCTTTTCAGTACAATTGGTATTGTTTAATGACCTAATTTACAACACTAGCTTGGAACATTTGGTTTAAATTCTTCAGGCAAATGCTGTTTTATTTACTGAGCTAAGTTCACCCCAGTGTTATTCTAGACAAAGAGAAGGAGGAAATGATCTGGCAAACAAAGCCTTTTTCAGCATACGTTATTTAAAGATCCAGCTGAGAATATGAAGATGGTGAATCATTTACAGTAACTCAGCCAGTGTCTTCATACCCTATAGAAAAGAAGTAGAATTATGGGAATATATTTGGAGATAAAAAGGAATATGATAGAAATAATAAAAAGGGAGGTAAACTTTAAAGTGTGTATGTGGGGGGTGTCCACAGTAGCCCTTTATAACAGCATGGGTTGGAATGGAGAATGAAGTCTTTCTCCTTTTTCTCTAATATAATCTCCCTACTTAAAGTTCACTGTGCTTTCCGTGAATAATGTATGTGTGCTGACATTCTTGGCTAGGACGAATAACACAAGACAAACTTTAATGAGCTTTAAGTAGGCAGTAATATTATGAACTACATTAAAAAGACTCCAGCAGAGTTCATGAAATTGAGAGTGATTATTTTGCTTTTGAAAATATGAGCACTTAACGTGAGTACAGCTAATTTCTTTTGCCATTATATTAAATATGAGAAATATATTCTTTAGATGAACACTTTTGTATTTTACATATGCCCAAGACTACAGACATGCAGCAAACATCTCATTTGTAGAAATTTCCTCTCCATGAAATTAATAATTAACCATATTTGTGTTGTCTGACATTAAAGATAAAGATAGTGGCACAGTAGTACTTCAAGAATCAAGCAATGGGAAGCAATAAGGACAGTAAACAGTTACATTTTGAAAGGCACTGAAAAACTCTACTTGTGTTAAATTTTATTTTCATTTTCTTTCTTTCTTTTCTGTGTTCTGGTTTTTGGTTTATGATTTTTGTTTTGTTTTGTTTTTGAGATAGGGTTTCTCTGTGTAGCACCGGCTGCCTTATTTTGTAGACCAGGTTGGCCTCAAACTCTGCCTCTGCCTCCAGAGTGTTGAAATTAAAGTCATTCCCCACAGCTGCCCTGATAAATTATATATTCACTACATGTTATATTGTGTTTTAATACTTGTATTTTGTGGGATATTGTCCTCTTTCATCAATGAATTTGGTATATCTTCTTTCCTTTGCTGTATATCAAAGAAAAAGGTAAAATAACAATTAAAACACATTGCTGGTGTTAAAATATATCTAAAATATAAATCTTTATTGTATTGAAAGGTTTGCAGTTATGAATATTCTAATACACACTTAACTTAAAACCTGTATAATTTATCTAATTAATTCTTAAATTATATTATGATCTGCATATAACTTTTATTGGAGAATTTTATTGTTTTTGTCATCTTAAAGCTGTAATTAAACACATGTCCTATGGAAAGATCATTTGAATACTTAAGACACAGGTTTTACCATAACTACATTCAGGTGTCGATGGTGAGAACTTATTGTGGTTCACTCTGTTCCATCTGATACGGTTCATAGCAGTTTATTCCTGGGATCACATGATTGAGACACACAGGACAAACCCAATTATATAAAATGATTAAAAACAATTTCAAAAGCAATAGTGAAAGCTTTTTTATTGTTTTGTTTCTTTTGTGTATGTTTGTGTTATTTACATGTATGATTTTAAATGTTTGTGTTGTTCATTGGGTTTTTATTTTTACTGGATTTTTGTCATTGTTATTATTTGCACATTTTTTTTAATTTTTTGGTTTTAATTGTTTTGTTTTGTGATGGGTTTTGGCCATTCCCAGTGCCCTTAAGATACTTCTGCCTTATCCTTTCCAGGGCAAAGATTACATATATAATAAATCATATTCAAATTTTAATAAACTAAGAAACCCTCAGCATTTCCTAATGTTTCCTCTGCATAATGTCTAACTTTGGGTCTGGGCTCCTGCTTCCATTAGCAGCCTTTGAATTGGAACAAAGATCCCTCCCAGGCTGCTGAACATTAGGAGTCTGTGTAATAAAAGAGTTTAAGTTGAAAATCTCTTTTGAGTTCCTCCCCTTGGAGATCAGGGAACACCCAAGGAGGAATGTTTGTAGGAGAAATAGGAGAAGTACATCACGAGAACATGACCCATTGAATCAGCTAAGCATGGCTCACACGACTCACAGAGACTGAAGTGACAAGCAGGGGCATGCGTACATCTGTACCAAGTACTCGTTTATGTTATGATTCTTAGGCTGGTGTTTTTCTGAGGCTCCTGCAAGTAGGACCAGATGTGTCTTTGACTCTTTTGCCTGTTCTTGAGACTCTTTTCCTCGTGTTGTGTTCCTTGTGCAGCCTCAATAGAGGGCTTTGCCTTGTCATACTGTAGATTGTTCTGTTTGGTTATAGTCTCTTGGAGGCATGCACTTTCCAGAAGAAAAATTGTGGGGAAGTGGATTAAAAAGACGGTGAAGGGAGGAGGAATGGCAGGAAGAAAAACCGTAGTTAGGATGTTTTGTTTGGGAGAAGAATCTGTTTTTAATTTAAAGATAAATGAATAAACAAATGAAAGCAAGATAAAAATTCTGAGACTTATTCTTGATGGAGTATAATAAAAGCCCCAAAGTGAGCCATCAAGATTTTTTTGAAGTAAATACTGATTTTTAGTGCTTCAATTATTATTAATAGAAATAAATATTGATTTTTATTTTATTTTTATTTTTTTCTTTCTTTAATATTTATTTATTTATTATGTATACAATATTCTGTCTGTGTGCATGTCTGCAGCCAGAAGAGGGCACCAGACCTCTTTACAGATGGTTGTGAGTCACCATGTGGTTGCCGGGAATTGAACTCAGGACCTTTGGAAGAGCAGGCAATGCTCTTAACCACTGAGCCATCTCTCCAGCCCCTAAATATTGATTTTTAGTGTCACAATTATTTCTTAATGTGGTAGTTTGAATGATATGGCCCCAAAATCATAAGCATTTGATCAACTGTTCCCATTTGGTGGCAATTTGGGAAGGATTAGGCAGTGTGGCCTTGCTAGAGGAAGCTTGTCACAGGGGGGTGGGGGGGTGGGCCAGACTTTGTGCTTTCAAAAGACTGGTGACATGATGTGGGAGCGTCATATATCAAATCTGTTGATTTCATTGGTTAATTAATAAAGAAACTGCTTGGCCTGATAGATTAGAACATGAGTGGGTAGAGTAAACAGACCAGAATGCTGGGAGGAAGTGAGCCAGAGGCCATGTCACTCCTCTCCAGGGCAGACGTGATGAAGCAAGCCACCAGGTCAGACATGCTGAATCTTTCCCGGTAAGACTGATGCTACCCAGATTACTAAATATGGGTTAGGCAAGATAACTCACCACCTCATGGTGCTACACACATTAATAGAAATGGGCCAAGCAGTGTTTATATGAATACAGTTTGTGTGTTGTTATTTTGGGGCATAAGCTAGCCAAGCAGCCGGGAGCTGGGTGCCAGAAAGCAGCCGGCAGCTTCTTCTACAGTGACATGCCTAGGGTGCTCTCTGCCTCCTGCCTGTGAATCAATATATGACCTTCCAGCTGTTTACACTGTCATACCTTCACTCCGCAATTATAGACACCAACCTCTGCCACTGTAAAACTAAGTTAATGCTTTCTCTTATAAGCATTAAGTCACAGCAATATAAAAGTAGCTAGTACACTTCATAAGTATGTTTACAGTTTGTAGTTATCTTATTGAGAGTAATAAGGAAACGAAAGAAGTTTGTTACATTTTAAGGAATAGCATACTCCAAAAATGCATGAAATAATATACCCAACATTTATTGTAATAAGTTTATAGATATTATATTGCTCACTTTCACAAAAATAACACAGTGGAGGTACTATGAAAATGTGGAAGACTAAAAATAATAAGAACTGTACACAAGATGGCCTTGATTGACAGACCTAATATAAGAGTCCTTGGAATGACTTAAGAAAGCAGAGATTTAGGTGAAAATTTCACACAATACAGAGGTAAAGAGGCAATATCATTCATATGTGGAAGTTGTAGGTAGTATACATAGGAATGTTTAGAATGCTTGTGCATACACTGTAGTGCCTTCTTGAATTCAACAAGGACCATATTTCTAGTTTTTTCAAATAATTTTATTATTTTTAACAATAATTATATGCCCTTATTCAAAATTATTCACATTAATAATGAGAAATTGATTCCCTTTGTAAAAGAAATGAATTTTAAAAAGGAACATAAATTATTAAGAGAGAAGCCGGCGAAAACTGCACTATGATCTATGTGGAGAATCATGAGTGCAAAAAGGAAGGAAAGAGAAAGCAGAGAGTGCAGGGTGGTTGAACACACCCATACTTGCTAACTGAGTCTGGGGAACAGCAAAACACAAGTAACAATTGAGAAGTGATTCTAGCCAGCATCAGGAAGTAGAAACAAAAACATTATCTGATAAGTTCTGAACTGTAAAGTAAGGACGAGAGGAAGCGAAATCGGTTTTAAAAAAAATCAGTATTTAAACATTTCATGGAGCCAATTTTGCCTAGTCGAATCTATAAAAGAAATGTTTCTATTGAATATGTAAATTTATCTAAATTTTAAGTGCCCCAAAAGTACATATCTTTCAAAACTTAAAGAAAATGGAATTAAAGGCCCAGGGGCACTTGAGGATAGCTGCAGGTCAGCAACATTTTTTTTTTTTTTTTGGTTTGGTTGGGTAAAAAAATTAACCAGCAACAGCCAGTCACATCTGGTGCCAGGCTGTTGGGCACTACTATATTGAGTAGAGGGAGAGTAACTAGAAAGAGAATGAGTCAGAATAGTTCATGTTCTGGAGAGAGAGGTGGATCTAGGGAGTGAGTGCAGTAAGGAATTGACCATTATGGTTGCCCAGTTTGCTACTCAGTTTGAACTCAGGTATATGGGTAATGTCTTGACATGGGCTGTTGCTAAGGACCATGTCATGTGCCATAGCCCTACCACAGCATTGGGGATCTCTGTTGATGTCTGTGGCTTCTGTTAACTTCAAGCACCTTGTGGATACCTAGAGTCTGGGTCAGAACCTGTGAGCATGTTGGTGTCAGAAGAATATACCCCCCAGAAGGACCATGCCCACCTGGGAGCCCTACCATGCCACCCATAACCATGGTGACATTCAGACCTGGAATACAGTCAAGGGCTAAGTTTGGGTCCATAATCCTGTTGTGAATGGGATCTGTGATGACTCCTCTCACCACTGAGGACCATGCAGAGTTCCATAGCCTAGGCCGACACCTGAGGCCATGATAGTATTTGAGGGTCACACTGCCACCAGGACCATGTAGATCTGCCTGGCCTGTGCTTCCACCTGGGACCATGGTGTCATCCAGACCTGAACTGTATCTGAGGACCATCCCTGAATGTGAGGCCTTAACAAAGCCAGGATCTGTGTTGATGTTTATGATACCTCTTATCATAGAAGGGTGAGCAGATGCTGAAAGTCCGGGCTGCCACCTGGAGACATGTTGGCTTTCAGAATGGGGTAGTTTGAATGTAACTGGCTTCTACAATCTCATATGGAGTAGTACTATTAGGAGTTGTGACTTGGTTGATGTGGGTATGACAGTTTTTGAAGACGTATACCACTGTAAGGGCCAAATTTGAGGCTTCCTATGCTCAGTATAAGGTCCAGTGTGTCATTTCTCTTCCTATTGCCTGCAAGGTATAGGCCCCTCAACTACAGCTGCTGCACCATCACTGCCATGCTTTCTGCTATGATGATAATGAACTGAACCTCTGAAACTGTAGGTCATGCCAATGAAATGTTTTGCTTATTAAGAGTTGCCATGGTCATAGTCTCTTCACAGCAATAAAAACCCTCAGACAGGGAGCCACGTTTTCAGGGAGGCTTGTTGATCTGGGTGATCTTTGATGCTATCTAGGAACAAGATGACATCTGGGCTTGGGCTGTTGCCAAGGATCGTGCCTGGGTCCATGGTCCTTCCAAAGCCGGAGTCTGTTTTCTGTGTTGTCACCAAGACCACCCGTGCCTGGGATCTGGAATGCTTCCTCTGACCATGTTAGTGTCCGAGTCCTGTACCACTGTTAAGTCCATACAGAACTAAGTGACAGGTGTTGTCACCCTAGGCCATATCATGTTTTGGCCCTGATGTAGCCAAATTTAGCATTGATGTATAGGGCTCCTGTTTCCATTGAGGGATATGCAGATACCTGGTATCTGGGTCACCACCTGGGGCCACGTTGGTGTTCCAGGACTTTGTTGCTGCTGGGTGCACACTGATTTGAGTGACCTGCAATGCCAACCATGGTTATGATGTTAACTGGGTTTAGGCTGCTGCAAAGGAAAACGACTGCACCTTTTGTTCAACTGAACTGCAGTTGGAGTCTGTGTTGATAGTCATGGTCTGTATTGCCACCAAGGGCCATGAAGAAATCAGGGCTCTTGGCCACCATTTTGAGCCGTGTTAATGCCCATGGTCTATGCTTCTGCTGAGGTCATACAGTTCCGAATGGCCCTCACTGCCACCTGGGGCCATGGTGTTATCCCAGCATTTCAGCTGCCAGGGGCCATGTCTAGTTCCATTGTCTTACTGCAGCCTCAATCTGTCTTGAAGTCCATGGCTCCTGTTACTACTAAAGACAATAAGGATAGGGTTGCAAAGAGTTGGCCCCACACCTCAATGACTATAGCACTAGAGAAAACTAGCCCTGCCTCTCGGCAGCAGCAGCACTTGGGAGAGCAGGCCCTACACTTTCCTTGGGCAACACAGTGGAGCTGTTCCTGTTGGTAAGGGTGTGGTGAACAGCGCTGAAAGTGGCAGAGTGGGAGAGCTGGGCCTGTTGTCACATCGTGGTATAGGTAAAGAAGAGATACTCCCCTCTAGATTCACCACTTACTGCAGGTGGCAAAAACTGTTCCTGGCGTATGAGAGTGGATGAGCTGGTTTTGTCTCTCCCCAGCTGCAGCACTCTGGAGATCAAGTGCTGGATCTCATCCAAACAGTGCAGTAGTGCTAACCCTGGGGGCAGAATTCAGGTGAGTCAGTCTTGAGAACATGAGAGCTGACCTTGTCCCCCGACCCCTTGCCTGCCATGTGGTGGCATGTGTAAGGGAAGGATGCCTTCCTCTCTACCCTTGCCACTTGCCCTAGATGGGAAAGATGGTTCCAGGGTCATGAGAGTGGGGGTGCTTACTCTGCCCCACCAGGCTGCAACACACAGGAATTCAGGCCCTACACCTCACCTGTGCAGCTCACTAGAGCTGACCCTGTTGGTGGAAAGACAGTTGAGGCAGCCCTGAGGATGTGTGAATGGGAGAGCCCCTACAGCAATTGGAAGAGTGGGCCCCGATGGTGGGTACAGGTGAGCCACTCCAGGATGGGAGAGTTGGAGGTTTTACCCCTCTTCTATCTATTTACTGCTTTGGGTGACCTATTGGGGATAGTACTAGAGGGCTCACCTGGGTGGGAATGAAAAAGGAAAGCTGGTGGTCTAAGCAACCCTGCTACCATCTAGTTCCGGAACCAGGGCTATAAGTTAGCCCACCCAACATTTACCTCGTCTGTGAACACCAGGAGCATGTGAATAGGCAAGACCTACAGATCTAACAATTAACACTGCAGGGTCTCCACCCACAGACAAACAACAGGATATCCAAGAGGCACCCCAGAAAGACCATTATTGATAGTGCAGCAGAAGCTAGAGGCCTCGAACCACATGAGTGACTCATTACAATGCACACTTATAAGTAAAGGTGTTTGAACTAAAGAGTATACTGTGTGACTCACTGGGCCACACTACAACTTCTACAGAAAGAATTTCTGTTTGTTTGGTTTTCTGGTTCTTGGGTACTCTTTTAAATTTTGTTTTGTGGGGGAGGTTGCAGGGGCAAAGGGCAGATGCGAAGGGATAGAAAGATGAGTGGGATTAGAATGCAAATCTACAATGAATTGATAAAAAGTTTTCTTTTAAAAAATGGAATCATACCTAAAAACATACATATACATTGAA
This sequence comes from Alexandromys fortis, assembly GCF_014885135.2. NCBI lineage: Eukaryota > Metazoa > Chordata > Mammalia > Rodentia > Cricetidae > Alexandromys > Alexandromys fortis. The sequence continues at coordinate 1,482,980 of NW_026068060.1, read as the reverse complement.
TGAAACTGGAGTTAAATAAAATTGCAATTTTCTTTAAACACTATAGTCCTTTGTTTCTCAAGGTGTGTTATTTATTCTCTATAAGTAATCATTAAGAGAATCAATTGTAATTCAGGAAAATATTCACTGACTCCTAAAAGTTGAAATGCAACGACCAATAGGAATGGTCGTTTATTTACATGCTGGATATATTAAACACAGTGCACTGTATGTAACATAGTAAAAAACAAAGAGGACCAATCCCTAATGAAAGGAGGTTGCTAATATTTCATATCTCTATAACAGCACAGCTGTCAGTGTGGTCCTGCTTTGTCTTTTAGCTCATGAGTCTTCTAAGTCAACAGAAGTTACTTTCATTTATATGACTAATTTCATGCATTTTAATTACTTGATGACAGTTTTTGTATCATCCACTTTAGATAGTATCCATTTAATACAAATAATATTTGAAATTGGGAAGTTGTGCCAGTATTAATTATGAATTAAAATATAATTATACCATATATCTAACCTTAAATGAGTTATGTGACTATACTTATAATTCATAATAGAGTATCTCTTACTCATTTCCAAATATCTTAATATTTTAGCTCTCAATAGAAAGTGATCCTAGCATTTAAGTAACTGATAATTCAAAATAATTTGTGTTTTTACATGAAATTATTATTACAGTATGAAGTATCCACGAAAATGCCCTAACCTGCCTCTATCTTACTATTGTCACACTAGTTAATCATTTCATTAGCATTTGAAGCACAGCTGTAAGTACTAAAAAAAATCTAGTATACTAACTTTTCAGCAAATGTTTATTGATCATTTTTAGTCTTTTGATGCTCCCAAGCAAAGTATTGCTTCATTATATTATAAAATACATATTTAAAAATTAATAACAATTCAGAGAAATTAAGATCTATATATCTGAACAACATTGCTAGAAACACTTCAATAATACATAATAAAATAATTGGGTTAACTTAATTTAATTTATTTAGGTAGTCCAGTAAGCTGTAGAAGGAGCAGCGGGCTGCGTTCCTGCCACCCGTCTCCCAGCCACCTGGCTAACCTATGCCCCGAAATAATAACACACAAATTGTATTCATTTAAACACTGCTTGGCCCATTATATATAGCCTCTTCTTGGCTAACTCTCATATCTTGCTTAACCCATATTTAGTAATCTGTGTAGCACCACGAGGTGGTGTCCTACCGAGAAGTTTCTAGTGTACGTCCATCTTGGGCCGGAGCTTCATAGCATCTGCTCTGGAGAGGAGAGGCATGGAGTCTGCCTCACTTCCCTTCTTCCAAGCATTCTATTCTGTTTACTCCACCTACCTAATTTTCTGTCCTATCAGGCCAAGCAGTTTTCTTTATTGATTAACCAATGAAACAGCAGATTGACAAATGACCTTCCCACATCAATAAGCAACCTGCCTTCCTCATTTATTCAAAAGAAGAGGAGCTTTCTTTGTATTTCAAACCTTAATTGCCATAATTTTTACTCACATAAATGTTATGTGATGGTAAATTCATGAATTGTATTTTGAAATATTTTGTTTGAGTGTATTTTCTATATTTAGTTTGACTTCTCTTTATTATAAAATTTAGCATTTATTCTGTTTGATATATTCATTTAATTCAGTGGTCCTGGAGATCAATATCATGTTTTTTCCAGAGCTTGAAGTTACCTTAGTCTTCAACTTTTAAATACTTTCTTATCATATTCATTGCTTTTGTTTTCACACTACGTAATATGCTTAGAAATCTACTTCTTTGCACAATATTTATTGATTTTCTATGATGAATAAATTTTTATCATATATCCTGTCCTCCATGCTAATTACAACTTGATTTTATCAATGCTATTATTTAACATTTTTTTTAAAATTAAAATTTTGCTTGGGAGAAATTTTATAAAAGAATTCTATATTTGTATCTCTTTCATAACTCCCACTTCTAGTAGGTTTATATTTTTAGCTGTTTATGCTACAAAAAGAAGGTTCATTGCTTAGGAATGGAAACTATACTTACCTATGAGATTTGGAGTTTTCCCAACTGGTTTTCTGTCTTGCTTCGGTCCAGTATTTCCTCACTATACTCCCTTCCCAGTGTTTTGGAATGGCATTGTATATCCTATGCCATTATATGTTATAAGTGTGTGATCTGTTTTTTTGATTTTATAGTTAAGAGATTGCATGAATCTCAGAAGAGACTTTAAATTTTTAAAATTGTTGAGTCTGTGATAGACTATGAGAACATTTGAAGTTGGACTGAATAAATTTTACATTATGATATTTTACAAGATTATGTGGTACAGGGAGTGGAATGCAGTAGTCTGAATGTAACTGGATTCCATAATCTCATAGTGAATGCCACTATTAAGAGGTCAGCATATTAGATTGATAAATACCACACTTTATTGTGATTTACTGAAGAATCCTTAACATATTTTAGAAATTATTATTTCTCTACAAATAACTAGTGCTTACACTTGCAATTAGCTGTCCTTGATCCACTAATCTTCTCAGATGCTTTTATATCTGTAGTTTCTCACCAATTTTTATTGATTTGCTAATATATACTCATGTTGATGTCATATTCTTCAAATAATGCACTATCTCTGCTATCAGAGAAAACTGTTTGAAATTACTGTTTTCTGAGAAGTCTTTATCAATCTTTGCTTTTCAATACAATTTTACACATATACTATGAAACTAGAGGATAATCATCTTGAAAAATTACCCAGTTTTTAATTGGAATTGAATGATCTTCTTAAATACAAGCATGCATTTCTACCCATCATGGTATCCATTTTCACTATACCTAAAACCATGCTTTCTTTATGAATTCTCATTTCAAACAGGGCTTTGAAGACTCATCATTGCTAGTGTGTACATCAAACCATATTGGACAGGTAAAATGATTTTCTAAGTTGTAGGCAATATATTTCCATTCAACTTTCAACTTTACTTTAATGTTACCTTGAATAGCAATGATTTGTCTTCTTTACCATTTTATTTTTAACTCAATATTCTGACAAGGATTTGGGGTTCAGTCTTCTCATATTATCACCTAGAAATTTAGGTAAGATCTTCCCATACTACATGTTTCAGGTTCTTACTGCACAGCTTGCTTTTTCAGTCCACCAAACATTGTAGCGTAATGGGAAAATGCTAAATTTCACCGAATTCAAAAGTATAGAAGAGACCTGGCAGTCTTGAAGATTTTTCCAAAAGCTAACCACCCTACATTTTCTTATGGCTTCCTCTAATCCTTGTCCTGAGCTTGAACTGATATTCAAAACGTCTCCACTACAACTTCCTGTTATAATCTTTTGAAGCATGAACTTTTCCTTCAAATCATGTCTCTGATAGAAGTGAAGTATAACCACATTCTAGTCTCAAAATATTTGTTTTACCTAACTTGCATGATCTCTCAGTGCTAAATCTGTTGTTTACGGAAAGTATTGCTGTAATCGCTTTACTTTCGTTTTAGAGTACTTTGACCAGGAGGATATGCCATTTATGGTTTTTGAACTTTCACAGTGAATTAGTTCTCAAGAATTGCTCTTAAGTCACTGAAGTATAATAATCAATCTTCCAACAGAATAAACTAGATTGACAGTGAATCACTTAATAAAGAGAGGAAACATGAAATCTTCTAGAGGCTGAGGCTAAATATTATCATCTGAAAGAAATGTTAAAACATAGAAACTGAAGTTATTTTGTGCAAGTTACTTAGTAGAACCTTATAAAATGTCAAATAATGAGATCAATTTTGTTGATAAAAATGTTTTAAAAATTAAACATGTCAAGTTATACATTTACACATATTACACGTTTCAACTTATGTCAAAAATATTAAAGTGAAAGTAATAAAATCATTCCTACTTTTAGGATGGCACAAGCATAGATGTATTTTATAAGCTGTAGGACTGCTTTATTTTTCAGTGTTTTCTTTTTCTTAAGGAAAGAGTAAGCTAATATCCTCTCCATAGATAGTGGGGTAATCTCTTCATCAATGAATCCTGAAATGTTCCTTGAATATTAGGCAATACTTTATGCAGAATGGATGTCTTATTTGCCATTCTTCAACATACAGGAATTTTTATACATGCCATATCCAGTTTATGTCTTGAAATAACATGTTAAATCACTACTCGGACACTTCTTATCACAGTATATGAAACAAATATTTAGATTATTTACTGCTTTAGTTGATGGCATGAACCTGGGAGATCAAGGACTAAAAGTGACACAGATTAAATGCCATCAAAATCCTAATATATGTGGCCCCACTGCGGCTGGACTCTGAGTTGATGTCCATGGCTCCTGTTGCCATTGAGGGCTATGCAGAAGCCTGCAGGCTGGGCTAACACCGGAGGCCACGTTGGTCTTAGACAATCAAGCTGCCACCAGGGCCATATAGATCTGGGTGTCCCATACTACATCAGGGCCACTGGAGTCATGCAGTCACAAACAATAAAAGTTGGCCATGTCTGGGTCTGTGGTTCTACTGCAGCCAGGGTCTCTCAATGTCAGTGGCTCCTGTTACCACCAAAAGTTGAATGAATATCTTGGATCTGGGTTGTTAACTGGGGACATGTTGGTGTTTGGAAGTCATTCCACAACTTGGGTCATGCCTATCTGGATGATCTGCAATGCCAGTTAAAGCCACAATGATATCCCGGCCCAAGCTGCTGACAAGAAACATGTCTGGGTACATGGCCCATATGTGGCCTGAGACTGCTGATGTCTGTGTGCCATGTTGTTATCAAAGATCAAACTGATTTCCAGTATCTGGGCCTCAACCTGTGGCTTTCTTGGTGCATGAGGACTGTGTTGTTACCAAGCCCATACAGACCTGAGTAAGTCTCTTGCGCTGCTACCAAGGACCAGGACATTGTATGACTCTGAGCTGGGGCCAGGGCCATGTCTGGTCTGTGGTCCTTCCACAGACAGAACCTGTGCTGATGTCCAAGTTTTCTGTCACTATCAAAGACTGTGTATATGCCTGGGATCTAGGCCCACACCTGAGACCATTTGAGGTTTCAAAGACAACACTGCAGTTGGTTTATGCAGATCTAAGTTACTTGCACTGTCGGTTGGGATCATTATATTGTTTAGGCCTGGTCTGCTACCAGGGTCCATGTCTGGATCCATAACCCTACCATAGTTATGCTTTGTGTTGCTGTCTATGGCTTCTGCTCTCATTGAAAGCAGTGAGGATAGGGTTGCAGAGTTGGCCTAGGTCCTCTCCAATTGCACCATTGTATAGATCAGGGACCTGCCCTTCCCAAGGGCAGTACAGTTCCTGATGGTAGTGTTAAGAGTAAATGAGCCCTGAATATGCCAGAATAGGAGATCTAGCCCCACAGTCTATCATGTGGTAGCATGGGAAAGGAAGAGTGTTCATAGAGGTTTCTGTCCTGCCTGGTCCTGCAGCTGTTTAGCCCCCAAAGAAAGCACACAGAGGTCTATATTAATTATAAACTGTTTGGCCTAGCAGATCAGGCTTCTTATTAACCCTTATAACTTATATTAGCCTATAATACTTGTCTGTGTTAGCCTCATGGCTGGGTAACTTTTTCGGTAAAACAATCACATTTTACTTCTTCTGTGGCTGGGTCAAGGCTGCAGACTAAGCTTTTCTATTCTCAGAATTCTTCTCTTCTTGTGGCCCTGCCTCTACTTTCTTCCTGGTCATCACTCCTAAACTTCCTGCCTGGCTACTGGCCAATCAGCACTTATTAAAAATAATACAAATGACAGGGTACAGACCATTGTCCCATAGCACTTCCTCCTTTTTTATTTTTTATCTTTTAAACAAGAACTCTGCATCACCAGCTGCAGCACACAAGAGAGCAGACAGGGCACCTTACCAGGGCAGTATATTAGAGCTGACCCGGTTGTTGAGGGGCACAAGTGAACTGTGCCTATAGGTGTTGAGAGCTGCCTTTACCCCTGTCCCTGTATGTCATGGCATGGCAAGGGTGACAGAAATATTCCTCTTCCCAATCCCTTGTCACTACAGGGGTATGGAAATGGAAGAACTGGGTCTATCCCTCACCAAGTGCAGCACTCTGGAGAATGGGCCCTGCATGTCACCTGATCAAGACAGTAAGGCTGATCATTTTTGTGTGAGTGTGTGTGAGCTGAACCTGAATGTACCAGAGCAGAAGAATTGGCCCTGACCTTTGCTGTCTGCTACATTAGGTGAGTTAGCATGGGGAGTGCTGGAAAGCTCTCCTGGGTGATGATGATGAGGGAAGCTTGTGATCTAACCAACCCAGCTACCACTGAGACCTAAACAAGAATTAGGAGATAGCCTTCTCCAACATGTACCTCATCTATGAATGGCGGGTGTTGTGATTTTAGTGTGAGAGGGACACTGGAAGTTCCCATGGTGGGTGAGGACCATGAACAGAAAATAAATTATCATGCAGACAAAGCTTGAGTGTGGAGTTTATTGAGATTAGGGTAGGAGGGAGGAGAAAGGCACATTTTGCACCTGAGTACAGACTAGGACCCTGAGAGGGCCAGGGTTTCCTGGGTGCATCCTGACAGATGACAGGACAGGTCAGCATAATGCCTGAATCCTAGCATTCACATCTTTTTCTCATTATAAAAGGTGGGGAAATTAAAGAGGACAACAGGTAGGCCAGGGAGGGGCACTGAGTTCTCAAGACTGTTTCCTGATAATTTTGGGGCTTTGAAATCTTGGGGGAACCTGAGAAAGATGGGATGCTGGTCACATCCTTGATATCTGGTTGTTTTACTAATGTCAAGAATCTGTGCATCTGCCTGTTGTCTCTTGACCTGGCTAGGTGCTGGCAGAGCAGAAGAAAAGGTTAAGTTTAAGGGTAAAACAATTCTTTAGATACCGGTAATTGAAGAATAGGGTGCCAGGACCAGGGAAAGTGGAAAATCTTAGGCTCTTAGGGCCTGGTAATTGAGGGAGGAGGCATCTGATCTGTTTGAGGAGAATCCTCCAAGTTGACTCCCTGGAATTTATAAGAATTCTTTGAGTTTGTGAAAATATAAAGTTTTGGACACAGTAGAATTTCCACTGTTTATAATCTGTACTGAAATTTGTTTTGTAGAAGCAGCAATATACTCATGTCAGAAATAACGGTGACTAGTGTTTTTATGGACAATAAAAAGTACCTTTTAAGTCTATGGTTAGAAAACTATGAAAGAGAGTTTAAAATCTTGATCCTGCAGTTATGATAGTGGTAGTACTCTCCCAGAGCCAGATTAATAGTTTATCAGATATTTATTGATTAGTGTTATGGACCCTTAGAGTACTAATATAACAGTAGCTTAATGAAAGGAACATTTAACACTTTCAAATTTCTCAAGTGACTTGCCTTTGTCATCACTTAGGCTTTTTATCCTCAGACCTTCATAGTTTGCATGTATACATCTTAACAACTTGTAACTGCATTCCTTAAACACCTTCATACACCCTAAACCAGCCTACCATGCCCTGGGCGATATGATGAAGTCAATTCCAGTGTCTCATGGTCCACATCTGAAGAGGTCAGAAGTAGTTGAAATGCAAGGCAGTTTTTCTCAGTGGCTAGTGCTTTCACCTGATGAAGCATGTTATGGATGGAGGTCCTTCTGGTTCCATCCATCCAGGAGGTCCTTCTGGAAATGGGTGGTGCCAGGAGCCAACCTGTCTCTCTGTTAAGCTTTTTCAATTAAACATATAAATGCCATATTCCCCAGATCTCTGAGCAATTGAGGGCTGTCTATTTGGTATATATGTGTCATGATTGCAGTATAAATTCTGCGTGGAGAGCTGGATCCAAGTAGAGAGGTTATGAAGGAATGTTGTACTCAGTGTCCTCCAGATTGACTGTAACTAATTTCAGCTTAACAGGTTAGATTTATGTTTGAGAATTACCTTTCTTTTAACCTGAAATAGATCTTTATAACCTTAGATTTTTATCATTATAAAGGATGTATTTTAAAGCAGAGTTATATCACATATACAGTATGCTGTAACAGATATAACCTTTTTACAACATCATATAAAAGTACATACCAATTTAAAATATTTGAAGCTTGTTTTTTCCTTAGTCTAGAAGGAGATGCAATGAACAGAGCTCATTAGGGTTTTTTAAACGAACTCATTATGGCTGTTTAAAATATGTATCACATGGTCATATACACACAGTTGAATTTAAGTCGCATAAACACATATGCAGTTAAATCTAGCTTACATTCACACATACATTTAAATGAAAAATGAGTGAGAAGAAGTTGGCTTTTTCATCTCTTGACTCTCCCTTTGTAATGAGCAAAGAGGGTATTTAAAGAAAGAGAGAGTAGACAGACATTCACAGGTCTTTAGAGCAAAGAAAAATGGAGAATCAAAACCATCAGTGAATGAGAATACAGATTTATTGCAAGTGGTAGAGAATAGATCCACTGTAGGTGGGGTTCCTGCATGAATAGAAAATGTCAGTGGGTCCTGTCAAGCCATGCCATCATGCAAACATGCCACATGCAACGGAGTCAATGGAAGAGAAATTTTTTAGAAGCATAGCCAATGTTTTAAAGGCAGCTGGTGACAGGTGATTACATAGCTGCTCTGGCAGTAGGGACAGGCTGCTTCCGGCTCCATTTGGAGAGGGAAGGAAGCTAACAAGTCTGGGACTCCTCTCAATCTTAACGTCAAATAAAATGGCAGTCGTCACATAGTTGTCCTTAGCAAAGATGATGACTATATGTTGTAACTCGTCCCGTTTACTCGTCTGCTGGCAGAAGTTAGAATGATAAAGTTTGGGATATGACTTGTTGCCTTGTTTCCCACATTTAATGCAGAAAGATAAGCAATTGGTTCAGGTCATTCTCTAACTAGTCAGCTAAAAGAACAAGTTGTGGGGCAATAAGACCAAAGAGTCTGAAAAGACATGAAGCCGAAAGGTCAAAATAAATCCAAACAACATGGAGTCCAAAAAGGCACGAAACCAAAAGGACCGTAGCCCAAAAGAATTCATAGGTCCCAGAAGCGAAGTTATCACTCAGTGAGGGCCATGTTAGGGCATTAGGCCTGAAGCCCCGCTGGTGGGAAATGCCAGAGGTGATTGTCAGGGAAAGCAGGCCAAGAGGAGGGAATTTTACCAATCAAAACGGGTGTTGTGTGGAGTATCCCAGCAGATGGGTAATTCAAACTGTGTTGTCAGTCTGGAGTCAGGGTCTGCACTTTCCTTGGGCTGCCCCACCATGGACAGGAGGGAACATGGAGAGAGCCTGGTGACCACAGCACCAAATGCTGTTGTTTATGATGTGTCAGGGACCCTGGCATGTCCCATGGTGGGTGAGCACTGTGACAGAGTGAGCATATGAAGAAGCCACACCTGCAGATCCAACACTACATGTTCTCTAGGACACAAGGCAACAATAGGAAACACAAAAGAAGTTCCATTGAGGACTCAGTATCAAGGGTGTATCACAAACTAGAGGCCTCAAACCAGTTCAATGACTCCTTGCAATGAACACTTACAAGTGAAGATTATGGCCTAATAGGTATACTGTGTGACTCACTGTGTTACACTAAAATTTCCATGCCAAAATATTTTTTGGGGGATTTTGTTTGGTTATGTTATTTTATTTTTAAATGTTTCTGGGAGGGAGGGAGGTTGCAAGGGCAGAGTGCGGAAGCAAGGAAGCAGGAAGATGAATGGAATGGAAAACCCACAAAGAATCAATAAAAAGTAAGAAAAATAGTTTTCATGTTTAAAAGAGAAAAAAAAAAAGCCTTTTTATTCAGCGATCAGACATTCTATTCTCTGAGGGTTGAATCGCTGGAATAGTCACAAGGACCAGCTACTATAAAAGCAGATGAATCACAACAGTTGAAGTAAAGCCACTCCAATCCTATCCGCTGTACCTGGGAGCAGTACCGAAACACAGTCAGGGAACAATTCTTTTTTTTTTT
>NW_026068060.1:1423085-1472628 GCF_014885135.2 Alexandromys fortis | reverse complement strand
AGTCCAGCTGGCCTTGGTGAGCTCACAATAGATCAGCCCCACTGTCTCCGTGGGTGGGTGCACCCCTCGTGGTCCTGACTTCTTTGCTCATATTTTCCATACTGATTAATATCTTGCATATCACCATAGAACCTTCATCTGGAGATGGATGGAGATAGAGACAGAGACCCACACTGGAGCACTGGACTGAGCTCCCAATGTCCCAAGGAGGAGCAGAAGGAGGGAACAATTCTTTATTTTGAAGAAACTGATGCCACAAGACTCTTGTCCCCATTTCTTGGAGTTTTCTCGTGAGCACTCAGAATTCCCTTGCTCTCCTCTATTCCTGTTTCATGTTCCAACATGAACTGACACCTAAATCTGTCAAATACTATACAATAGAATGTTTTCCTTTCTTTGTTTGATTTTACCTCTAATTTCTAAAATAAGATTCCCACCTAAGTCTTTGAGATTTGGTTTTTGTTTCTCTTCTATGGCAATCCTTCCTGGTATACTCAAGTGAGATAGCAGCATCTACACCTCTAATGACCCAAGAAAGTATGTACTACCATATCACAATAAAGGACTGTATATTCATTAATGTGTTTGTCTTTTCTATTACATTTTGGTAATGATACTAAAACTTGATTCTCTCTCACTGAGGCCAGAACCTAATATTTGGTTAATGTATAAATATCTTTTTTTTTTTTGAAAAGGCAAACTTAAAATTAATGCTAGACTCTTCATTTAGGTACTAACACGGTTCACATTTATAAAACAGATATGTAATTGAAAAGTTAACTTGATTTTTAATGCTAAAGCAGAAGTGGAATTAACCTAGTAGAATTCTATCATGAAGTAGAATTTCAGAGCAGTAGATGTGAAAATTGCAAACTAACTGGATTCCAAATAGAAAGTTTGAAATACTTATTCATATTTTTATTTCTATACAACAAAGGAAATAATTAACAGAGGAAGCAAATAACCCAATAAATGGAAGAAAACACTTGCAAACTACATATTTGATCAGTGATTAATTCCCAGAATGCTTCAGGAACACAAGATCCCCATAGTCAAAACATAATAAAAATGGTCAGCAAATTTCTAAGATGATATACAAGTTTCTTTCTAATAAACATATAAGCATCATCATTATTAAAGCCAATCTGACTTCATTAAGTAGTAGAGACTTGGTTCTGGCTAAGTAGATGAATAATGTGTTTCCAAGGCTTCTTGTAATAAATTTTACTAAGCATGCTAATCAAAACAAAATTCAAATGTCTCTTCACTATAACAAGTATAGTTAATATTAAAAAGAATAAAGAAAAAGGTCCAACAATATACAAAAATGGGCAAAGGAAAGTCATGCACAATTTTGGTGTTGTTGGCAGGGGTGTAAATTAATAAAACAACCTAAGAAAACAACTCAATTTCTTAAATTTAAAAACACTGGCAATAGTTACACTATATAACCCACCAATCCCACAGAGTAGGCATTCAAGGAAGATTAAATGAATATGTTGAGAAGATATAGGAATTATGTATTGTTTATACCTCCATTTAAATAAACAAGAAACGGTAATAACCTAAGTGTCCACCAATTAACATAGAAGATATGGTACATATGCATAATGGAACATTATCATTAAGATAAAAGTATAGTTTTCTGACATTTGTATGATATGGATGGAATTTAAATTATGTTAAGCGAATTCAGAACAAACAAATTATCACTACATTTTCAGGCTCATATATGAAGATGTCTCAGCAATTAAGAGCATTGTCTGCTCTTCCAAAGGTCCTGAGTTCAATTCCCAGCAACCAAATAGTGGTTTACAATCATCTGTAATGAGATCTGTTGACATTTTGAGGAAAAGACCTGGTCAGTCATCCATATCAACTTAGATCATGAAACCCAATATGGACAAGTTCAACAGAACTATCATATACAGGCTGCCCATTCATGTTCCAGTATTACCAGAGCATCAATTTCATTCATATAAATATTAAGTCACTGGTCACATAGAAGTTGAGAGTAAGATGGTGGTTACCATAGGCTGCGGTGTGTTAAGAGGCAGGATGGAAAGGATAAAGGAAACTGGTTGATGTGTACCAAGATACATGTAGAAAGGAGTGAAGGTTAAGGTAGATTACTGCATAGTTGGGTGACTATATATACTGTACTATGGATCCATTTTATTTTTTAAAGATGTATTTATTAAAGATGTGTGTTTGTTTGTTTGTCTCTGTATGGATATGTGCCCATGAGTATAGGTTCACATGGAGGCCAAAAGAAGGCACTGGAGTAACAAGATCTTTGAGATACACAACACAAATGCTAAAATCTGAACTGGATTCATTTGAAAAAGTGGTATGTGATCTTAAATACTGAGCCATCTTTCCAGCATCATAAAACAGTGTGAATTAATGAGAGAGAAATAAAAAAAGAAAGACTTGGGAGGATTGTTTCATTGTTGTTTGTTTGTTTGGTCAGTTGGTTTTTAATATCTCTATATAACCACCTTGATTTTCTGGGAACTTTTTCTGTAGTCAAGGCTGGCTTCAACCTCAGAGATCCACCTGTCTCTGGCTCCCAAGTGCTAAAATTAAGGCATGTTCCACCACTGCTAGGCAAGACCTGAAAGGATGTTAAATATCACCACAACAGCAAATAAATGTTTGAGTAGATAAATATTTAACCTGTTTCACAAATTAAGAATTGTATGTCAATATCAAAGTATTAACACATAACCTGCAAATATATACAATTTTGTCATATTATACATATGTATCAGTTAAAATATATTACAGTATATAAAATAATAAATTTGGCTAAACAATAAATTTAAAGATTCCAAATTAGCTTGTTTGTGTTCCAACATAGTAAAACACATTAAGAAGGAAATATGTGTGAGTAATAAAATTTCAACACATATGAAATCCGTTAGCAGCTTGAACTTGTACATCTCAGCTTCTACAACTGTTAGAAGTAAGTGTGATTTAAAGTTATTTTATAAAACACACACACACACACACACACACACACACACATACCAATATACGTGTTCCAGAGTCAGAGACTAGATAGAGAGAGATATTCTTCACTGGCCACTGCCAAAGCAGCCAAATCACGAAGGAAAGACTGAATTTTGAAGAGTGTAACTGAAGAAGTCTGGGTATTAGGCAAGAAGTTTTGGGAAACCTTGGCAACATAGGCAAACAGAAAAGTGGAACACATCAAGTGAAGATGCACTATGTAATTTTAACCTGGATGTGGAGAGGAAATGTCTATAATTCCACATCAGAATAGCAGTCTTAACTGAAGAATCCTATGATTGGGGAACTTCAGCTTGTTAGAAGCCTCACTGACTTTCAGCATCTACTCTGCTGCTAATGAACTCACACTGGACACTTTAAGTGTCCTAAAACCAAAGTATCCCATCTTGCTTTTAGTAAGCAGTAGCCAATGTTGATCTGCTAGACCCTTAGTGGTGTAAACAGCTCACAAAATAGAAGAGAGGTCCCTTAGTGCTCAGAGCTACTGAGATTGTACACCTAGTGATGAATACTATCCAGATATGTTCCAGAGAAAAAAAGAGAGTCTATTATAGTTCTTGGCTTCAGGTCTACAGTTCATAGTTACCAAAATACTGACATAATTTGCATTTGTCCCTGGAGGCCTAAGATAGTTCCGTTCCAGCTTAGATGTGTTTTCCATTGCTGCAATAAAGCACCCTAACCAAAAAAAAAAAAATTGATGAAAGTAGATTTCTTTGGTTTACACTTTCACAGTGTAGTCCTCTATTGAAGGAAGCTAGAACAAGAACTCCTGCAGAAGAGGAACCTGTAGGCAGGTGATGATGCAGAGGCTATGGAGGGGTGCTGCTTACTTGTTTTCTCAGCCTGCTTTGTTATAGAGCTTAGGAGTACATGCCAGGGATGACATAATGCTTGATAGTCTGGGCTTTCTCTGACAAATCAGTAATTAAGAAAATCCCCCATTAACTTGGCCATAGTCTTATCTTATAGAAATTCTTTCTTCATTGAGGGTATGATGTGGGATTCCCTCTGTATGCTGTGAATATAATTAGTTAATAAAGGAACTGCTTTGAGCTTATAGCAGAGCTATAGGGGAGCAAAGCTAGGCAGGGAAAACTAAACTGAATGCTGGGAGAAAGAAGGGCAGAGTCAGAGAGAAGCCATGTAGCCCTTCCAGAGAAAGAAGCCAGAACTTTACCTGGTAAGCCATAGCCACATGGCGATACACAGATTGATAGAAATGGGTTAAATTACAATATAAGTGTTAGCCAATAAGAAGCTAGATATAATGGGCCAAGCAGTGTTTTAATTAATACAGTCTCAGTGTGATTATCTCAGGCTGAGCTTCTGGATGGCCAAGAAACAAACTAACAGCTTCCTTACAACAAATCAGCATCAACATGGTGGACTAAATCCGCAAAATACCTGAGAGAGCTTGACAAGTAATTCTAGACACTAAAAACAAAGCTTAGCAGATGGACTTTGCTTGCTGGAAGCACACTGAGGCTCCCTTAAGAGAGGTTTTCCTGATTCAGCAGTAGCAAGAAAAAAAAAGCCAAGCTGTTTTGAAATGCTGGCTTTCTGCCCTGTGCTGCCAGCATGAACTCTGGCTTTCAGGAGACTGAGCATTTGAATGGGGTTTGTGAACAACATGCTACAGCTTGTTTGGTTGCAACATGAACCAACTGTGTGCCTAGAGATGGGATATTACGCATGACTCTCAGAGGTGGTGAGCAACTCCATCATGTTGTACTGTGCTGAGAAAGCATGAAGTACCATATATACTCCAGTAATGCCACAGCTTAAGTTTTTAAGAAGTACTTCGCATTTTAAAAAGTGTTCCTGGATAGTAAAGGATTACTGTACAATAAAGACAAATTCAGATGGAAAAGACCTCTAAATGGGTCACAGTGTTAGATAAATGTACGTAGGCATGGGAGAGAAAAAAAAGAATAGGCAGAGTGCACACAGTCATTGATTAAAAGGAGTAAAGAAAATTAAATCATGTAAAAATGAAAAATTCTCAGAGAGTTGTATATTATTGTGTTTTCTTTGAATTTTTTGACTGAAGAGAGACATTTGATTCTGAGGATTGCTAAGCTAAACCGACATGCATACTTTAAAGGTATCTTAATTTCAAAATATGTATTTAAGGATATGTTGCTTTGAAAAAGTGGTTCTTCTTTTGTTTCCTCAGAGGATGAGAACCTGTGAATTGCTTCCATACTAATATGGTTTGATGGACCAATACTCCCTGAAAGGTCACCTTGGACACCTTCACCCAACTGTGTACTGAGATGAACCTAACATACAGGATATACCATGAAAGACCTGATTAACAGTGTCCCCACTCAGCAGGAAGTAATCTAGAAAACTACATCCATAATCCCAAATATCCCCTGTAAATATTTCTTTCCATTTAAAGTGGGATATGCTATAGAGATTTACATTGGTATGGATCTTGGTTTTTTGATACAGATTTAAGGTCTATTTTGTTATATGTATATTTCTGCTCTTGATTAAGATATTGTGTTTGTGCAGCTCAATTAGAAATGTAATGTATAATTAAAAGTATAGGTTAATAGGTAACCATCTATAATTATCAAGCTTGTAGTCATGTTAGTTAGATTTTTTTAGATGTAGAGAGTTATATTTCAGGTGGATAGACATTCCTCAAACCTTCTAAAGACTACAGAAAATGGCATTTAAAATTTTTAAGAATTTAAGATTTTTCGTGACAGTGAGACATATCTGTTCCTGACAGCACTAAGCTACTTTAAGAGATTATGGGCATTAAAGAAGCTCCTTATGTAGTTTGTTATCCATTTGGGCAAGAAACTGCTTGTGCCTAGACAGCTTGATGAACTGGACATGCAGGACCCACAGAGAAATGACTAGTTAATTTTTCTAAAGGTGAGATGATCCTTTGGGGCTCCTGCTTCATGAAAGACTCTGCCAGCCATTCTGCATGATAGAGAAGAAAGTGAATGACAAACTGCCAATATAGGTGGACCTGTCTCTAAAATTTTATTTTTCATGGAAAAGTCTCCTGGATATTAGGGTCCTGTAAGCTTAATATGGATGCCTCAATGGTATAGAAGAACTTTTGGTGACTGTCCAGGCAGCAAGATGTTGCTGTCAATTCTAGAGTTTTAGAAGTGGCTTACAATGAACTTATTGTTTACTTAAGTAATATCTCGTCTGGATTATTTGATGTAGTTGATGTAGTAATATGATTTTCCTTAGCTATAATAAAAGATAAAAAATGTATAACTGTAATTCTTGCTTGATAACTGTTTATGTAATTTTTCTATATTAAAGTTGAAACCTTGCATTTTATTTAAACTGAAAAGAGGAGGTGATATGGGGTTTCTTTCTGTATTTTATGAATATCATTGGTTAATAAAGCAACTGCTTTGGGCCTATAGCAGAGTTAGAGGGGAAAAGAGCTAGGTGGGGAAAAGTAAACTGAATGCTGGGAGAAAGGAGGTAGAGTCAGAGAACAGCCATATAGCTCTCCCAGAAAGAGAAGCCAGGACTTTATCTTGTAAGCCACAGCCATGTGGTGATACTAGAAATTGTTTAAATTAGATATAAGTGTTAGCCAATAAGAAGCTAGAGCTAATGGGCCAAGCAGTATTTTAATTAATACATTCTGTGTGATTATTTTGAATCTGAGCCGCTGGGCAACTGGGAAACAAACTAATGGCCTCCTTACAACAAGGGTCTGTCTTTTCAAATGGCTTTAGCTTGTGTTATCCAACACACCTTTAGTATTTTGAAAATCCAGAAATATGATAAACTCACCAAAACTTATGATTATAGGTAGACTCTATCAAACCCAAAGAATTTCTCTTCTATATCATAGAGTGCTAAAATAGTGATTGTTGGTGTCAAACTTTCTGGTAGAAGCTATACAATTCTCTAAATCCCATAACTCTGAGGCTGCAGCTGGTAATTTCTGAGTACTTGTCATCAATTGTGCTTGTCCCTTGGTACAAGACTTATGTTCTATTTAAATCCTAAATAACTAAGATTTATGTCTGTCAGTACCACAAGCTTCAGTGTTGCACATACTCATCGTGTGGACCATGAGTACACTTCTATCTGTGCTTTCCAGGTTACAGTGTATAGCTGTCACTTTTCAAAGTCCCAGCATCACTTGTGCCCATATCTTAAGCTCTAAAGTATCTCTTTGTGTACCTCAGAAGTTTAGTATAATGATTAATGATATCAAGCAAAATAACAGCAACCCTGTTCATCCTGATGGATCTGGGCATGTCCTCTCCGTGTATTATAGATACAATATCATAGCTTTGATGAGCCAAAATATCATATAGATTTAGAGAAGGATTTAGGGAAAACCTCCTCCCACTATGAGTCACATAACACTGAGCTCAAAACTTTGATGAGCCTAAATATCATATAGATTTAAAGAAGGATTTAGGGAATACCTCCTCCCACCATGTTCCATATAACACTGAGTTCAAAACTTTTATCATACCAACTACCAATGTCACCCTTGAAACAGATCCGTCCAGGTCTAATAGAAGTGGGACTATGGCTACCATTTTAATGCATCAACACCATCAATGTTTATCACTACAGAACCAGAGAGCTTTTAATTACTGAAAATTTCACAGCTTTTTCATATGATATAGAATAAAAAAACCAGCAATTCTCATTTTGTAGAAAATCAAAATAATATTTGAGAAATATTTCAAACTTGTGTGTAAAGGAAGCTGAATAATATTTAAAAGATACCAAAATGAAAAAATAAAACAAAGCAGAATGTGAATGATGCATGTATTAAAGAGATACAAATAATACAAAGAATCAGTCATAAATACTAGAGCTAAATCTTAATCAATAAAATAAAAACTAACTTGATGTAATGATAGGAGCGGTGAGGCTGTGTCCCCGGCACCCGGCCGCCCACATGGCTAGCTTATGCCCCAAAATAATTACATGGAAACTGTATTCTTTTTAATACTGCCTGGCCCATTAGTTCCAGTTTCTTATTGGCTAGCTCTTACATATCAATCTAACCCATTTCTAATAATCTGTGTAGCTCCACGAGCTGGCTTACCAGGAAAGATCTTAACCTGCGTCTGTCTGGAGTGGAAGAATCATGGCGACTCCTGACTCAGCTTCTTTCTCCCAGCATCCTGTTCTGTTTTCTCCGCCTACCTAAGGGTTGGCCGATCAAATGGGCCTAGGCAGTTTCTTTATTAATAAGAAATCACTCCCACATCAAACTTGATACTTCTAAAATAGACTAGCAAAAACAAGAATCTCTTAACTTTAAAAATATTTTGAAGTATGAAGGAAAGAAGGAGAAAAGGAGAAAGTTTAAAATGAAGATATTCTATGGGACATGTCAGATGCTATTAAGTGATCAAATGTTCATATTATGGTGATTCTATAAGGGAAATACTAAGGAAAACATGTTGAAATGTATTTAAACTCAGGAAAGCATAAATGTACATGTCTTAAAAGTCAAGGATAGTAGGTATAGGAAGCCCAATGGGTTCCAAGTAGACTCAACAGAATTGAAAGTTTTTATGATTATTATGTATTACAGCCAACCTATCAAAAGGACAAATAATGGAGACTCATCACAAAAACAAATAAAAAAGCAAAGTAACTTACATAGCAGTTCCTTTAGAGCTATAGAGATTTATCCACAGAAATTTGATGAAGAAACAAAAATGGAGTATTATTCAAGTACAGAAAAGAAAAAACAAAACGCCAAACAGCAATCTTATTTTCAGGTACAAAGTTTTCCTTCATAAACTATCCAAAAAAAAAAAAAAATAAAGGAACTAAATACCACCAAACTAGCTTCAAAAATAAAAAAAAAAAATGTTTCAAAAACAGAAAAACAAAAACAAACTAATAACTAGTGCTACAAAAGCAGCAAATTCAAAACACTCACTACTGGACCAAATGAATAGAAGAGAGAGAAAGACAATCATATCCCCCCCAAAAAATGTACCAAATAACAGAAAAAATAGATGGGAAGTAATATGCATAATAATGATAAAATAAGAATATAATTGACTCATCATTTTTAGAAATTTATGACATAACACAAAGTGTATGAACTGGTTAAATTGGATTTTTAAAAGTGAAAAGCATATGCAATATATAAGAAAGTCACATTGCTGGTGCAGTTACATGCAACTGAAAATATAAAGCTTGAAAACATGAACCATGTAAGTGAGATTATAAAACTGAGCATAAGTCATAACACAAATAAAGAGACTAAATGAAAAAGTGAAATGACGACATATAGACAGAAAAAAATACATTCATGAAGATAACATAGCAATTCTAAATTAATATGCATCTAAAATTAGAATAGTCAAGTTTATAAAACAAATATTATTGAATCTACTAGTAATTCTAAATCTGGTAGGTAATTGAACTCGAACAGCACACTTTAATCAAGGGAAATACATCTAAACTGCAAATCAGCAGTGATGTAATGGACTAAACAGATAATTACAGAGTATTTCACCCAGCAGCTGTAAAATAAAGTTTTCTCATCACTGCATGGAGCACTCTTTGGAACAAACAATATATTAGGCATAAATAAAGTCTCAGAAAATTTCAAAGAATTGAAATAATAAAAATATACTTTCAGAAATAGAAGAATTAAACTAGAAATCAAGCAAGTAAAACATGCATACATAAATTGTAATAACATGCTTCTGCCTCATCAATCAGCAATGAAATATCATTAAAGTAACAGTTTACTAGAAACATACAAAAGTGAAAACATAGCATATTAAAATATGTAGAATATATAGAATACAATATTAACAGTTCAGTTTACAGGATTTTCTGTATGGAAAATAATATAGAAACTTTAAAAACATTTCATATGCTTCAAAATGTTAGATTAACATCATTACTAAATACTCAAAAGGAAAAGGTTTCTACCTCTCTTTTTTGGAAGGACTATAATACAGATAAATCATTTCCACATCTTTTTGTTCCCTCAAAATCCGCCCATATGTCTCTCCTCAGTCTATTTAAAATTCATAGCTTAATAGCGTCTTTTTTAAAATCAATTGTTGATTTGTGTGATTTTTTTTAAGAAACCTGCTTTTCTTTTTTCTTTTTGTTTTTCATTGAAAATAACTTCTTTTTTCCTCCCATAAAATATTTTAACTACAGTTTCCCTTTCTTCAACTCCTCCCAGCTTCTCCCCACTTTCTTTTCCATCCAACCATTCTGTATCTCAACAAAAACAAACAAGTTTCTAAATTATAATAATAAAATAAAAATATAATTAGATAAAACAAAAACTAACACATCAGGAAAGGAAAAAGAAAATGAACAACAACAACAAAAAAAAGAATCCAGGAAAAGGCATACACACACAAACACACACATATACAAAAAAGAACAATAAAAAGCAATTGAACAACAACAACAATAACAAAAAAAAAAACACACAGTTGTAGACACATAGATCTAGTAATCTCCACACTCAGGAATCCCATAAAAACATTCAACTGAAAGTCATATGTATACAAAAGAACTAAAGGGTAAAAAAAGAGAATTTACTCATAAGAAATTTTGTTTCCCCAGTGAGACTCCCTTAGAAAAACTTACATTTTCATTTGAAAGTGTTTATCAATTGGAGATAGCTACTACGTTAGAGATGGGGGCATGTGTCCACTTCTCTTTTCTGCTCTAGTACCCTGTCTGGTGTAGACATGTGCAGGCTCTGTGCATGCTGCCTCACAAAGTTCATAGGTTTGTTGAGCCCTTTGATTTAGATAGTCTTGTTTTCTTGGTGTCCTCCATGCCCTCCTTCTCATATACTTGTCCTTTCTTCTCTTTTGTAGGGTTCCTCCAGCCCTTAGGGGCAGGATTTTACGGAGATATTTCACTTAGGACTGAATGTTACAATTTCTCTCACTTTTGGAACATTGACTGATTGTGGTTTTCCATATTTGTTCCCATTTGTTGCAGAAGGAAGCTTCTCTGATGATAGTTTAACAAGACACACTAATAATCTATGATTATAGCACAATGTCATTAAGAGTCGTTTATTGCTCCTTTTTTTCTTTTCTTCTTTAATTTAAGAAAAATAGCATTAGGTGTTTCCCCAATGCTGTTATCTAGTCTTAGGTTCTTGGCCACCCAAACTGTCCAGGATGGGTTCCATTTCATGAAGTGATCCTTCTATCCTACCAGATAGTGGTTAGATAGTCCCATATTGAGCTAGCATAACTTAAATACAGAGCATCATTGTAGATCAAAGAATGTTTGCTGGGTTGGTGCTTACATTTCTCCTTTAGTAGTGGAACAAGTACATTCCTGTACCAAAGACACTAGGATATAAAGGTTAAGGAACTTTACAGGTACCAGCTCTTCTTCTCCATGTTTGTTCAATTAGTTGCATAGTTTTTGTCTTCAGAAGTGCATCCTTGCTTCAGTTTGTTGAGAGTAAGCTATAGTCTTGGCAATAGCTGGAAATGTTTGGGAGTCCCCAAGGGATCTCTTTTGACAACAAAAAAGATAGATTTTTTTTGTTCCATTACCGGAAGTTTCATTGGGTGACAAGAAAAGTTCAGTTGAGGTTTTGTCTCCCCTATAAATTTTCAGTTTTATTTAGATCACCTTCATTTATGTACATATTTTATGAATCTTCTACTGTATTATGTTTTTTCCCTACACTTCAAATGATCTTAGTTTTGCTGTTCCTTCCAATATTTGTAGGCTTACCTCCCATTTCTCTCCATTTCCCCACTTGATGCCCCCATTCTAGTTACAATTTCATCCATTCATAACTATATATTTAATTTACCTTTCCTAGAGAGAGCTAAATGCCCAATTAAGTCCCTTACTTAATACCTAATCTCTATGATTCTCCAGACTTTATTATTGACTTAGCAGATAATACCCAGATAAATAAATACATTCCATATTTGTCTTTCTAGAAATGGGTTGTTTAACACAGTACAATATTTTTAGTACTATCTATTTACTTGTGAATTTTATGATTTCACCTTTTACTACCTAAGTAATATTTCATTGTGTAAATGAACCACATTTTCTTCTGTTGAGAAACATCCAGTTTGTTTCCAATTTCTGGATATTATGAATAGAACATCATAACATGTGCCTCTGTGGTAGGATGAAGCATTCTTTGGATATATACTCAAGAGTGATTTAGCTGGATCTTGAGGCACAATGATTCCCATTTTCCTGAGGAACCTTCACATTGATTTACATAGTGGATGCACAAATTTGCACACCTACCAGCAGCTGACAAGTGTTCCCCTTACTCCATATACTTGACATCATGTGTTGTCATTTGTTTTATTATTCTTGGCTATTCTGACTGGTGTAACAAAAAATTGCTGCATAGTCTTGATTTTGTATTTTAATTATTTCTGAGGATATTGAACATTTCTCTAAGTGTTTTTTATTCACTTGAATTTCCTTTTCTAAAAAATTCTGTTTCTATTTTTATCCCAATTTTAATTGGGTTACTTGCCTTCTTGATATCTAGGTTTTTAATTTAGTTCTTTATATATTTTGAATATTAGCCCTCTATTGAATATACATTTGTAAAAATCTTTTCCCATTC
The DNA here is from genome assembly GCF_014885135.2 of Alexandromys fortis. Classification (NCBI taxonomy): domain Eukaryota; kingdom Metazoa; phylum Chordata; class Mammalia; order Rodentia; family Cricetidae; genus Alexandromys; species Alexandromys fortis. Next base: position 1,459,997 of record NW_026068060.1, on the reverse strand, counting down.
TTTAGGACTGTCCTTTGTCTTGAGGACAGTGTTCTTTGTATTACAGAAATATATATATATATATATCAAAGAAAATGGGATGCGGCTTTGAATGAACTGACAAGGAAGACCACTTCCTAAATATAACCCCAGCAGCACAGACACTAAGAGCAACAATCAACAAATGGGCTACAAAAGGAGGAGAGAAAATTTTTTTTTTTTTTGAGAAAGTGATCAGAAGAGATATAATTTTGAAATTTGAACAGTTTGGCAGAAGGAAATGAGGTCACATGGGTATATCAACCACATGCCAAGAGAAGCCCAACAAAAACAAATTTTATCTTCTTCTTTTTTGTAGATTTTTTTTGAAATTTTGCATTTTTTCTTCATTTCTCTTTTATTTTTGAGATTATATTATAATCAAATCATTTTCTCCAAATATTTATTCCCTCTAAACCCAAACATATAACATTCTTATTCTGTATCTAGTTTATGGGCTCTTTTATTGTTGTAGTTACGGTATAAATATGTTTCCATAAATATACACACATATGAATATGTGTATGTGTACATGTATATGTGTGTATGTATATACATAAATTCCTAAATATATAACCCACTCAATCTGGATAATGTCACCTTATATATGAATGTTTTAAGGGCTGATCTCTTTGGGCATTTTGTTTATTTATCTATTGTTTTATATTTTATTTGAGAGTGTATGATGGGTTCAAATGAGCATAGTTCCCATGGGCTTATTTATTTTAATGTTTGCTTTTCAGATGGCAGAATGATTAGGAGTGATTAAGAGGTCTGGCTTTGTTGGAGGTATATTATTGGGGTTGGGTATTAGCTTTCCAAAAGCCCATGCTAGGGTCAATCTCTCACACTCTGCTCCAATTTAAGAATCAAATGTAGACTCTCGGTTATTGTTCCTGACAAGGCAAGAATGTGGAGAGCAGCGCAGACAATCGAGGCCTGGTTTGTGAAGTTCAGAAGAAATTTTAAAGACTCTATCAAGGCTGTTTGCCAAACCACAAAAGTAAAACCTTTGCTTTGGTGGGAAATGAATGCTGGTCATCTGTGGCTGAAGAATTAGCTGTAACTAAGAAGGGACCAACATCATTGAGATGAAATATTCGGGAAGTGCTTCCTCAGAGTCAGCACATAAAAGCTGTATTCCATAGGTCCCCAACGTTGTGCCTTGTACTGGCAGCCAAATTTTGTATTAAGAGTCACCATGGTGGGACTTCCTGAAGGCATGAAAGGGTCATTGAGAACAATTGAGACTCAGTACTTTGAGAGATCAGAAGAGGCCATTGGTGAAAATGCAGCCTTGGTCACAGTTTAAGGCCCAAGATTGAAGGGGTCATGCATAGAAGTTGAGTGTCAGTGTCAGTAAGTGTGGTGGAAATGCAGTCCAGTTGCAAGAGACTGCAGAAATTTGGAGATGTCATTACCATGAGATGGCCGCCAAGGGCAGCAGCTGCAGTGGAGTTAAATCTGTCACAGCCTGGAAGGCAGACCTGTGTGGTGCAGAGGGCAGAGCCCCAGAATCAACCCAAGTCCCTTGGATGACCCCAGAAGATTATGAGTGAATCCCAAATAACTGAACATTGAGCTATTTATACTGTTGAAGTTTGGTATTGCTTTTATTTGATTGTTACTGTGTCCTGATTTTTGCCTCCTGAAGTAAGAAGTATTTGCTTTATTTGAGATGTTACTGGAGTCCACAGTTTAAAGATTTTGAGTTTTAAGAAATTTGGGTTTTAAAAGAAACTGGCTATTTTAAAAGGACTGAAATTTTAATGTGCTTGAATTTGTAAAGACTGTAGTGAAGGCATAAGTCATAAACAATGCCACACCAGTTTGGAATTATGATTAATAGGGTGGTATTTATTTAAAGGGGAAAAAACTTACAGATAACCGTCCCAGACAACAGCCCTCTGCGCAATCAGGAAGAAGTCTAGTCGCCAAACAGGAACAGGAAGCAAAGAGAAGGGAAGTAGCCGCTTTTTTAAAGGGAGAGAGACCACGCCCCAGTGGGTTGGTATCTCAGCAGCTATTGGATGGAGGAGCAGAAGGACCTCCCGCAACACTGTAGGATTTATATTTTTAACGTGGTATCTTGGGGGTGAATAAGAAAGGAAATATTATGGCTTAGTAGTGGCATGTTTATGTGACAAGGTCACATGGGATCAGTTGTAATGGCTGGTTTTATGTGAACTTGACACAAATTAGAGTTATAAAAGAGGACGGAGTCCCAGTTGAGAAAATGCTTCCATAGGATCCAGATGTAAGGCATTTTCTTAATTATTAATCAATGGGGGATAAATGCTTGGTGGGTGGTTCCATGGCCTGGTGGTCCTGGGTTCTATAAAAAGGTGGGCTGAGAAAGCTATGTACAAAAGCCATGTGAAAAAATATGAGCAAAGAAGTCAGGACCACGAGGGGTGCACCCACCCACGGAGACAGTGGGGCTGATCTATTGTGAGCTCACCAAGGCCAGCTGGACTACGACTGAAAAACCATGGGATAAAACCGGACTCTCTGAATATGGCGGACAATGAGGGCTGCTGAGAAGCCAAGGACAATGCCACTGGGTTTTGATCCTACTTCATGTTCTGGCTTTGTGGGAGCCTAGCCAGTTTGGATGTCCACCTTCCTAGACCAAGATGGAGCGGGGAGGACTTTGGACTTTCCACAGGGCAGGGAACCCTGACTGCCCCTCAGACTGGAGAGGGAGGGGGAGAGGAGTGGGGGGGGAGGGGGAGAGGAGAGGGAGGAGGGGGGAAAAGGGAGACGGGGAGGGAAATGGGAGGTGGGGAGGAGGCGGAATTTTTTTTCAATAAAAAATTATATTAAAAAAAAAAGCCATGTGAAGCAAGTCATGTGAAGCTAGCCAGTAAGCAGCACTCTTCCATAGCCTCTGCATCAGCTCCTGCCTAAGGTCCTAGCCATATTTGATTTCTTGTCCTGACTTCCTTTGATAATGAACAAAGATAAGGAAGTATAAATAGAAAAAAAGCAACTTACTCTCTAATTTGCTCTTTGGCCATAGTGTTTCATTGCAGCAATAGTAACTCTGATTTAGACAGGGACTTTGGATTACGAAAGCAGTTGAGTGAAGTGGGGTTTAATGGACTAACTTAGTAGGGCAATGAGGACTATTGAAAATGAGCTCAAGATGTTGCAAAAGAAAATAATATGAGCCATGGAGCTACAGACCGTTGTGTGTGTGTGTGTGTGTGTGTGTGTGTGTGTGTGTGTGTGTGTGATTGTATCGGTGTAAATGAATTCAGACAGATTGTAATAATATATACAGCTTTAATGGGGAAATAGACTTACAGGACCACAGGGTCCCGCAAGGAACAGGGAAGCAGACAGAGAGAGAGAGCTTGCTCACCCAATTTATAAGTAAACATTTGCCTCAGGCGAACACGCCTCCTAAGGGGCTGGGCTTATCCCTACATGTGATAGTTTAGCAAATAATATTCCTGCTTTAATCCATCTCTTATGAATTGGCCAGAGGCTAAATTGAAAAATTTTGTGCTAATTTCATTAGCAGAAGTAACTTAAAGACAACCTAATATTGACTGTGTTACACTGATATTAATGGTTACTATTATGACTTTTTACAAGAAAAAAAAATAACAAGTGATACAACCAGAAACACAAGTGAACAGTTTGAGTAGAAAAAGAACACCAGCAAATTTAATGTTGGGTGAAATTCCTGTGTTCAGGAAATGAAAAATTTAAAGAAGTCTGAGGCTAAATGGAAAAAAGGGAATGGTGCCTTCAAGGCTAAACATTACCAAACTAATCAAGCATCCTGTGCAAGGACAAGAGAGAGGCCTGGAGGATTTCCTTATCCTAAGATGCAACAAGTCAAAGTTTATGCCAACAAAATTCAAGGAGTGGGGCCAGTTCATGCTCTAGTAGGCAGCAGAATTTGACAGCTTTGGCCAGTTCCAGCTTTATCAAGGATACAAGAGTTAAGGGACTGTGAAATCTTCAACCATGCCTAAGAAAAACATCAGAGGCCAAACATGCAGCAAGAGTCCCTGCATGGCAGCTTGGCTAGTTCCAGCTTTATCAAGGATATAGAAGTTAAGGGACTGTGAAATCTTCATCCATAACAAACAAAAACATCAGAGGCCAAACAGGCAGCAAGAGTCCCTGCATGGACTCTAAGAAAGGATATTGTATGAAACTCTTAAAGTGATATCTAGAATTCAAAGTGACCCTAAGATGTTAGACATGGCAGAACCTTGGCGTTTCAGAAGAGTTGCACACAGGAAGTTGAGCCAGCCCAAGGAAGAGAAATGTGTTCCAGTGAGAAAAGTTTGAAACAGTGACCATTCTGAAGCTTCACCTAAGACCTTTGACCTGAGAGTAGAATTACTACAATTAGAGTTTGCCCTGGTGGGTTTCAATTTTGCATTGGTCTGATATTTCTTTACTATGACTCTTTTCCTCACTTTTGGAAAGGTATATTTTCTGCTATTGTATGTTGGACAAATATAATTTTCTTTATGATTTTTACAAGGGCTTGGCTTGAGTCTCAGAAGAGACTTTGGACTTTTAAACTATGTTGAAACTGTGAAGGACTTTGAGAACTTTTCAAGTTAGAGTATATGCTTTTGGATCATGATGTGTTTACAAGCCCATGGGGCCAGGGAGTCAAATGTAATAGTTTGAAAGATAATGGTCCCAATAGAATCATACATTTGAATGTTTGACTATTATTTGACAAAATGTTTAGGAAGGATTAGAATGTGTAGTTTTGTTGGATGAGGTATGTCAATGAGGATAGGTTTTGAAGTTTCAAAAGCTTAAGTTAATATCCATTTCTCACTCCTAGTCTCCAACTTGAGTATCCAGTGTAAAGGCTCAGCTACTGTTACAGCACCATGCCTGCCTGGCTGCTGCTATGCTTTCCATTGTGATGATATCGATCTCTGATCCAGTAAGCAGGCCTCAGCTAAATGGTTTTTGACTTGGTTATTGTGTCTATTCACAATAATAAAGGAGCGTCAATTGCAGTGGAGATAGAAACAACATAAAATTAGTTTGGGAGAATAAGGGAGAATTTGAGGGAAGGGAAACACAATAAAAATATATTGTATAAAAACATTTTATAATAATAAAAAATCTAGTACAAGAAAGTGTCTTAGGCTTTTAATCTTGGCGCTCAGGAGACTTAGACAAGAGGATTGGTGTGAATTCCATGGTAGCCTGAGCTATGCTGCTCTATTGCCAGTTCCATTGCAGCTTGAACTAGAGAATGAAACCATTTCCCAAGGGGCAAAATTATTGGGGACGGAGCAATTGAATGCAAAAGCAGATGGTTTACTGAGGAGTCTGGTCACTATGGGTGGCATAAGGATAGAACAGAAAGTGTCTTAGATCGTATTAACTCAAGGATCTTCATAGATAAATGACCATAAATGGGCAGAATAAAGAAACCAAAATAGCTACTCTGTGAATGAACAGAGAAAATTTTATTCTAAATTGTCACGGTTGTCTCCTTGTAAAGCCAGGAGAATTGACAGGGAAAATTTTTCTAGGGTTAAATGGGAGCAGGAGAAAGGAGACTTGTGAGCTGGGGTGGGATTCCTGAGCAGGGACTGAGGGAGCCTAGAGGCTGGCATTGACCTTGGCAAGTTGATGGGCAGCACAGTCTTGTGTCCCTTTTGCCAGGAAAGGATAATGACTCCCTTTTCTTAAAAGCAAATAGGGACATTCTTCAAGCCCCTGAGAGGATGGTGAATTTTGTTTAATCGTAACCTGGGAAAAGGAATTTCTTGGGGGACTAGACAACCATAAATCCCAAACTTTCAATTTAATTGTTTTTGCCTTTGGAAACCAGAACAATTCTAAACTATGAGTCAACCACAATGTTTCAGGATAGTGTGTCATGCTGAGATAATTTGCTGTCTGAGCCAATGTGTCATAATATTTACTCTTTTACTTGAAACTTTCTTAAGATATTTGAGAAATTTCATTTCCATACAACACATTGTTTTTTGATTTCTCACAATACTGGTAATTACAATGCTTTTACATGGGTGTTTTATTTTTGGAACTATTTGGAAACAGTTTTAGGGAATTTATATAATTTAGTTTTCACTCCTCAACCTTGTACCTCTCTATCAGTAGACACTATTGTGAACTTAACAATCTCCATTTCACTTCTATCTTCTGGTTTGTTTTGTTCATTTCTTTTCTCTCTCATTTATGTATATTTGTTGTTTTGTTTTGTTTTGGAGATAAGGTCTCAGTTCTAAAATAAACTGGCTAGAATAAGTAGTGGCCAAACTGTCTCAACCTGCTGCGTGAAATATAGAAATGTGTTCTCAATCAGGTTCCCTTAATAATTTAACTTTTTAAAACTTTATTATATAAAACTTTCAAATAATGATTAATAATTGTGATTAAATGGCCTCTTCCCCATTCATAAGATGCATTTTTGAAAAACATTCACTGACAATTTATTACTTGCATGCAACTAATAATTTTCAAAAAGATGGAAATCATGAAAAATTTTACTTTTCATTCAGTTTATGAAATAAATGCCAAAAAATCTAGCCTACATTCATGATGCAAGCAACATTTTTAAGTTTATTCATAGTGATGTGATATTAACTTTTTATGTATTTTTTTACTTCTATTTCTCTGCGTGTATCTAACTCATCTGTCTCTGTCTTTTTCTCTGTTTCTGATTATGTGGGATCAAAGACATTGTCCTAACACATGCTGTGGATGTGCTCTGGCACAGAGCTAAACTCCCATTTCTGTCATTCCATTTATAAAGCTTCTCACTAGTGTGAGAATAGCCCATTGCCATATTAATGACTTACATAATTTTCTTTAGTGTGGTCTTCCCATGGACAATCCTTTATCCCAGTTCTAAGCTGCACAACACTACACTAATTGTTCCTTTCTTGTTTATCTTTGCCCTTTACAGGAGCTGTGGAAAAGAAATGAATGACATCATGAGGATGGGATATTTTTAGCTTAGAAAGATTTTGTATTATATATAATGGTTGCTGGTGATATTCCATCATATAAATACAGCACAGTATATTAAGTGTTGAATGGCATTTTAGTTTTAAGAACAACAATAGCTGGGTGTAGTGGTTTGAGTAGGAATCGCCCCATATACTGACTCATGTTTGAATGGTTTGCCCATAGGGACTGGAAATATCAGGAGATTTGGTCTTGTTGGAAAAAAGTGTATCACTGCAGAAGTAGGTTTTGAGGTCTAATTTGCTCTAGCTAGGCCTAGTAAGACAGGCTTTGTAGTGTTATCTCATGAAATTGGACCTTAACGGTTGGAGACAAACACACCATGCATATAAAGCTTACATGTGGAGTTTTATTGGGGGAAGGGAAGGAAGTGGGGGAAAGAAAGGGAAAGGAAAGAGAGAGAAAGAGAGTGAGAAAAGGACTTTTGGGAATAGAGAGAGAGAAAGGGAAAAAAGAGAGAGATGTAGAAAAATAAGAGGAAGAAGTAGAGAGAGTTCTACATTTTAAAGGCATAGGATACTGCCTGCCATGTACACAGGGTTGTTGCAGGAGTGACACAATCTGCCAAGTCCCCAAGGGATGGTGGCAGATGTGCCTGGATGCTAACAGTCTTCTGCTTTCTGTGGATCAAGATATGGAACCTTCAGTTCTTTCTCTAGCACTATGTCTGCCTGTATGCCACCATGTCCCCTGATGATGTTAATGAACTGAAACGCTGAAAGTATAAGCCACCCAGTTAAATGATTTTTTTTATAGGAGTTGTTGTGGTCATGGTGTCTCTTCATAGTAACAGAAACTAACTAAGACACTGTGCTAACTCCATTCTGTCCCTCTCTGGCCATGATTTCTATTTTCCCTTTTCCACTTGATTCACCTTAGACTCCAGGAATAGGAGTGATTAGTAAACACTTAAGAGAAAAGAGATGCAAACTACCATTATCCACTGTGCCCTAAGCAACAGAGCTTTACAAGACATATCCCTATAAAATGAAGACAATTATCTTTGATGATGAGGCTAGATCCTAGAGTAGAAACAACTACCCCATGAGATCCTTGCTTTTCTCCTTAAATGAAGACCTCTTGAATTCATCTTGCAAAACAAAAACTGAGATAATGATAAGCCTGGTCACGCCTTTACCAGGAATGTTTAATTAGGCAAACCTTTGCTCCCTACTCTTCAATTTCTTCTCTTTTTATGGTAGTAACTTTTACAAACACAATCTTTGGATCACTGGATCCAGTATGTCTGCTCTCTCTATACTTTCACTAAATCTTATTTTTCTCATAAATTGTCCCCTTAATTGGAATATTGGGACAGGTAGCTAAGTCTACTCATTTGGAACTCCCGCAGCTGAGGGCTTGGCTCTAAAACTATGGTTGCATATATTATTTAATTTAGGGCTGTAGCTCTGATAAACGATCATGAATTGTGCTTAAATTTTGATATACCAATCTTTTACTTATGCTATCTTTTGCTATACACTGAATGCTAGATTGCTGTGAGATCTTTGGAAGCTAAAACAGAACTGTGATAATGATGAAGCTTAGTTGCTGTGATCATCTCTTTATATCATTGGATTTACTAATATTTCATTAGAGATTAATGAAATTATGTTCATGATAGATACTGCTTTACTCTTTTTGACAATGGTAGTCTTAAAATGGATTCAATTTTGAAATCTGACAATACTGTCCTCACAAAAATTAGAGTTTGTTTTCTCTGGTGCACAGAACGTAATTTCAGAAAATTTCTATCTTAAGTATTTGCTAGAATTCAGCACAAAGTCCTAGGACTAGGGTTCCTATGATGGAAGAATATTACTACTTCAGAAGATTTCTTTAATATATTTGATCTGTTGAGAATGTATACTTCCTCTAGTATGACCTGTAGAAAATTGTGCTTTTCGTGGAATTTGCACAGATCATACATTTATCAGGCTTACACGCAGTAGTGGTTTGTTATTGGTACTGCCAGCCTGCAGATATTGACATGGGTACTTATTATAAAAGCTTGGCCTTAGCCTAGCTTGTTTTTAACTAATTCTTTTTTTAATTAATGTATTTATTTATTAAAGATTTCTGCCTCCTCCCCGCCACCGCCTCCCACTTCCCTCCCCCTCCCCCAATCAAGTCCCCCTCCCTCGTCAGCCCGAAGAGCAATCAGGGTTCCTGTGGGAAGTCCAAGGACCACCCACCTCCATCCAGGTCTAGTAAGGTGAGCATCCAAACTGCCTAGGCTCCCACAAAGACAGTATGTGCAGTAGGATCAAAACCCATTGCCATTGTTCTTGAGTTCTCAGTAGTCCTCATTGTCGCTATGTTCAGCGAGTCCGGTTTTATCCCCTGCTTTTTCAGACCCGGGCCAGCTGGCCTTGGTGAGTTCCCGATAGAACATCCCCATTGTCTCAGTGTGTGGGTGCACCCCTCGCGGTCCTGAGTTCCTTGCTTGTGCTCTCTCTCCTTCTGCTCCTCATTTGGACCTTGGGATTTCAGTCCGGTGCTTCAATGTGGTTCTCTATAGCTTAAATTAACCCATGTATTTTAATCTACATTGTTTCATGAGGCTCATTACCTTATCTCTATACTGCCCATCCTGGTTCCTCAGTGTCTGGTTGGCAACTCCTTTCTTCTTCCCAGAGTTCTCTCTCTGCCTGGAAGTCCCACCTGTTCTCTTTTGCCTAGCTATTGGCTGTGCAGCTCTTTATTAACCCAATCAAAAGGCACCTTAGGAGGAGACACATATTCACAGTGTACACCAATATTTCACAACACTTATAAAAACAGATTTGTTTGCAGTACTTTTGCTAATTTTTCACAGAATGTCTGGAGCAAAGCCCCATTTTTTAAGGTACTAACAAGTTAATTTACTCTCTTCCCTTTCACTCTCCTAAAGAAGGTATTGCCAAGTTTATTAATTTTTTACAAAAAAAGCAGATTTGGATATTGTTAGATTCTACAATTTATTCTCAAACTGATTATTTTTAAGTATTTAGTAAAATTTTTATTTAATAACTGTTTACTATACTTATTAAATATTTCCAGGTTCCATTCCCCACTCTTTATATAACTTAACCTCATCCATACCATAGACCTAAGAAATCTCACTATCCACTTTTCACAGGTAGAAGAGCCAAACTGTATAGAACCAATTTCCTTACTGTAAGCTACAAAGTAAAAGGTATCAGAATTAAGCTCTGAGCTCAAGACTTTACTGAGACATTGCCCAATTAGAGATTATATACAGCAACACTGTAAGGAGTTTGAAGTATATGAAGAATAATAAATGAAAAATCTAGGCAAATTCATATATTGTGCTCCTGGGCACCATCAGGGAGTCTAAGATTCGATTATGCCAGTTTCCATGAGAGTTTGTAAGAAAACAAAAGGCAAGGAACACTCTTAAACTTTGCATCCTTTTGTTTTGTTTTCCTTGTTTCAGTATTGCATTGCAGACCAGGACATCCTGATCTCATTCCCCTCCTCTCTCAGCACATGTGGGCGGGTCTTCTGTTTGTATTGATTTCATTGGTTAATAAAGAAACTGCTTTGGCCCATTTGATAGGCCAGCCCTTAGATGGGTGGAGTAGACAGAACAGAATGCTGGGAAGAAGGGAAGTGAATTAGACATGCTGAATCTTCCCAGTAAGCCACCACCTCACGGTGCTACACAGATTATTAGATATGAGTTAAAACAAGATATGAGAGTTAGGCAGTAAGAGACTAGAGCTAATGGGACAAGCAATGTTTAAAAGAATACAGTTTCTGTGTTGTTATTTCAGGGCATAAGCTAGCAAGGCATCCAGGAGGTGGGTGGCAGGAACGCAGCCCGCTGCTCCTTCTACACTCAGCCTTTTGAATATTGGGTATATGTGTGTCATCATGCTTGACTAATGTCCACTACTCTTTATGACAAGCAGTTTTGCTCTTGAGGTTTTGGAGTTCCTCATTCTGTGGATGTCAACTATTTTTAAATATATAATCTACATTTTTGCAATTGTTTAAGTTGCTTTATTTATTTTTTATGATTATGTGTTTATTTATTTATTTATTAAAGATTTCTGCCTCCTCCCCGCCACTGCCTCCAATTCCCTCCCCCTTTCCCAATCAACTCACCCCCCCTCATCAGCCTGAAGAGCAGTCAGGTTTCCCTGCTCTGTGGGACGTCCAAGGACCTCCCACCTCCTTCCAGGTCTAGTAAGGTGAGCATCCAAACAGCCTAGGCTCCCACAAAGCCAGTATGTGCAATGGGATCAAAACCCAGTGCCATTGTTCTTGCCTTCTCAGCAATCCTCATTGTCCACTATGTCCAGCAAGTCCAGTTTTATCCCATGAGTGAGGTAAGCCAGACCCAAGAAGAGGAACATGGGATGTACTCACCCATAATTGGTTTCTAGCCACAAATAAAGGACATTGAGCCTACAATTCGTGATCCTAGAGAAGATAAACAAGAAGGTGAACCAAAGAAAAACATATAGTCATCCTCCTGGATATTATCCTTCATCGGGCGATGAAAGGAGACAAAGACAAAGTCCCACATTGGAGCATTGGACTGAAATCCCAAGGTCTAAATCATGAGCAGAAGGAGAGAGAGCATGAGCAAGGAACTCAGGACCGCAAGGGGTGCACCCACACACTGAGACAATGGGGATGTTCTATCGGGAACTCACCATGGCCAGCTGGACTGGGTCTGAAAAAGTTACTTTATTTCTGTCAGTTGCTTCCTTTGCTAAACAGAAGTCCTTTTCATTCTGTGGAACCCATGATAAAGCACTATGCACACAAAAATGAAATGGAAAACCCAAATCCACAACCTAACAGGGTCTCTGGGCTCATCAAAAGGCAATCCAATCATAAAGGGAATGGAATTATTACTTGCAGTATATAGAAAGAACTGGAGATTGTCATTTTAAGCTCAATATGTCAAGCTCTAAATAACAAGTACTATATAGTCACATTTATGTTAACACTAAGAAGGTGGATGTCATGGAAATATAAAGAATGACAGAAACAGGCTGGAGAAAGTTGGGGGAGAAAAGAGAAGAGAGATTAGACAATGGGAGTAAGTTGTAGCTTAAAAGACAGAAGCTCTGCCGGACAGTGGTGGCTCACACCTTTAATCATAGCTCTAGAGAGACAGAGTTAGGCGGATCTCTGTGAGTTGCAGGCTAGTCTGTTCAACAAGAGCTAGTTCTAGAATAGGCTCCAAAGTTACAAAAACAAAAACAAAAAACATGTAACAAAAACCAAATAAAATAAATAAAATAATAAAAAGACAGAAGCACTGGTTTGCTGTTGCACATTAGGGTGCTGTGGTTTTGGATAAATTTTCAGATTCAAAAAGAGGTATTTCAAATATTTCCAGTACAATAAATGATAAATGTTTGAAGAGTCAGATATATTTTACCTGGTATAACACTACATAATGTACACATGAAGTAAACAGTGTATTTCCCCAACATTCTATCATTTTTATTTTTATTTTTTGTCTATTAGTTAACAATGCATTTAGGTAAAATCTTAATCTATAAAGAATTTTATTTTGGAAAGCATTGTATCAACTGCAGGCTAAGAGCACATGATTTTATGATAATCCTTCAAATATATTAGACTTTGTTGACTCCCCATGGAAGGAAGCCTTACCCTCTGCGAGGAGTAGATAGGGGGGTGAAGATGGAGGGAGCAGGATGAGGAGAGGGAGCAGGAACTGGATTTGGCATGTAAAATGTGAAATATATATATATAGTTTTATGTGATTTTATGTATTTATAATATAAAACAAGCTCTGAACTCAATAGCATTAAATTTACAGTATTATTTTAATGTGAAAAATGACACCATTCTACTTAATCCATTTATCATGCTTGGTTTGCTGCCTTAAGTTTTGAATCTACTTTTCTCTTTATGTGAATTAATGTGATGCTTCTGGATAAGCCTGGGGCTACCAAATTCACGTGGTACTGCTGTGCTACTTTCAGCATAAATGCAAGTGCAGGTCCTGAGGTAGCAAGCTTGTATATGTCTGTAAGGTTTTATTATAATTGAGCTGTAATGTGCTTAGATATTCTCTTATTATAAAGTAAAAGCCAGACACTAAATCATTGCTGGAGAAAACTCTTCATGGTTGAATACTGGCAAAATATATGATTTTCTATTTATGTTTTTGGCATATTTTGAATGTAACTTATAAATCTTATAAATTTAGACTGTTGAATACTGTATATATTTTCAATGAATGTAACACTGTAACTAGTGTCTGGTTTACTCCAATGACTGGAATATTTTCAGACATTATATTCAATAAAGACAGTTCAATTATTATATACATCCTGTTTTCGTTCAGGAATTTCCAAACTATCTGATAATTATCAGATCAAAATGTTATCTATATTTTATTGCCAGTGTCTCCTCACTTATGTATCTTGCAGTAATACATATATATTATTCAGGGATAGACACTGCCAATGTGAATTGGAACCCAACTTAATAGTCAAGATGTAAAAAAAAAAAAAAGTCAAGATGTAGATGGCATTAATTATTTTAAGTTTAATATATTGTATTAAGAATACATATTAAAATTCTTGTTTATGTTATTTAAATGAATATCTAATTTTAATTATATCTGCCTTAGAATTCAATTTACTCTATAGTTGATAAACTACAGTGTAATAAATCCTTTTTTCTGCACTCTATACTTAATATATTTAAACTCTTTGATACAATACATGATAAAAGATATTATTGATATACATACATACATTTTTTTCTGAGCTGTAAAACACAATACAATGAAAGAAAAATGTCCTAGAAATAATTAACAAAGCTATACATATATGACATAAAAATCAAGGAAAATTTTAACAATATTAAGTAGAGGATAAGAGGAGACAATTCTCAAAAAAAAAACAAACAAAAAATCTATCTGTGTGTTGCTTTTATCGGTTAATGAATAAAGAACTGCTTTGAGCCTATGGCAGAGAAGAACAGAACTAAGTGGAGAAAGCTAGGCTGTATGCTGAGAGATAGAAGGGTTGGGGTTAGAGAGAAGCCATGGAGCCCTTGGAGACAGACACTGGGAACTCTACCCGGTAAGCCATAGCCCACATGGCAATATACAGATTACTAGAAACGGGTTAAATTAATATGAGCTAGCAAATGAAAATCTGGAGCTAATGGGCCAAGCAGGGATTTAATTAATACAGTTTCTGTGTGATTATTTCTGGTCTAAGCTAGCTGGACAGCCTGGAACCAACAAGTGGCCCTACTCCAATTGGCACCAATGTGACAAACTAAAATCTACTTAAAAACCTTAGAGAGATTGAGAAGAAATTCTAGACACAAAATTTTTTTAAAGAGGTTTTCTTGACTCAGTGGTAGCAGGAAAAGAGGCACAATTTTGAAATGCAGGCTTTCTGGGCCATGTTGCCAGCCCAACCAAGGTGGCTCTTTCAATTGAACATTTGGATGAGGTTTGTGAGAATCATGCTACAGCTTGCTTGATAGCAACATGGACTGGCTGTGCACCTATAAGGGCAAGGAAAGCAGGAAGTACTGTATTTTCACTAGCAATGATGCAGATTAAAATTTAAGAAGCACCTAGCATTTTAAAAAGTGCTCCTGGACAGTAAAGAATTAAAGGTACACAGTAGGACAGATTCAGACATAAAAGACATCTAAATGGGTCAAAGTGTTAGATAAATGTATGTAGGCTTGTCAGAGAGAAGGAAAAGAGTATAGAGTGTTAGGAAAGAAGTAAATGTTTTATTTTTTTTAAAAAAAGGAGTAATGTCTTTAAAGAGACAGAGTACAGACATTCATAGATTAAAAGAGTAAAGACAATAAAATTAACATTTAAAAGTAATAGAGTAGGGCTGGAGAGATGGCTCAGCAATTAAGAGCATTGCCTACTCTTCCAAAGGTCCTGAGTTCAATTCCTAGCAACCACATGGTGGCTCACAACAATCTGTAATGAGGTCTGGTGCCCTCTTCTGGACTGCAGGCATACATGCAGACAGAATATTGTATATAAAATAAATAAATAAATATTTAAAAAAATAGTAACAGAGTAAAAACAAGTCGTGTAAAGATGAAATACACACAGAGAGTCTGGATTATATACATTATTGTGTCTTTGAAATTTTTGACTGTGAAGGATCTAAGTACAGAGAGATATTTCACTGTATGGATTACTAAACTAAACCAGCATATATCTTCTAAAGGTATCATGATTTCCAAATTTGGGTATAAGGATATGTTGCTTTGGAAAAGAGGTTCTTCTTTTGTTTTCACAGAAGGTGAGAACCTGTGGATTGCTTCCAGACCAATGTGGGTTGATGGAACAAGACCCTCTGAAAGATTATCTTGATCACCCCTCAAAGAATTACTTCATCCAATAAGCAGCAGGAAGAAGTTTGGACAGAATTGCACCCATATCCCCAAATGTTGTTTGTAAATGTTTCTTTATATTTAAAGGGGGATAGAGTTTCTATGTGTTTATTTCTGGTTTAAGCTAGCTGTGCAGCCAGGAACCTACAAGCAACCCTCTGCCAACTAGAGGAAAAGTTCTAACAAAAAGAAAACTGTAAGGAAATATATATATTCCTTACTAAGCAACTTGAAGAAATTTCAAGAAAAATAAAAATTTATAAAACTAAAGAAAGAAAAATATAAGTAATTATCTAAGTGAGAACTTGATGTACTTTGCTACAGACTTTGTGCCCATGTGTTTAGGTTGAAATTCCTATAGGTGCAAGGAAACTAGAAAGGTACCACTGTTGTTTGAAAAGATCTTAAGCAGATCTTAAGATCCCCTAAAGATCTTAAGGGGATGTCAGAACAGGGTAATATGGATGGGGGGGGCAGAATGACAAAGGAAAAATTAAGTGGGGAGAGGAATGGGAGTGTAATAAGACTGAGGCAGGGTTTAGGAAGAGATACATAACAATAACATGAAGGACATTAGAAAAGAAATAGGAAAACCTACTCTTCTGTAAGTATCACATGTGTCCACCCATATATACATTCCCCTTGCAACACATAGAAATAGATATGAGTGAGTTTAGTTAGAATTACTCTGCATAAAGGACAACAGTATTCTCTGAAACTATTCGATAGGAAGTAAAGCTTTCGATGTGGTATATTTTCTTTTGAGTTGTTGATCAAGGCAGTTCTATAGATCCAGACAGAATATTTTTATCACTCTTTTTCACCAACCACAACTTAATTATAAGATATTATTGCTAAAAAAAAAACACCATAGTGTATACATTTAAGTAATGTGACATGGAAAAGTAAGCTACTGCTGACCAAGGTGTTTTCTCCCTGTGGTCCAGCTTTCATAATACTGGAAGGTGGCTAGATTGGCTGCTGGAGGAGAAAAGTATCAAGAGTCTTAGTCAACTACAAACCCTTAAAGCTACAGTAGTTAGCTGACTGACAAGACTCACACATGGGTATAATCATACCACAAATGTTTTTAGAGTAAGCAACAACTTTTTGATCAAGTAAGGCTGCTCAGCAGATTGGACTTCATGCCTGGAATTGTAAGCGCCATCAGGAACCAATGGCTGCAGCTCTCCTAGACCCTAGGAGAGAAGTTATGACTATTACATTGCTAAATGACTTAGCACCAAACTGCCCTCTAATATGTATCTCTATGTATATGGATTAGCTCATCATTCTGTCTTCATCAGAAGAAGCAGTTTGAAGTGGACAGTAGTCAATGTAGAAATGCATAACAGAAGTCTTGGGTGTGCTTAGTCATAAACAGAACATCTATATCACATACCCTTACCACTGAGACTCAGGAGGTATGAAAGATGAGGTGTAGATGTTTTAAAAGCCAGAGGTCAGGAAGAACAGGGATGAAGTAGAATCTTTGGAATACAACAGGACCAATGCACAGCTTACTCATATATGTCTTAATAACTTTAAAGGTTGATTCCACTGTGGAAATGGGGGTGTACATTGTCTTTATACCAATTCCGGTATAAAAAGTTATACTTATGCCAAAAATTATTTAAATGTACACTTTAAACTTTTAATATTTTTGCATCTACTAATACAACAGGGGCAAAAGCATAACTACAACAATAAAAATGTAAAAACCATGCAGTGTTATAAGGTGGTTCAAACAAATGAGTTGATCAAGGTATAAAACCACACTGTGAGTATATGTACCAGTAATAACCATCATATATTTATGCATTTCAGGCTGAAATGTAAACTGGCACAATTTTGAATAGGTATTACTATTCCTTATAAAATGTTTTAAATATTTAAAAGAACCATAATACTTATCAATAATTAATAGGGTGGGAAGTCAAACATGTTTATAAAATAGAACACTGCTCATCAATGAAAAGTCACATATTACGGGACCATTATGATGAAGCGCAGTAACATGCATGGATCCCATATGCCAAACAGTCCTAAATTTTATCCAAGGTAAATCTATTCCTTCCCTAGTTTTGGTGTAGAGTGGAGACTTAGTCTAGGAACCTGACAGTGGGAAGTCATGTGGTATTGTTCTCTGTCCGATTTATTGTATTCCTAGGAGCCAGCCATGATAAGCTAAATATAAAAAAATCACCTAAAGGAAGTTCTTTACTTCCCACCATTATCACCTCCTAGAGTAGAACTCAGCCACAGATAAATTGTTTTTTTAATTTTTTATTGAGAAAGAAAAGTTTCCGCCTCCTCCCAGCCTCCTATTTCCCTCCCCCTCCTCCTGCCCCTCTCCCCCTCCCCTCACTCCTCTCCCCCTACCTCTACAGTCCAAAGAGCAGTCAGGGTTCCCTGCCCTGTGGAAAGTCCAAGATAAATTTAAATGGAGGCCTGAGTTTTATTAGTTTACCCGGAAGCAATGCCTGGTCACAGGAAGGACCATAAACTAAGATTACTTGAGCACCACCCAAAAACAGACCGTTCAAAGGAAATGTCTAACATTCCAACCATTGTAGATATGACCACCTGCCAGCACATACTCCCAGGACACCACTAGACAAATGTCAGCCAATCAAGGGTCCTGAACCTCAGAAATCCCTTACCCCCACCTTTACTAATATAAAAACCCTACTCTGAGCCCCACCCTACCCCTCATTCCCGACCCCCATACTCCCCCACCCCTTATCTCCCACCCCCCCACCCACCCTTGCTCTCTGTTTATTACAATATATTGAACGTTCAGAGAGTCTGATTTGCAAATTTGCATAAAATAAAGGTTCTTTGCTTTTACATATGGAACTCTTTCTCCTTGTTGGCTTTTGGGGACTTCGTGGATTTGCAACATTGCAAATTTCAAAGATTTATATAATTTCAAACCTTAATAAACCCAACATCTGAATTCATTCTTCTTTATTTCATATAAAGAAATATAAAGAAAGAATATAAAGAAAACTTCATTTGTGATTGTACATTAAATTCTTATTTTCTTTCGAAAATGAGTGTGAACTTCCCTACTGCAGCGGACATATAAGCACAAATATTTTGATATTCCTTTTTTTTTTTCACTAAGGTTCACCCAAACTCTGAGAAGTTAAAAAATCAGTCTTAGAGTTCCTTTGTGCAACTCCTTTGTTACTCTTGTGCACACAATTATTTTTTTTCACATCATACCAGGTTCTAAAAGGCTCTCTGAAGCAAAGACCTGGTTCCTAACTAGGTCACAAAATGTATTTCTTCCCACTAAGCCTGCCAGCTCTTCCAGGCCCTTAACAGATAATTGAGAATATCACCCCCAGTAACACTGAAGAAATACATCCAGTTTGGCAGCTCCTTAGATAATAGAACTCGAAGGCAGCTGCTTCTTTTCTTCCTTGGCAGCTATCTTTCCCAGATTACAGCCACTTATAAGACACACAGTCACAGGCAGATGCATCACAAAGTGTCCGCTTAAATGAATGATATAAGCATTCTATGTTTATGAAATTCTCACTTTCTGTGAGAGCTTCATTGTGCTGTACATTCTTATCTCACTTTATTGTTTTACTGATAGTTTGTTAAAGGATAACTGACAATGAACACATTAACGAAACTTTAAAAAATATTTTTATTTACTCTATGTTTGCATATGTTACCATGCAGTTGGCAGAGGAGTATACATGTGAAAATCAGAGGACAAATTGTTGGACTCTGTTCTCTCCTTCAATCAAGTAGTTGCCAATAATAAAACCAGGTCTTCAAGTTTGGTATCATCCTCCTTTATTTGTGGAACCATTTCAGCAGCCCAGTATGTACCTTTAGTAAAAAATTTTCCTAAGTGTTAACTGACAAATAGATTATAAGTGGAATCTGGTTCTTTTTTTTTTTTTTTTGTGGAAGCTTTTCTTTGTTTACAGTCAAAGGAAGTTCTTGGTGGGTAATGAGGTACTGGAGATAGCCCCTTATTCTTTATATTTAGCCTAAAACTGTTCTTTCCATTATGAGCTTTTCCAATTTTGCTTGTAAATCATGGATTGAATCTTAAATCATCAGTTAGTGACTTGTCTTTACCTTTCCTTTAGTGGGTCATATCTATTCCAGAAATGGAGCTTTGCCTACTCAAAAGTAAGATACTAGGAGTGTTAGCCTCTCCCTTTGTTGCTTTCAGGAACACTTGCTGCTCCACAATATTTACTTATTTTCAAATTCACTTTAAGTTTCTTTTCCCTAACCCTAACCCCTAATCACCATTAGACATTAAGTGTCAGCCTCTTTCGTTGTTGCTGTCATGCATCATTGTTGTTCCACAATATTTATTTATTTTCAAATTCATTTTAAGTTTCTTTTCACTGTTTGTATACTATCTTATTCATTGTACAATTTTCAATATTAAAGCCATCCCTTAAGTGCAGGCATTGTGTTACAGGTGTATTATATCATCAGCTGGAGAGTATAGCAGGGGAATCATGCCTCAAATTTTAGACTGCATAATATATTGTTATGCCTCTCTCATCCCATCTTTGTTGTGGAATATTATGTTTTTATGCTGTGGAATATTTGTTTAGTGATGCAAAGATGTGTGTATTCTCTCTTTTTTGCATTTCTTTTAACTCTGTCAAGCTGTATTATTGGCCTGTCTAAAATTTCTGATTGGTCTAATAAAGAGCTAAATGGCCAATAGCTAGGCAGGAGAGAGAGATAAGTGGGTTTGGTGTGCAGACAGAGAGAATAAATTGTGAAGACCTAGGAACAGGAAAAGGAGAAGAAAGAGAAAAGGAAGATGACAGGAACCGGCCATCCAGCCACACAGCCAGCTACAGAGTAAGTAAGAAAGATATATATAATAAAAAAAAAAAAAGGTAAAAAGCTGAGAGGCAAGACATAGTTAAAAAGAAACAGAAACATGAAACAAAATGATTTAAGTTAGAAAAGCTGGCTAGAAAACAAGCCAAACTAAGGTCAGGCATTCATAAGTGGGCATGCATAAGTAAGGATAAGCCTCTGTGTATTTATCTGGGAGCTGGGTGGCAGGCACCCAAAGAGTAAAAAATAAACAACAACAACAACAACAAATAATCTATTAGACCCTCTTTCTCAGATTTCTTCCCCCCCTCCCCTTCCCTCTCCTTTCCTCTCTTTCTTCCCTCTATCTCTTGCTCTTATTCTCTCACACTTTCTTTTTTTTTCTCAGTCTCGGTCTCTCTTTTTCTTTCCCCCATATGTGTGTGTGTGTGTATATATGTAAAACATACATTATATATTTTACTAATACATATTTTATATTAATATATAATTGATCAATATATTATTAATATACTAGTTGTTTATATTAGTAATACAGTGCTGTTGAAACATTGGAATAGGAGATAAATTTCAAGTGCATTTATAATATATGACACAAATTGCTAAGAAGGGACATGACAATGGTGTCCACTGTTGTAAGGAGACACCAGATATAGCACATCTGCCATTTGTTTAAATGGTCACACTGTGTACATGTCAAATAAATATCCCAAATGTTATGGTCTGAGTGTTCCTCACATCATAAACTAGCCATTATAAAAATATACAAATATCTTTTCTACTACTTTCACATTTAATCAGGCTAGATACCATATGTCTTTACTGGTGGGCTAAATTTTAGTGTGAAGTAAATAAACTACCAAACAACATTTCACATAGAGCTCTGTTATTTATAAGATGGCTGCATTAGTACTTTTATAAAAATAAGCATGGAACTTCATATAAATTTATTGCCAGAAAAAAAGTGTTTTAATAAAAAAAATCATGACTAAATTTTGCCTTTTCTTTATGTCCTAGGCAAACATCTCATTTTGCACATTTTCCATAAGACTGGAAGATGAAGAAATGAACCTAGTAGCCCATTGATGGTCCTATCAACTGTACATAATCTCTGATCGCTAGACGAGACTAAAGAATGTAATATGAATAAAAATGCTTTGGGGATAATGGCAACACTGAAGCTGTGTGCAGCCACATCAACACATTCTTTTCTCTTTAGAGGTTAATTCTAATAACTCCTACTGCACATACTTATGATTTCAGTGCATTTGTAAATGCTCCTTTGTATCCTTTTTGCAATTACTTGTGTATAAGGAAAACATTGTAAGCATAGCCTAAATGTCACAACAGTGTATGCCAGGTCTTTTTATTTTTTAAATAATTTCAAATGTCTGTTTAGAAGGTTGACATTGAATGACTTAATTATCTTAATTATTGATTTGAATCTTTTAAATATCACAGCAATCAGCAATAAAAAACTGAGACTACTTACTGCTCTTAATCTATTCACCCGTTATTAAGATGTTGATTAGGCAAAATGAGTTGTCAGCAGAAATATGCTAAACTTTTGTCAGACCCAGAACTCACAGCCTGCCAACTCAATTGACATTAATCCAGGCTGCTAATGTCAGTATCAGCCTTCAGTTTGGAAATCAAATCACTGATATTGAAAGTTAAAAATTGTCTTCAGGAACAATACTCATGTTATAGAATGCGCAAAAGGTGGTTTTATACCACAAGACTAAGTATTTAAGTTATTTTCATAGTTTTCTCCCATATACAGTTATTTATTATCATTTATTACTTATAGTTAAGTGAATGATGAATAAAACATGCTTGCAAATATATTATGTGGCTGTATTTTTTTGTCGTGTGTCTATTAGAGGTCGAGCATATTTGCAAATAATACAATTATAGTCTTCCAGAAAGAAAGTTAAGATAGAATAGATTTTGTGTGCTGACGCAAACAGGCAATAGAGTTTTCACCAGTTATTTTATGTTACAGCATTACTCATCGATATATGCATAGTAATATCTATTATCATCTTTGAGAAATTTCAAGTAGAATTTGAAAGGTAAACAGACTGACAGGCAATCAAGGAATACGATAACAGTTTCTTGTTTTGGTTAAGTCTTTCAGTGACATAGACATTCAGAAAATTAAATTATTTTGAGAAATAAAATCTAAAATACATTGCAAACAAGAGGAAAAAACAATGATGGGATATTTGTTTCCTTTCTATTGACTGTATTTCTTT
This sequence comes from Alexandromys fortis, assembly GCF_014885135.2. Taxonomy (NCBI): domain Eukaryota; kingdom Metazoa; phylum Chordata; class Mammalia; order Rodentia; family Cricetidae; genus Alexandromys; species Alexandromys fortis. Next base: position 1,437,507 of record NW_026068060.1, on the reverse strand, counting down.
AACAAAAAGAACTAAATTGCAATCAGAAGTACAGGAAATAAGAGCCCTAGAAACATTGAGCAATGACCATACAATTTATTTTTGTCTATATTCTATTATTAGTTATAACTTTGTGTGTATGTTTATATGTTTTATGTCTATGTCATATATGCTCTTGTGTATGTGGGCATATATACCTGTAAACACATATAGGTTGGAAAAGAAATTTGGGGTTCTTACTCTAACATTCTCATTCTCATTATCCTTTTTTTTTTTTTGTTTTTTTGTTTTTTTGTTTTTTCGAGACAGGGTTTCTCTGTGGCTTTGAAGCCTGTCCTGGAACTAGCTCTGTAGACCAGGCTGGTCTCGAACTCACAGAGATCTGCCTGCCTCTGCCTCCCGAGTGCTGGGATTAAAGGCATGCGCCACCGTTGCCCAGCTCCTTCTTATTTTTTTAAAATAAAATCTTTCTGTCTCTTCCCCACCTCCACCTCCCCTTTCCCTCCTTAATAAATAAATAAAAAAGAAAACCCAAAAAATAAAAAATAAAAATATAAAAACAACAACAAAAAAAATTCTCAAAAAAAATAAAATAAAATCTTTCATAGAATTTTGGATTAGGTTGACAGCCCAAAAGACTTTACCAGCTATTATGCTAGATTTAAGACCAGTGGGTTACAACACTTATAATCAGCTAAAAATAATTGGTCAAACAAGTAGACAATCTGAAAGCGTGTTCTATTCTCAATGTTCTGATAAAGTCATTCCTTGAGTTGGAACATATGAATGAGACTACTCTGTGTTAAGAACTGTCCTGCCTTCATACTGAGACTGTCCCTTGCTAGAGTTCATTTGGCACGAGGAAGCTTTATGGATTACACACCTGTTAAGAGTTCTTCCATACATTTCTGTTTTTGTCAATATTACCTAGGTCAAAACTTCTTTATACGAAGAGTTGTGTCTATCACTGTGGAGGAGGTTTTTACTGCTCTGTACATTTGGGAGGATCAAATTTACAAGACAGACCATTGACACTAAGTGACTATATATTATAGGGTAGTTATTCTGCTCTATCCAGATATATGGGGGAGAGAGAGGGAGAAGTAAGAGGGAAAGAATTTGGGAGGGAAGGAGAGCAAGAATTTATCAGGAGTAGTTAAAAATCCTTTAAAGAAATGTCTCTGAAAACAGGCATGAGTGGAGAATATGAACATAAACTAAAAAGTTTGGAATTAATCATAGGAACAGAAAATTCAGACAAAGATTTTAAATATTACCTAAATTGGTTAGTTAACACTAGCAGCAGTAAGGATATTTGGTTGGAAAGATGGTAGGAATACATGGGAAACGATGATGAAGCCAAACTGAAAGCTTGTTAGCGTCCTAATTAACTGACAGTAGGAACAAGGAGAAGAAAATGATGTTGAAACTATTTAGCATTTCTGGTTTGTATCTATAAACAGAGGAAATACTGGTACACTGGTAGTGCAGTAAGGATTCAGATGAAGACTTTGTTGAGCTCCAGGGATTCTTATGTCTGGGATGTCCAGCAATCAAATGCTTGTTGAATGGTTCCTATGATGAAGTAAGGTTTGTGGTTGTTTATTTGCCACTGTTTACTACAGTAGAAAAACAGTTCTTTTAAAATTTTCAAGTTAGGTGGTTTTAGAAAACTCTGTAGGCATGTGTTCCAATCATGGCTGTCAGAGTTTATCTTACTGTTCATACAGAGTCTATTTTCTAGAAAGCAATCCCTGGGGTTGTTTTTTTTTTTTTAATCATGTATATTCAGATCAACAACACTTGAACATTTATGCAGCTACAGCCTTTACATGGTCTAACAAATATACTAAATATGCTTCCTACTAGTACCTTAAAGCTCTATTCTCTAAATGTTATCTTTGCTTCTAACTGATCATTTCTTCCTCAGGTCAACTCTTTACTATCTCATGGTTCTATTCTTGTATATACAATTACAAATGTGCGTGTGTGTGTGCGTGTGTGTGTGTGTGTGTGTGTGTGTGAGAGAGAGAGAGAGAGAGAGAGAGAGAGAGAGAGAGAGAGAGAGAGAGAGAGAGAAGTTGTGAATGTATGCTTCCCTAAGAAAAGGACAATTTGCAGACTTGCTCTAAAAGGCCAGGAGATTAACACTGATATTACAATACTATTTATTTGCTTCACCAATTTTATTTCCTCGTGTATGTACAATGGTGTTTTCTAGAGAATATAGAACATAATTGCTACTACTTAAAATTAACAAATTGATGGGTCAGATTATTTGCTTTAAATAAAATATTACATACATTATATAAATGAAGAGGCATTTTTTTCAGTTTTGAAGTTATGTGTATTCTCAAAATTTTTACAACTTCTAATAAAATTTTATAGTACTTTTAAATCACTTTGTATGCACATGTTGAAACGTTTGTTTTATTTTCTAGAAGAGTCAATGCTAACATGATATTTAATGCTCACTCAATAGATGATGACATTAAATGGTCCCACAGGCAAAATGTTAAGGAGAGTAGCCTGGAGGATACTGGAATCTCAGTGCCTTGTTATGGACAGAAAGTCACCATGAAACAGTCTAGTTTTTAGGAACAAATTAGAACAAAATACAAGACAACCCAAACATTTCCCTCACAACAGCTATTTTAATCTCAGTCACTCTAGGTGCTGACCTACTAATTCATTCAGAGACCATCAGAGAGATGTCAAGTCACTTACACAGCATATCCTTAAATGCTGCTTCATATTACTAGTCTGTGACAATAGGAATTTCATGCTGAAGTGGTACAACCTTGGATATGAAATGTGGACTTGAGAAAGAAAAAATAGCAAACGAGTCCTCAAGATAAAAATAGCACTGGTGTGAAAAGTCCTTCTGTCTATGTGTTGCTTTTATTGGTTAATGAATAAAGAACTGGCTTGACCTTAGCCTGGGAGAAAGAATGGCACAGTCAGAGAGAAGCCATGGAGCCACCAGAGATAGATGCTGGGAACTTTAGCTGGATAAGTCACAGCCACATGGCAATACACAGATTAATAGAAATGAGTTAAATGAAGATGTAAGAGTTAGCCAATAAGAAGTTAGAGCTAATGGGCCACGGGGTGATTTAATTAACACAGTCTGTGTGATTATTCCTGCCACACAGTACAATCATAAAAAAAGGCACACATCAGAAATGGGTGTGGACCTGATCTGAAAAGAAAATCTTTGTCAAATATACAACAAGATCATCATAACTGGGCTGCTGCTTCTTTGTTGTTTGTGTGTGTGTTAGTTTGCCATGCATTGATTTCTGTCATCACTGTTTTGCTTAATATATTCATAAATACCAATTCATCACTCTGTAGTCTCAGTTTTAAGATCCCATCATTAGAGACCTCGCCTTTTGTCTCACTTTACACAAGCCAGTGCTTTCATTATCAGTCCCAGGGCTCCTGTTATTACCTTTTTTTTACTGCACCATCTCAGAGAGATAGTTTTAATGATTTTAACAAGGGAATGAATATTACATTAGGAAACCAATTATAAATAGAATGAATGGCTATGCTAAGTCCTTTTGAGAGTCTCCATATCCTCCAGGACATGTTGACATAATGCCTTCTAATTGCAGTCTATCACCTGTTCATACTTCTGATCCCGGTACCTTGTCCAAGGTCCATCCTTAGATAGCTGTAACATGATGTAGAAATATCTGTCTCTCTTTCTAAAGAGCATGTCTTTTCTCCTGCCTCTTTTATCCCACACAGTAACAAGTTGAAAGCAGTGATTTTTCTTAATGTATTCCAAAGTATATTATTGACACAGGTATGGAATGGCAACTAAGAATAGATCATCAGTATGGCAGTGTACCACGGCTAATAAGGTATAATGAGTCATGCATTTATAGGTCGTTATGTAGAATGGCTGTATGCTTATAACTATTCTTGATAACCTTTATCTGTTACTTTATTTTTCCCTATGTGTTTGTCTGTCTCTCTGTGTTTTTCTGTCTGTCTTTCTGTCTCTATTCCTCTCTCTCTCCCTTCCCATATTTACCCACTCTGTTCTCTAGCTCTACTTCTCCCCTCACTACTTCTCCTCTTGCTTCCTTCCAAGCATTATACCAAGAAAAATACCTTCTTTACTCAACTTTGAGTGTGTGTATGATATCTGAGGCATTCTAAATTATATATCATCACAATAGTTTGAAATCTGATTATTTAAAATTAACTTATAAAAACATCATAATTAATTCACTTAAATTTGTAGTTGTCAGATTCCAAAGTCTTCAACTGGGCATACTTGAAGCGTTTATTTCCTAAATGATGTGACCAGGGTTTAAGGTACGACAGAGCCATGGAACTTGAACAGATGGTACTTTGCAATTAATATGAATTTTAAAGGCCGAATGCTGTGTGCATAATGGCATTTGCTCTGCCTATTATTAGATATTGAATTTTACTCATGTACTGCTTTAAAAAATTGCTCTACATTCTGCCACCTTCGACCTTACAGGAGATTAGGAAATTGGGAAGTTATTGAGTGAGGAGATCCAGCAAAATTACAATTACAGGAATTTCTGAATGCTGCATGTAATTGAATTTATCCACAAGCCAAAAAAATCAATGCAGTCATCCAGAAACATACCAAATGTGACATTCAGTTTTTTTATGCTTTATCAAACCTAATTGATGCTGGAGGAAATAAATGAGAGAAGTAGGCAATCATAGAGTATGAGTCTCTAAGGATATATCAAATAGCCATTCATAAGTGCTGAGGGTAATTCATACTTCTGAATGCCTATTGATGGCGGCAGTTCTCCTAACTCTCTTCCCTTCTGATGTTCCAGCCCTAACAATTTCTCCCTATTTTCCTATGAGGAGTGATAACAAGAAAAAAATCTACTTAGTGGTTAGATACTGACATGATACTTTCTAAAGTGCCTATGTTGGGACTAAAACAATCAAAAGTATCACTGCTAGAAGACCAAGAAAATCAGTACTGTAGTTGAATGCTGTCAATTCATATAAATATTCTGAGAAAGTTTGATAGCTTTCTCAACTCTTTTTATTGTTGCTGAGTGTGTTGCTCATTATACCCACGCCACAATTCTCTCTCTCTCTTTACACAGATGTCTACTTATGAAGCTATCCCTGCAAGTTCATATCTGACAAACACCCCAGGGCCCAGTTCTCTTTACTGTAAGATGTGAATATAAGGTTTCAGACTTCTTTCTTGTCTTTTTTTTATTTATTTATTTATTTTTGGTTTTCTATTAACTTCAGACACTTTTCTTTAACGGTTTCTATTCTGTAACATTAGTTTTTAGCCTGTACAGTCACAAATAGTAACTTTCAAAATATATTTTCTGTAAATATGCCATGATGTGAGTATGGTGACTGTGCTGAGAAATAGCATCTTTGACTCTTTTTATTTGACATGTGACCACATATATGTGTTCTACCTTTGTCTCTTTGCATTACTGTAACAAATGGCATAGACTGGGTAATTTGGAAGTAACATAAATATATTTATCATCATTTCAGAATATGAAAAATCCAATAAAATCAACATAAAATCAAGCACCTGATGAAAGAATGTTTTCTCTTTCAGAGATGACGCTTCCTGATTATCATCACTTGTCAGTAAGGGGCAAGGCAGGACTCTTAAGCATCTTTTAGCAAGGTTGTTAATCTCACTCATGGGGTCTTTGCCCTTATGACCTAATACCTTCCAAAGCCCTTGTTTCTCATACCATTAGACTGGTGATCTGATTTCAACATGTGAAGTTTGAGGAAACACAAATATTTGATGCAAAGCCAGGCCTATGTCCATATCCAAGGAAAAACAGGAAGAACAAAACAAAGCACGTATTATTCTCACCCTGTGCAAGAGTAAAGGTCAAAGCAGGACACAGCCAGAGACAGGAGTCAGCAAGCTAGAGAGTTCATCCAGAAACTAAAGCTGTTGACACCTTGATCATCTGGTTATATTTTCTTTGATTGTAGAAAATGAATCTCTGTTTATCTCCTTAAGTAATGGAACTTTGTTAAGGTTGCTTTTTGTTCTCTTCACTTGACAATCGATACTAACTGTGGGGCATGCCACATCACATCATCCATGTGAACACAGACATTTAACAGCACGCTGTGTGCTGGTTTTACTGTTGTTACATTTTGGGACTGAGTTGAGTCTAACTTTCATGATACACTGAGTAAACTACTTAAGTAATTATTCATTCATTAAAACAAAATTAGTAATCTCATTGATATTTAGGTCTGAATAGAATTATTCACTATATGTAGTATGCTCTCATTTTCTACTACTATTGTATAAAATTATTCATTTTATGGTAGTAATATTAAGCCTATTTAGGCAAGTGTTTTGTCTTATCAATGAACTACATTTCCAGTTCCTGTCCCCTTTAAAAATAAAATTATGACACAGACTTGAACTAAACTTCTCAGGGTAGCTTTGGACAAACTATGAAGCTCATGATGGCCTTGAACTCATGATCTTCTATCTTAAACTCTCTAATATCTGAGATTCTAACACTGTGCCATCAGTTTTATTTTTATTTTATATATTACTATATATAATCTCAAATGAGTAGTTTCTGATCTATATTGTTAATAAAATTATATTTGTAAAAACTCTGTACTCATAAGGTGTATGTTTTATAGTGTAGGATTTCCTTCTGTCTATGTGTTGCTTTCATTGGTAGAATAAAGAAACTGCCTTGGCCTTTTGACAGGGTAGAACTTAATTAGATGGAGAAGACAAAACTGAATTCTGGGAGGAAGAAAGCAGGGTGAAAGAGAGCTTCTGCCATGGAGCCTCCAGGTGAGACATGCTGAATCCTTCCCAGTAAACCACAAACTAGTGGTAAACACAGATTATTAAAAATGGGTTAAATCAAGATGTGAGAGTTAGCTAATAAGAGGTTAGAGCTAATGGGCCAAGCAGTAATTTAATTAATACAGTTTCTGTGTGATTATTTTGGGTGTAAGCTAGCTGAGAGACCAGGACCAAAAGCAGGCCCACTCATCCTAAAACAGTTTTACTTTTAAAAGATACAATATAAGACCACCACTTAGTATTCATAAACTGAAAGTGCTCCTCTAAATTAAAGTTAAATAAGCATGTTTTGTGAACATAAACTTTATAAACTTCAAATTTAGACATCAAAGGGTCAAACAACATTGTCACAAAAGAATAGGAAAATGATTTTATTTTTTTTTTTATATAGATGTCCTATTTGGGTTTTGAGACAATTTGAACTAATCATTTGTTTACTTAAAAGAGAATACCAAGCCAGTGTTGAAGCCACTGAAAACTGCAAGAGGATATTTGGAAAGAACGTATTTCTCAGTTTGGTAACAGTAGTGTCCGGATGAGCTGCCAACAGACCTGACAGCTTCCCTGGTGGAAATTGCTATAAAGATTCCTCCATGTTGCTATAATTAAGCCATCTTTTGTGACAATTTCTGTGTGGTCATCTGTACCTCAGATGAATGCCACTAAACATAAGCCTTCCAGCCAGTTTCCTAGATAGAATCAATGCCCTACAATTTATCAAACTGAACATCATTGACAAGTAAAGGGCTTAGAGTGTATCTCTTTTCCTGCCTGTCTTCCTAGGCTTACCAAATAGCCTATCAATTCCATCTGTGCTTTGTGACCAAAGGCATGAGTAGTACTATTTCTTTTGTTTCCCTTTATTTTCCTGTATCAAAAATTCATCCAGAAAGTCGGGCAGTGGTAGCGCACTCCTTTAATCCCAGCACTCGGGAGGCAGAGGCAGGCGGATCTCTGTGAGTTCGAGACCAGCCTGGTCTACAAGAGCTAGTTCCAGGACAGGAACCAAAAGCTACTGAGAAACCCTGTCTCAAAAAATGCAAAAAAAAAAAAATCCATCCAGAAAACTCAAGCAGAACAGTATGCTTGTTTAAATCCACCAGCTTTTCATTTTCATGACCATTACTGACAACCAAAGCAAGTAGGTCTAACAGGAGTTCATGCACTTACTATCCTAAACTGACATTATTTTTACACTTGCCTCTTAGCACTCAGTTTATGAAAAAGGAGTCCATATTTTTTCAGTGGATAAAATAGATATTTTCAGTGTTATAATTCAAATTCTTCAATAGACTCTGACTAGAGATAATCTGGTATCAAGAATGCTTTCAAATGATTTCCAATTCAAGCATCTGGTTCCTAGATACCACTATCCCTCATGTGATCTCTAAGTCTTTATTGTATGTATACATTCATTTACTCATTTATTGAGTATCCTTCAGCTCTAAATATCATCCAAAATCACTTCTGTAATAACATTATTTCTATTGTGAACCCAGAAATGAAAACATTAACATTGTCTAACAGCTTCTCCAGTGACTCCCAGTGACCCTGACCTCTCATGTTTATGTCTTTCTTAAACCACTCATTGTGTGTTGTTGATCTGATGGCTCATTTCCATAAACTGAGTATGACAAAAGTGATGTGCTGACACCATCATGATTAGGTATCAGTGACACTTCCCTTTCCTTTAGCTTGTATATTATTTCTTTCCAGATGCTCCCTCTTAGTCTAAACAGGTGTCGTGTGTCTTTCATCTTCTGTAATGGCTTTAGCAATAGCTATTTCCAGGTAATGTCTACATAGAAAATGATTCTTTATTTTTCCTTCTATGGACTTTAGCAGGCCTTCCTCTTTGTCCAAAAACTACAGCTTATTGTTCCTATACTATATGAAAGCTTTTAGGCATCACAACTTTGCTATAAAAGGTGTCTTAAAAGATTAGTCATAAGGACCCCAATTGCATTAATAGTCCATATTTTAGCAACATGTAACTTTATTTTTTATAAGCTATTAGTCTTCTGTTTTCCTTTTTCCTCTGTGAGAATTTTGAAAAAAAAAAAGTAAAACTAAAGCTTGAGTGTGTTTGGTGGTGGTGCATGCCTTTAATCCCAGCACTCGGGAGTCAGAGGCAGGCAGATCTAGCTGAGTTTGAAGCCAGCATGGTCTACAAGAGTTAGTTCCAGAACAGGCACAGTAAAGCCTGTCTTAAAAAAAAATTGAGTGTGTGGCTCAGGTGGCATGTGTGAGGAAAAAAATTGATAAAATTAATCAAAATAAATTGAGCTCCAAGTGAGCACAGGTGATGGGGAAAACTCTGTTCTGCCACATAAAATTAGGACTAAGTTTTTAAAATCCCAGTTGGAAGACAGGTTCCTTTAATGTCTCTGGTTAGGAAAATTTGTTAAGATCAGTACACGTTTCAGTTGCTTAATATGTAACAATGAGGAGGGAAAAAAACTGTAGATAAAGAAGTAACTATTGTAGGAAAGATTATTGTAGCATAGTTTTTTATGTGCCATTCTCCTGTAAAATTTGCATATTTCTACTTCCAATATTAATGACATATACATGCTATTCAACTGGTGTTTTTGAGTTTCAGAATAGAAAAGTCCTAATAGATCAATCAACAAAAAGAACATATCCAGCATACTTAAGGTATGCAATTAGTACACCCATCACATTAGAGAACTGGGAAGGATTCACATTCCCATGCGTTCAATCTCAGAGGGAATGATAACTCACTCTCCAGACAGAGATCACAAGAGAAATCAGGCCCATTTCTATTTTCAGAGGAATAATAATTAAGAAAATTGTGGATCAGATTTTAATTTATTATTTTATAATATTATATACATTTATTATTTATTTATTTATTAACGATTTCTGTCTCTTCCCAACCACCGCCTCCCCTTTCCCTCCCCCTACCCCAATCAAGTCCCCCTCCCTCGTCAGCCTAAAGAGCAATCAGGATTCCCTGCCCTGTGGGAAGTCCAAGGACCACCCACCTCCATCCAGGTCTAGTAAGGTGAGCATCCAAACTGCCTAGGCTCCCACAAAACCAATAGGTGCAGTAGGATGAAAAACCCATTGGCATTATTCGTGGGGCCTCAGTAGTCCTCATTGTCTGCTATGTTCTGCGAGACCGGTTTTAACCCAGGCTTTTTCAGACCCAGGTCAGCTGGCCTTGGTGAGTTCCCGATAGAGCATCTCCATTGTCCCAGTGTGGGTGCACCCCTCGCGGTCCTGAGTTCCTTGCTCGTGCTCTCTCTCCTTGTGCTCCTGATTTGGACCTTGAGATTTCAGTCTGGTGCTCCAATGTGGGTCTCTGTCTCTGTCTCCTTTCATCGCCTGAGGAAGGTTAATATTCAGGAGGATGCCTATATGTTTTTCTTTGGGTTCTCCTTCTTATTTAGCTTCTCTAAGAACCCGAATTATAGGCTCAATGTCCTTTATTTATGGCTAGAAACCAAATAAGAGAGGCCTTATCATACAACAAAATTATATGCTCCACTATGTTCATAGCAGCATTGTTTGTAATAGCCAGAACCTGGAAACAACCTAGATGCCCTTCAAATGAAGAATGGATGAAGAAAGTATGGAATATATACATATTAGAGTACTACTCAGCAGTAAAATACATTTATTATTTTTATAAGTTTCATTTTTTGATTTAGTTATTATTTTTCTCCAAAATAACAATAAAATTGCTATCTAATATTTACTGTTAAGGTATTGATTCCAAAATTCATTTTATATGAAATTATCTAAGGATATTTTGTATTTTGGCATTAGAATATTACATAAGTTGTAAGGATATGAGAATTATATATAAACACTAAGTATATGTTATACTAGTATTTACCTTTATGTCTGAAAAAATATTGTCTTCATCAATATTTTATTGATATTTACTTTATTTGAACTCTATTCTCTAATATCAATAACATTTTTATTCTATAACCTATAAATAACTCATTCATACTATATTTCCATTTTTTTCAAATCAGAAACATTATTTATTTTACATCTCTATCCTTCATTTAAATTTTTCTTAAGAAATAAGTGGCAAATTATAAAAAGACAAGTAAATATGCAGTCTAAATTAAGCACACAAAGGAGATTTTCTTAATTTGTTTTAAATTCTTTCTTTAACAAAGAAGAACCTGATGTCAGAAAGTGAGACACAGTTACAGTATATGTTGAAAACTGTAAAATATTGTATATATAAAAAATATCAGTAATATTTGCAGGTGGTGACTGCCAAATATTTGAAGTCCTCAGTTCAAGATTCACATTAAATATTAATGTAGGTATTTTTAACCCACACTCATATAGTTAAGAGTTTTGGTTTAATTTTGAAAACCCCTGGAGGTAATATTCAGCTCTCCCACTGATATTATTAACCAAAATGTGACAGGGTTGAAGTATGTTGAACCTTCCAGGACTTTTCCTTCAGTTTCAACTCACCCAGTGGTAATTATTTTATTCTTGGCCATTTCATTAAATTCTACATAACTTATATGTTAATAGTTGATCATATTAGTTCTCACTAGAATTTTAAAAAGTTTTTCGTTACAAAAGCAAAGATTACTAGATTGTTATAATTGGCCTTTGGGTATATAATATAAATACAATGCTGCAAAAAATAAAATTAATCAGCTAAAGGTCTTTTAATACATTTGGTGATGCAGAAAAAACAATAGAAAGCAATAAATCATATTTCAATGTAAAATATATTTCAATGTAATTATGTCTTCCATAACATTTTAAATTACTCTATTAGCATTTGTGTTTGTCAAAGATAAGATAATCTAGAAACCATGATTTCAAGGTCATTTCTACCTTCTTGAGATAAAAATGTTTAGCCAAGGATGGATTATCCAAACAATAAATAAGTTTTAAAATATATTTTATGGCTCCTTAATCTCATTTATTATATAATCTACTCACTGATTTTAAACCTGAGTTGTAAGCATACTTTAAGACACTGTAAGTATGCAAGTTGGTTGTGCAAGTACATACATATGCAAACATTTTTGAATTCTCTCTCTACTGAATTGCTAATAAGAACGGGCAATTCTTTTTCCTTTCATATATTTTCAATGAACAAAGAGATGTCCCATAGAGGGAAAGCTTTGCTGATTCCTAGCTTTATTAACTTAATTTACCATGATCACCATATAGTAGGAAATTAATTTTTCCCTACTACCTGTCACAGTCCTACATTTTAGGGGCAAAATAGTAATCCAAACAGCAAATAGTGAAAGATAAATTTTGTATAATTTTTAAAATGATTTTTCATCTTTTATTACTATAAATTGCTATATTTCAAATCAATAAAAAAGGTGAACACAATATGTAAAAATCTCAAAACCCATTTTTTAAAGCTTGTATCATACTTTTGAATACGGTTATGTCTCTACTTTTCAGTTATTGTTATTCTGTAGCGGGAATAAAGATAATTTCACAAAAGAAAAAGTAGTAGGTTTTATATTTAGGATAGAAGGAGAAGAAAAAATCTGCAAGGGTACATTTAAAGAAATAATGAAAACTAGTTATTAAAAAGATTTTAAACTCAAGAAACCAAGGAGGTATGAAGAAACTTCTACTAAACTCAAAACAAAAGCGGTGGGTATTACAAAGAGAAAAGGTTGTCATGTCAAAGATTTTTGGTATATATGAAAATGCTTTGCAAATACAAATAACAAAACACACATCTAGAAATTAAAGCAGGTAGCTGAAAAATACAACAGCATTTCAAAAACAATTCAATTATCAATGCATTTAAAGCATGATTGAAAAAAATCTAAAGATATGTAAAATGATTTTAGGAAATTTTGAATTCTATATTCAAAGAACAATTCCACGTGGAAAATACCAATTCAAATGAGTTACTTTGGAGAGCATTTTTCTGATCTTTCATATGATTCCTATATAAAACTTAAGGTATAAAAAATGGCTATAGATTAATTTTGTCTTTTTTTTTTCAAAAAGTTCCAAATTGCTTTAATAAAATGCAAGAACATTATTTCATAAAACAAGCACAATTGTTGACAGAAAATTGAGGATCTGTGAAGGGAAAAATCTGGGAAACTATTGTTATCTTCTCCATTATATATTGGGATAGAGATCTAAGGGACGAAAATTTGTAACTTCAAGACAAAACGCCTGCATATTGATGCTATTTATTACACCCAAAATCTCAGTTTCTTAATTTAAGGAAGCAAAATGTTCACAGGTTCTTTTGCAAGGAATACATAATGAGAAGCGTTAGTATTTAGAAGAATACATCTTAGATGAGTCAGCTGCAATTGCAAAGGAAGATGAAGGAGCTCAAATGTGTTTTTATAGAAGTGACCATACAGTTCTTTTACTGTGCAAACTGATAGGGTTTTCAGAGCATGCAGCCTCCCACTAAGAAAATCTACACAGAGCACATACTCACATATTTGTATTGAGAACAGACACATTTTCATAATGCAGCAATATATTTTAAAGAGGTTATCCAAGTCCAAACCCTGAACTTGTGAAGTGCATTATATGGGAAAATAGCTCGTTAAAGATATGATTAAATAAAATATCACAAGCTAAGATCATGACAGATTTAAAGTGTGCCCTAAATAAAAAGATTAATGTTGATTTAAGAAAAAAACAGAAAAAGGCACTACACATACACATGTGGTCATATGAAGATGGGGAGAGACTGAAGTCTGGAGTCAGGATTTAAAGGGAACCTGATGCTCAGAAGATAGGAACCAGCATTTCTGACCATTTGGAAGGGAATCATATCTTCTGATAACTCAGCTTGAGCCTTTGAGCTCCATAAATATGTGAGAACAGTTTTTATCATTATTTCATAATGCATTTAGGCAACCTAACAACCTAACACATGATCTCATTCTGTAAACAAACTACTTGTGAGAAACTACAGGGTCATCTATTGGTAATCACAATTAGAAAACTCATTTCTACAGTGCGACAAAAACTGATGACTTACATACTCTATTTCACTGGTAACTAAAAAACAAAAACAGAGAGCTAAAGTTAAATAGCATCTCTTGAGGCAGGAGATTTTGTTGATTTTCCATGGGAGTCTTCACCCTCTCTGAGAAAAGGAGGATGAAAGGGGTGGGGAGAAGGTGGGGAGCATATTAGTTCCAAAGAAACTCCCTCACAAAGGGAGAGAAATGACTACCTATAGTACCAACTGTCATACAAGATTATATAGCCTCAAAATATTTGTTCTATCTAAGCTTACTAAGCAGTAATTATTTATAAATTAATAACGAATCTCTCGATACTTTAAAAATTTTGGTTTTCTACAAATAAAGAATTTTAAGACCCTATCAAGTATTTGACAGGGACACATAAGAAAAGTAGGAGGGAGGGGAGGAATAACTAACCTGCATCCGTCTTTGGCCTAAAGGTTATCTTACAGTAAAGACACTATAGTTTCATTCCTGTTTATAATTAAGTCTCGGTTTCATGTATTAGGATATGCCTTACATACAATTAACTACAATGGTCTGACTTTCCATTGCACAAATAGAAATCAGGCCTTTGTTTCAAAAAGTTGTTTATAGCCATCTTTTT